>NC_090266.1:1063674199-1064020449 GCF_040414725.1 Anabrus simplex | reverse complement strand
TTTATGTGATGTGATATAAGGGGATATGATGGCAGAAAATGTATTTATTAAAAATATATTCATATAACAGTTATATGCTTGTAATAAAAGGTTGAGTAGATTAATTACCCTACAAGTTAATCCAAGAACTTGCAAGAGCCATCCACCCTACTCTGTCAAACATTATTTTATATAATCAGTACCTACAAACAATTTTGACAGGCAATGTAAGATACAGCAAAATGAAATCATTTACCACCTGAGCAACAGCCCTAAATAACATTCTACTGTAGACAGACATAGTATTTAGTTGTTAGAAAGGCATACTCTTCACTTCTAAAAATAGAAGGCAAGGTGCTTGCTATTAGCACCTATTACTGTTTTGCAGTGCTTGGTACTCATTTTTGGTGAAATTGAAGGCAAAGTTTTCCTTTCATTTTCCTTCAGCTGATTCATACGGAAAGTATTTCAGGACAAATAGTAGGCTCGGTAGTGTTCACATCAGTAAAGAAGATAACATATGAACAATATACAGAAAGGCAAAATCAACACTGAAGTAATAGAGTGCTTTGTGGAAAAATTTGTCACTCTGTACCAAGGAGTTTACCAGTAACTTTGGATGTGTGGGATTTAGATTAATAGGTTTATTATTGCCAAGTGAGCAATTAGATCAGCTTGCCAGTGCAAAGTTTGGGGAGACAGTATTTTATGCATAGTGATGAGGGTAATAAGACCTTTTGTGTAATTTACATGCAGTTGTGACAAGTATCGGTCTTATTTACTCATTAGAACAATATTCCAGAAGCTTTTCCTTTAGTTATTAAGCCAGTGTACAGAACACTAGCCTCACCTGAACTCCTCAAGAAATGTACACATATGTGAATATACAGAACCCTAATGAAAATTTAAATTTTCTACTTTGGAAGAGATGTCCATTGACAACATTTCTTCACAGCCATTTGGTAAAATAAGCTGCTTTTGAAGCTGCTGTAGTCTTCAATGATGTAAATTAAGACAGGACTGTCGTTCTTGCAAAATTTGGATTTGGACCTGGATTCTTTGCACAGAAGACAGTACAGAAATTCAGCAACATGCTTGTCATGAGAGCAATATGCTACCATTCTGAACATGGCACAATGATGAAGAGGAGAGGCAACAAGAGATTTGCAGAGGATCATGAGCGAGAGAAAGAATACAGTTATGGGGAATATTAAACAGTGAAAGGAACTCCATTGCTTTTCCTTGTTTTCCTCATTTTCACAATATTCAGAACATATGTGCATTTTTCTTTCTTTCAAAATTGTTTACAGGGTTGTAATAAAACTTGACACCCTATTTCTACATTAGGTAATATAAATTTTGACTGGAAGCATTTCTTGATATGTCTATTATTTTGGTAGGTAGGGTCTCACCAAGTGGTATGGAAGAAAAATAAATCTGTTAACCTCCATCTAATAAACACCTCAATATATCATTTGAAAGGATGGTAATTACATCCCAAGAACCACCATCATTTTAAAAAATATGCATAAATGGTAATAAAGTCTAACAATTGAAGTACAATAAGCCACTGTTGTGAGGCTTTTATTGCAATTTTCACCCAGTCAAGAATTCTGGCTGTAATGCTCTATGAATAGCATCACATATAATAGAAACAAATCCACTGATTGTATTGTGAGCAATCCTAAATCTGTAAGATGCAGACATGTATGAGTCACCGATGTCCAGAAACCTGTAGGCCTAAATAAATATACGAGGGTCAAGTCATAAGTCATGGCAACTATTTTTTTTCTTGCAAACAGGAGATAACATGGAAAATCTAAGATATGCATTTGGAAATATAGGGCATGTACTTATGCATTGTGCCTGAAGACAAATTCTGACTTCAGGAGATTCTCGTAGGAAAGTGACAGAACACAGGCCATTGGTAAACATTGTTTTATTATGGTATAGACAGCAAATACACAAGACTACGTATGAAGGACAGGTCTCCACTGGTTACAGACCTCCAAATAATCACCCAAGGTTTCCACTGTGCGTTGCCAGCCGTGGGGAAGGCGCTGAATACCATTAGCTGCATGTGTATCGCTAACGTGTGACACCTCTCTCCGAAATGCTGTTACGATGACCTCTTGATTAGCAAACCGTTGTCCACGTAATGGCTTCTTGATTTTGGGGATTATATCATAGTCACATGGGCTCAGATCAGGCGAATGAAGCGGGTGTGAAAGAAACTCCCATCCCCATGGACACTGGATGGCCTAGGCGAGGCAAATCGGCAGTTTATACTCTACCCCGTTTGAACGTCTCCACCCATCTTGCCACTTTTCTATAGGGCATGGCATGCATTTCTGCCACGGCGAACTGCTATTTTAATATAAGATTGTTGCTCCTGCTTGTTGACTTCCATTTTGTGATGCTCTCACTCACACACTGAACTTGGGGGCATGTTTAGACCCACACTACTGTTTGCATACACCATCTAGTGGCATCATACGCAAGTACATACCATACGTTTCCAAATGCATATCTTAGATTTTCCGTGTTGTCTCCTGTTCGCGAGAAAAAAAATGGTTGCCATGACTTATGATTCAACCTCCGTATTTTCACTGTTAATTGTAGTACCTTCAAATTATGAATTCAAACAGATGTACATAAATGCATCCATTGTTTCAGTCCTTTTTTTTTGTTAATACTTTATTAGCAAGCTGTAGAAATGCAAAGAAATGTACCTGCCACTAATCTTTTATCTGATATATTTTGCCATGGACATAGTTGTTCCAGAGGTGAACATCACTTTTTTTTTTTTTTTTTTTTTTTTTTTTTTTTTTTTTTTTTTTTTTGCTATGGGCTTTACGTCGCACCGACACAGATAGGTCTTATGGCAACGATGGGATAGGAAAGGCCTAGGAGTTGGAAGGAAGCGGCCGTGGCCTTAATTAAGGTACAGCCCCAGCATTTGCCTGGTGTGAAAATGGGAAACCACGGAAAACCATTTTCAGGGCTGCCGATAGTGGGATTCGAACCTACTATCTCCCGGATGCAAACTTCACAGCCGCGCGCCTCTACCCGCACGGCCAACTTGCCCGGTAAACATCACTTCTAATTTTAAACTTTAAAAAATCATTGTGAATAATGAATTTAATGATACTGTCAGCCTTTCCTCAAAACTTATACTTTTCATGTAATTTGTTTGCTTGATGTCTATTAGTGACTTTATTTTTTCCACTAATTCCTTATAAATATTGATGGACATTCAGTACTAGTTCCTGAATTTTTCTTCGTCATTCCACAACGAAGACATGTTGGTGTAATTCTCCAAGGCTCTCATGTTTAAGGAAAATTTGCCTTGTCCACTGCAATCGTCTGGTTCTTTCCTTTCTTCTAATATATTCATACATTAAAATAATATCTTCACCCAAATTATTGCTTTCACAACTCATTCTTTTCCGCTCCTGAATATGAATACGTCTGTAGCCTGTACAGTAGTGGGTGGGAGTATCAGCTGTTTCCGTGCAGTCGATCCCTCTCGATCGATGACCAGTGTGACAGGGTAAATGAATTTCGTCTGGATCGATGCTCTGTGTGACAGTGGGGTAACGCATGAAGCAGCAGAAGTAGCTGTTCTGGCAGCCATTGAAATAAATCCTCATGCCAGTTCTCGTGAGATGGAAAGAGAAATTGGAATCCCTTAAACAAGTGTGCTGCTCATTCTTCACAGGCATAAATACCACCCATACCACTTGTCACTACATCAAGAGCTTCACGGCAATGACTTTCACATTTGTCTGGAATACTGCCAGTGGGTTCTGCCTGCAGCAAGGCCATGACATGCGCAGGGTGCTGTTTACTGATGAAATGCATTTGCAAACCATGGGAGCGTCAACTTAAACAATATGCATTACTGGGCAACAGAAAACCCACACTGGCTTAGTCAGATAGAACACCGACGTCAGTGGAGCATTAATGTATGGTGTGGTATTGTACGACAACACATCATTGGCCCGTATTTCATTGATTGCACTCTTACCGGGCGAAAGTACAGGCAGTTCTTGAGACGTACCTTACCTGTACTGATGGAAGACCTACCTCTGCGTTTGCGTCAAATAACGTGGTATCAACATGGATGCCGTAAGCGTAATGGCATCGTGGCAAGAAATGCACTATACCAACAATTCCCAAATTGATGGATAGGACGAGGTAGTCCTGTTCAGAGATTTCCAGTGCGATTGCCAGGCCTCACCCCATTACATTTTTTTCTCTGCGGACATGTGAAAAATGTGGTGTATCAGCAGGTTCCAACAACAATGGACAACATGAAAAACCTTATTACTGCTGCATGTACTACAATAACATCAGAAACACTGACAGCAGTGTGTTGATCAGTGTTGGGGGTGTACAGTGGTGTTGCCATGTAAATGGCGATCTCTTCAAACATGCTTTGTAGAGTTTCTGCTGTGAGAAATCTGGCTGCATACCGGCGTCCATATCTGTGTATTTCTGAGAAGTTATTTTGTTTTGTATGTACTACTGTACAAACATACGTTTATGTCATCACTTCACCATGTGCAAAATTTCAATTGTAATGTAGTAATAAAAATGTTCAGTAACATGTCCTGTACATGTCATGTAACATTATGTAATTGACTTACAACTGCGTACAGTAAACCAGCATTTTCCCCCCCTCTGCTAGATCCTTCGTCAGCCACCGATTATGTAGAACTCCGACCAGCGATATTCAATTTCGTTACCATAATGTCCATTCTAGTATTGTACAGTAGTAGAGATCAACAGAACACGAACGAGTAAACCCTTTCTTTATTTTCCATTGTGTGTGACTGGAAATCTGTACTGTTTCAAGCCCTCTTCATAACAGTGCAAATAACATTAAGCAAAGCGCTTGTCACAACGTAGTACGTCTATCACATTGCGATTAAGAGGAACACGAGTTTCGTGCTTGAATCTCGGGATGTGCAACTGCTGCGCATTTCGTTTATCTCAAGCGTCAACTTCACCTTGCAATACCTCGGAATATAACTGACCTATTGCAATGAAACAAACGCCATTCCTTATGTGATTTTTCGTTAACTATTGTGCAAGAAATAATACAGGGTGTCTATTACAAAAGTAAGTTTATGTTGAAAATCATATTTTCTTACTTTTGGACTGGATCATAGTATTTATTTCAATTAGCCCCTTACCTGCCTTCATACTCGTGAAAGTCATCTTTCAGTATCTCTTGTTGTTTCAGATATATTTTCAGTGGAAATTTGAAGTGGGCCACTATGTATACTGACCAAGGGGCTGCTTCCGAAGCACAAACCTGAATCGATGATGCTCGTTTTCTAAAGGGGTCCAAAATGCAGGTCAATGGCCCCTCATAATGGTACTTATCGCTAGGAAAGAAAGAAGCATGGTAGTTCTCATGTAGCAGTACTAATCATGAGTAACGTTGACTTACGGTGTTCCACACACTGCAGTACTACACACAGGTAATGTAATATGCACACGTAATGCAGACCTATGTTTCTCACATTACAGCGCCACTCATAGGCAATGCAAACCCATGGTGTTCCTCACATACATGTACTAATCGCAGGGACTCATACTACCCCATGGTGTTCCTCAAATAGTGGGTACTAATCACAGTTTCTCACAATGGTACTAATCACAGGCAATGTAAGCCCGTGATGTTCCGCATATAGTGGTACTAATCATGGGTACTGTAAAACCCATACTGATTCACCCTTTGTTGCTACTAATCACAAACCTATTGTACATCTAACATAGTGGTAATACTCGTAAGTAAAGGCGTCCCATTGTGTTCCTCACATGATGGTACTAATTATCAGTAGTCTCATGGTTCTAATTCAATAATCCCTTGGTCGGCCCTTTTAGTCTCCTTTTACGACAGGCAGGGGATACTGTGGGTGTATTCTTGATCTGCATCCCCCACTCACAGGGGGTGTGTGCGAGATGTAAGTAACCCATATTGAACAGCGCGCATACATCAAAATAGCCGTTCTCCAGGAGAGAAATGCAAGAAAATGTCACAGTGAAATGGTCGAAACCCTTGGGAATAATGCCCTGCGATACCATACAGTAGCATGGTGGGAGAGAAATTTCAGCAAGGACATGTGGCAACCGGTCATCAGCAATGCATGGGACGACTTGTCAGTGTGCAGAACGACATGGCACATGCTGTCATCAATCAGCTTCTGGAGGAAGACAGACAATGGATGCTACTGGAGTCAGAGAGGGAGAGTGGCATCAAGAAACGCACCATCCACAGAATATAGCGGACAGAGCTGCAATTATGCAAATTCACATTGCAGTGGGTACCGCATGTACCAATGGAAGTTCAATAGTGGATGCGATATGCAACATTCTCTGACCACCTAGCACGCTGGCAACAGGATGGCAACCACTTCCTGTCACAAATAATCACCATCAATGAATTTTGGGCCAGGGTATACAGACCGGAACTTAAACATCAGTCTGCGGAGTGGCAACATGCCCGAAAACCAAGGCGGCAGAAGTTCCATCAGAATCCTTCCCCCGTGAAATTGATGGTGATCGTCGCGTATGACATCAGGGGTGTCATTGTATGCAACTTCGTTCCACATGGCAGAATAGCGAGCGCAGAGTACTACAGGGACTTCCTGGTACTACAGGTACAACGTGGCATTCGGGACAAACATCCAGATCTTGTGCACAGTGCAATCATACTGCACAACAACGCAAAACCACATAAAGCAGAGTGTGTACGGTGGCAACTGGAGAAATTGAGAGATGTAATTGTCCACCTTTTTCAATACAATACAATACAATCAGTGAATATTAGATTGCTAAAACATTAAGCACATTAAAAAGAGTAGTATATGTTTCATCGCATAATTTGGGATATCTTCAGCTACATACAACGTGGGACTAATTGATGATGATGATAATAATAATAATAATAATAATAATAATAATAATAATAATAATAATAATAATAATGTTATTTGCTTTACGTCCCACTAACTACTTTTACGGTTTTCGGAGACGGCGAGGTGCCGGAATTTCGTCCCGCAGGAGTTCTTTCATGTGCCAGTAAATCTACCGACATGAGGCTGACGTATTTGAGCACCTTCAAATACTACCGGACTGAGCCAGGATCGAACATGCCAAGTTGGGGTCAGAAGGCCAGCGCCTCAACCCTCTGAGCCACTCAGCCCGGCAAGGACTAATTGATAAATGATTAAAATTCACCTTAATCTATTAAATGAAGATGGGAATTTTAGTCTCTCAATGTTTTTGACATACAGGTAACAACATGTGTTAATGTTGCTGTTATAAAGTGATATTAATGCACTGTATATTTTGGTGATTTAAAATAGACTGGAAAACATTTTATAAACTACAACTTAAGTACATAATTATAATCAATTCATATTAAAAAGTCTTATAGACTGTGTGATTTAGTGATACTTTGGAGAACTAAAATATTATACAATGCACTGTTATTCTATGTTATGAAAACTTAGTCAAAGTTTCGATTAAATTGCTAGTCCAATGTTCAGTTAATATCAGCTTAAGGAAATCTGTTGATGAACAAGCTTTAGCAAATAAAGATTATTGCAATGTGGGGCCTTGATGACAGGGAACATCTCTTGTAAAATGACAGTGGATGGCTAACAGAAATCTTGAAACTTTTGAATTGTAAAGCCCAGTAACAGTTGGTGTTATTGTTCAAGCCTGAGTGAGAGGTCAAAACAAGAGGAAACTAAATGTTAGAAAATTTTTAAGCCTCAAATGTTAAAATAAGTATATGGCAACGCAAAATTAACTACTTACTCTCCAATGGCCCCATTAGATGGGCTGCGGCTTGATGTGCCTGTGTTTGACTACGCGACAGAACGCAACATAACACTGAAGGCTGGGATGGTAGCCTTGTTGAGGCAGGGCAGAGGGGGTATTGAAGGAGGGACTGGAGTGGGCAGGGCAAGATTGGACTTAGAAGGATGTGTGAAGATTTTTCTTGCATTATGAGAGGCATCTTGTTTCTGTTACATCTGTTTCTTAATGAATTTAAATATTTCGTCAAAAAGGATATTATGTTTTTTTCTCAGATTTCATTTAGGTTTCCTGTTGGATTAAACCTTTATCTATGTGGATAAAAATATTTTCAAAAACGTTTAAGAGGATGCCTTTGTTTTCAATGCGTAGTATGTTACGATCTTGTCATAAAGTAGAAAAACAATTATTAAAATCTGTTATGTGCGCAATCATGGCCAAGAATCTACTTAATTTTTTTAGCATTAAGGTGTTCCTGGTATCTGGTGGTAAAACATATACCAGTCTGGACTACTCAACTGGCTTCGCACAATGAACATTTCAATTTATGCGTTCAGGAATTCTGAAGTTTTTAAGTAATGTTAACTCTATATATATTGTAAACTAATGCAAAATTAGTATTATTAATCCTGAAAGAGCCATTGGTTGTGGCATCATACACAACCATTAACCCAGCTCAAGGGAGATAGGGTCATCTTCCCTACCCTTCACTTGAGTAATTCTTGTCTGGCGCATCCACGTTGCGAGGGTGGATATCCTCCACATCAGCAGGCCGGTGTGAATGAGAGAAAAGTTCAGGCAGGAACCCAGTCTCACAGGGTATAACGTGGAACCCATAACCAGGGTTATGGGTGAAGACCTTAACAGCATCTTAGGCAGAGAAGGAGACCTTCAGAATGGCGACAATGGTGGATGAGGCAACCCATCTTCTCTGGGGAAAATTAGAAGAGGAAACCACTGCCTTGTGGAGAAGAGGGATCTTCAAAGGCTAAGGAAGTAAACACCGAAAGAAAATCCTCAGATGCGTTAGGCTCAGCAGGTTAGCAGATGAGTAAATTTGTACTTGCTTTCAACTACAATACAAGCCTCTGATGGAAGTTTAAAAATGGAAATGGAATTGACAAGTCTCTGACTACAGTCGCACAGTATGATGGTAATCCTGATGTTCATGCAAGTGTTAGATCAGAGAACAAAACCAGATTTGGAACAATAAATATTTTAACAATGAATGGAAAGGAAAATGAATTGATTGACCTAATGGAGAGCCAAAAACTAGACATCCTGGGATTAAGTGAAGTAAAATGGAAAGGGAAAGGAATGAAGAAACTAAGAAAGGGGTACACCTTGTACTGGATGGGTAACAGTAAAGAGAAAAGAAATGGAGTGGGATTTGTGGTGAATCAGAATGTCGAACCAATGAAGAATTATAATAATGCACGTACATGTAAACAAGGAGCTACTTAAGATAATACAGGTGTATGTTCCACAGACAGGATGTAGCATGGAAAAAAAATAAGAGTTCCTCAATGAACTGGAAACACATATTGTTGGAGATGGGATCATGATAATACGAGATCTGAATGCTCATGTGGGAACTGATAGAATGTTGTGGGCCCACATAGGTATGGTGATAGAAATTAAGACGGAGAGAAACTGTAGGACTTTTGTATCACAATTAACCTGATAATAAAGAACACATGGTTTATAAAGAGGAATAGCCATAAGATCAGCCAATATAGTTGGGATGGACAGTATGAAACACTCATCGATTTTATAATGGGCAAGATACGTCATGAATACGAAGATAATCCCCAGTGGAAGTATGGAAGGTGATCACACATTATTGATTGTGAAATGAAAACAAGTAAAAATCCCTAAAATTGTATTGAAGAAGAAATCAAAGATCAGGATTTGGGAATTGCAGGAGGAGGATAAAAGAATGGCATTCCAAGATTGTATAAAACGGAAGATGCCTAACACGGAAATACGAAGTGGAGAAGAAGAGTGGGACAATTTATGACAGACATTTATGGAAGCAGCAATTGAGGTATGCGGGAAAACAAAAGCAAAGGATAAGGGAAAGGAGACACGGTGGTGGACAGACAAAATAAAAACAGAAATAAAAGAAAGGAACAAGGTGAAGAAAGAAATGGATAAGGAAAAGCAAAAAACCTATCAGAGGGATGAGAATAAGATAGAATGGTTACATGTGGAATACAGAAGATTGAAACAAGTAAAGAGGAGTATCAAGGAAGAAAAGGAGAAATGTTGGGGAGAGTTTATCAACACAATTGAGCAAGATAGTTGAGGAAATCAGAAACTATTACACAGAGTAACAAAACTGAAAAGAATAAATTTTTTAAACAATCAGGGCATTAGAGAGGGAAGATGGATCCATAGTACATGATGTAAAGGGTCTTCAGAAGGTGATGGCAAAGTATTTTGAAAAACTTTATAATGAGGATGACTGCTTGGAGGAAAGAGGTAAGAAAATGGAAATAATGGACGGAGAAAAAGATGAAAACCCGATAACATGGTTTGAACTTGAAAGACAGTGAAAGCAATGACCAAAGGTAAAGCAAGTGGAAAAGACAAATTCAATGCTGATATGATTAAGGCAGCAGGAAGCATCGGACTACAGTGGCTATACCAAGTCTTCGATGTCATATGGAAGGATGAAAGGATACCTGAAGATTGGCAACAAGGAAGCATGTGTACCACTGTTCAAAAAAGGAAATAGGAAGAAATGTGAAAATTATAGGAGTATAACCCTATTATCACATGGGCTAAAAATAATGGAGAAAGTCAGACAAAAGACTGAGGGATATAACAGAAACACAGAGGAAGAATAATATGGCTTTAGACCAAAAAGATCAACAATAGACTTTATATTTACAGTGCGAACAATAATGGAAAAACATCTGGAAAGTAACAAGGAAATCATATTCGTATTTTTGGATTTGGAAAAAGCATATAATACAGTTAAGAGAAAACATGCATGGGAATGGCTACTGAAAAGGAATGTACCAAAATCATTAATTAACAAAATAAAAATGTTGTATCATGAGAGTAAAAGCAGTGTACAAGTGGGGAGTGGTGACTCAAACATTTTATACAAAAAAAGTCTCAAGCAAGGCAGCGCGCTGTCGCCATTATTGTTTATTATATTGATGGCTGAAATCATAAAACGTGTAAGACAGAGTATCAGTAGTGATGACGTGAAAGCTTTGGTATTTGCAGATGGTGTGGTGATTTGGGGAAAGGGAGAAAAGTACAAAGGAGGTTGGACATTCGGAATGAAAATCTGAAGGAGTTTGGAATGGTAATCAGTAAAAAGAAAATTGTAGTCATGCACTGTGGAAAAGAGAAAAAGAGAAGCCAAGTGAACATAGACTGAGAACGGTTAGAGAACGTAGAACAGTTTACAAATCTGGGTAGCATTATTAATGGAAGTAATGAAATCAACCCTGAAATTAATAACAGACTAAGTAAAGGTACAACATTTTATCATCAAGTCAGAGAGCTTTTTTTTTTTTTTTTTTTTTTTTTTTTTTTTTTTTGCTATGGGCTTTACGTCGCACCGACACAGATAGGTCTTATGGCGACGATGGGATAGGAAAGGCCTAGGAGTTGGAAGGAAGCGGCTGCCGATAGTGGGATTCGAACCTACTATCTCCCGGATGCAAGCTCACAGCCGCGCGCCTCTACGTGCATGGCTAACTCGCCCGGTAAGAGAGCTTTTATGGGATGACGAGGTACCCAAGAGAATGAAATTAACATTATATAAACAATGTTTCTTACCAATTGTAGCATACGGACTAGAAACGCTGGTAATTAATAAGAGACGAGATAGTAAGATCCAAGCAGTAGAAATGAAATTTTTAAGAACATCGGTTAAAAAGACAAGAAGAGATAGACTTCAAAATATTAAAATCAGAGAAGAGGTAAATATAGAACCGTTAGTACAGAACATACAGAAAGCAAGACTGAGATGGTTCGGCCATGTAAAAAGAATGGGAAAGGAAGAGGTAGCAAGAAGGGAATTGGAAAGAAGAGAAGTTAAGATGAAAGAGACCAGTTCGAAGACCGAGAAGAAGGTGGATGGATCAGATTTGGAAGGACATTAGAGAAGCTGGATTCGATGTGGCGAAAGTAATGGAGCAGGAAAAGCGGAAGAACAGAAAGGAATGGAGGAGGCTTGTTAACCACACCCGGCGACTGGAGTGGGACATTGATGATGATGAGTCCTGAAAGATATACTGATATTTTTCTTTTGTTGAAAAATTAGCAATTTTATAAATTTTATCATTGTTGTATGTGTAGTTATTAAATATTTTCTTTTCATTCTTAGAGTCCCTAATAAGTGTGCAGGAATGTTTTTCTTTTTTAATTTCATGATGATTCTATCCACAAAACATGTTTTGAAATTGTTATTGTCTGCTATTGAATAAACAGTGTTCATTTCTTTTAAAGTTTTTTGGGGGAAAGTGGCACACTGAATGCTCTTTGACTATATGAAACAGTGGAAGTTTTTAATCTAAGTGAACTTGCACCAGTATTGATCGGTTTGGGTTCTATTTAGCATGGTGTAAGGGGCTGCATAATCCAATGAATCTCAGCTGACGGTAAGCAACAAAGGAAACAATAACTGTAGCAGGACTACATTTTAATCTGAATGAGTGGCAAGATTTTGGAAGTTTCATCTGTTGACGTTTTGTTTTATGATAATTAAGATGTTTAAATATGAACTTTCAGTGTATAGCTATATAAACCGACATAACAAAGTGCAAACTTTTGCTTTACAAGAGAACTTTTTAATGTCATATGTGTAATGATTTCATGTTTTAATATCAAAATTCATGTAATTAATTTTAAGAGTTTCCTAGAACATGAGAAATATTACTTGTAATGTTTATTCGCTGACGAAGAGAATGGCAGTTCTCAAAACATGTATGAAAATTAAATATTGAATTAATGAAAGACATTAAGTATTGACAGGGCAGACCTAACAAACAAGGGGAACAACGGGAGTGTGTATGTGAGGATCTTCAAAAGGCAGAAGTATTCAGTCAGCAGTATGTAAAGATTGTTGGTTACAAGGATAATGTCAAGATAGAGGAGGAGACTAAGGCCATAGAAGTAATAAAATTTACATATGATAACAATGACATTTACAATAAGATACAAAAGTTGAAAAATGAAAAATGGCTGGAATTGATCAGATTTCTGGGGATATACTAAAGACAATGAGTTGGGATATAGTACCATATCTGAAGTACTTATTTGATTATTGTTTGGTTGGACGAGCTATACCAGATGAATGGAGAGTTGCTATAGTAGCCCCTGTGTATAAAGGAAAGGGTGATAGACATAAAGCTGAAAATTACAGGCCAGTAAGTTTGACATGCATTGTATGTAAGCTTCGGGAAGGCATTCTTTCTGATTATATTAGACATGTTTGTGAAATTAATAACTGGTTCGATAGAAGGCAATTCGGTTTTAGGAAAGGTTATTCCACTGAAGCTCAACTTGTAGGATTCCAGCAAGATATAGCAGATATCTTGGATTCAGGAGGCCAAATGGACTGTATCGCGATTGACCTGTCTAAAGCATTTGATAGGGTGGATCATGGGAGACTACTGGCAAAAATGAGTGCAATTGGACTAGACAAAAGAGTGACTGAATGGGTTGCTATATTTCTAGAAAATAGATCTCAGGGAATTAGAGTAGGCAAAGCTTTCATCTGACCCTGTAATAATTAAGAGGGGAATTCCTCAAGGCAGTATTATTGGACTTTTACGTTTTCTTATATATATAAATGATATGAGTAAAGGAGTGGAATCGGAGGTAAGGCTTTTTGCGGATGATGTTATTCTCTAGAGAGTGATAAATAAGTTACAAGATTGTGAGCAACTGCAACGTGACCTCGAAAATGTTGTGAGATGGACAGCAGGCAATGGTATGTTGATAAACGGGGTTAAAAGTCAGGTTGTGAGTTTCACAAATAGGAAAAGTCCTCTCAGTTTTAATTACTGCATTGATGGGGTGAAAGTTCCTTTTGGGGATCATTATAAGTATCTAGGTGTTAATATAAGGAAAGATCTTCATTGGGGTAATCACATAAATGGGATTGTAAATAAAGGGTACAAATCTCTGCACATGGTTATGAGGGTGTTTAGGGGTTGTAGTAAGGATGTAAAGGAGAGGGCATATAAGTCTCTGGTAAGACCCCAACCTGAGTATGGTTCCAGTGTATGGGACCCTCACCAGGATTACCTGATTCAAGAACTGGAAAAAATCCAAAGAAAAGCAGCTCGATTTGTTCTGGGTGATTTCCGACAAAGGAGTAGCGTTACAAAAATGTTGCAGTGTTTGGGTTGGGAAGAATTGAGAGAAAGAAGAAGAGCTGCTCGACTAAGTCGTATGTTATACTAACAATTTGTTGGTTATTTTGATCCACCTTTTCAATACAAATTACAGTTTGTGTTGCTAAGTTGTAATGTTACAACACTAATTTACCGGGACATGTTTCGCTTTTATTCACAAGCATCATCAGCCTATACAATTGCCTCAAGGTTTGTCATATTTGGATTGTTGTTACAAATTTCATTACATTGAATGTAAATCTAATTTCAGTGATAACAGTATTTAAAACACAAGAATAATATACACATTAAAAATTATGACAATATGATTTGCAATGTTGAAATGGAGTAACTCTTAATTCTAAAACACATTGACGTCCAAAACACGGTTTTTACAATTTGAAAATTTGGCTAAAAATTGTTTGCATTCTAGATTATCATCATGACTAATCACGCATAATGCAAAATTACAGTCTTTTTAAATAACATTATTTAGAGAGCACAATTCTTAACTAAAATTCTCAATACTGAAATGTTACTGTATTCTAGAAACCAACGCACTTCAGAAACTATGGCTCCTATATATTAACATCCAATATTTATATTTATGACTCAAATTTTAATGCCAAATTATAGTTGAATCAATTTTATTTTCATTGCAAACAATTTTTAGCCAAATTTTCAAATTGTAAAAACTGTGTTTTGGACGTCAATGTGTTTTAGAATTAAGAGTTACTCCATTTTAACATTGCAAATCATATTGTCATAATTTTTAATGTGTATATTATTCTTGTGTTTTAAATACTGTTATCACTGAAATTAGATTTACATTCAATGTAATGAAATTTGTAACAACAATCCAAATATGACAAACCTTGAGGCAATTGTATAGGCTGATGATGCTTGTGAATAAAAGCGAAACATGTCCCGGTGAATTAGTGTTGTAACATTACAACTTAGCAACACAAACTGTAATTTGTATTGAAAAGGTGGATCAAAATAACCAACAAATTGTTAGTATATCATAGCATAGTTCAATACGGGTCTAATAATGAGATTAGTTACATAATAAGTGGTATGTTCCGAGCTGTCAGCGGAGAGATGGCGTGGAATGACATTAGTAGACGAATAAGTTTGAATGGCGTTTATAAAAGTAGGAAAGATCACAATATGAAGATAAAGTTGGAATTCAAGAGGACAAACTGGGGCAAATATTCATTTATAGGAAGGGGAGTTAGGGATTGGAATAACTTACCAAGGGAGATGTTCAATAAATTTCCAATTTCTTTGAAATCATTTAGGAAAAGGCTAGGAAAGCAACAGATAGGGAATCTGCCACCTGGGCAACTGCCCTAAATGCAGATCAGTATTGATTGATTGAACAACCCTTTGACTTATTCTATGAGCTTGTCAATACAGACCAATTGCGAACCAATATAGTTAAATTTGTTGAAATTTGTTGGAAATTTGTAAAAAAAAAAAAAAGTAATAATCACACATATTTTTGTTGTTAGCCTTCCTTCACTAAAAACAAATGAAACATAAAAGATCAGTAATTATATTTTGCACAAACATTATTATGCTGATATTTCCATGGTCAGCCCTCTTAGTATTACTATCCCGCTGTATACTAATCAAGTAATATATAGCCTAACGCACAACCTGGCTATTCCTGAATATAAACACAGAGTTTTGAGAAATTCTGTTAATCACTAAGTTTTACAATATTTAAAATTCTTCCACCGTTTTGATACTTTTTTTGCCTTTTGGCAAATTTTTTATTTGTCAACAGTACATGTTTCGTTCCTTATTCAGGAACATCCTCAGCTGTTATTGTAGCTTAGGTGAAATGCTAAGATTTTAAACACGTTAATTTGCAGGTACATTGATTCACTTAAAAACTATGTCTATTCATTTGAATAGTTGTTAAAAATTTCATTTTGTTACATTAAAATGTCTGTTTGCGGTTAAAAGTTTTAAAAAAATGTTTGACTTCGTAACACTGTTCAAATTATTGAATGTTTTATCTTCTGTTCCTTCCAGGTAAGTTGTTATATATTATGAGTTTGCTTATGGTGCCTTTGATTGAGTCTAATGTGGAACTTTGAAGCTGATTGCTGATCAATTTTTGTGAAGGGAGCTTCGTTTCAATTTCTGAAATGAAATAAAATAAGGAAATGGGAATTTGTTTAAAAAACAAAAACAAACATGTGTCTTTACGTAATAACTAAATGTATAAAAAAGTTCTTTACCTTGTTATTGTTAGACTCCAATTCTACTGTGACCCTGGAGGGATGTTTGTTGCTGCTTTGCGTCTTTTATAGTAATGGTGTGTGCGTTCCGTTGTATGCTCCTCCTTACGGGGAGGCAAGGTTGCGGAGAACGGAGGGGGCATGTCAGTTACTGTCACGGCATCAACTTTAGAAGGGCTAGGGAGAGGGGATGTACAAAATGGCAGAGTTTCGGTCTTATTTATCCTCTTACTATTTGTATTGCGTCTTTTGCCTAAAATTTCAAGACTTGATAGTGTCCCTTCAAATATAGGGTTTCTAATATCAATAGTTTCATTTAGGTTATTGTCCTGATTGCTTTTTTGTTCTAAATAAATGTATAGATTTTCTAATGTATTAAGGAGAGCTCCTTTGTTTATTTCATACAATATAGTTAAATCCTGCTCTATGGTTGTGAACTGATGTCCGGTTGAATTCGTGTTGGCCCATCGCGGAAAATTTTTTATGTCTTTCAGCGTTGACATGCTCCTGGTATCTTACAGTAAAACTGCGCCCTGTTTGTCCGACATAACTTTTTTTACATTGGTGACACTTCAATTTATAAACTCCTGATTCAGAATGTTTGTTTTTTCCTAGGGAATTAACAATATTGTAATTAAATAATTTATGCTTTGTGTTATTGCTGGTTGAATATGCGATCTTATAATTAAATTTTCTAAACAAATTGGTTACTG
The DNA here is from genome assembly GCF_040414725.1 of Anabrus simplex. NCBI lineage: Eukaryota > Metazoa > Arthropoda > Insecta > Orthoptera > Tettigoniidae > Anabrus > Anabrus simplex. The sequence goes on along the minus strand of NC_090266.1, from coordinate 1,064,003,301 downwards.
TGTATAAGTTAGGGTTATTGAACATGAACTTGGCGTATTTGTCTTTCTTTTTTGTTTCGGGTTTTAGGTTAGTTTGTAATTTCTGTGTGAATTTACCGATTATTTTGTTTATTATTTTTGGTTCAAAACCGTTGTATTGGGCTTGTTTGCGAATAAAGAGCAGTTCTTTTTCTCTTTCTGTGTGTGTAATGGGTATATTAAACACTCTATATGTATATGTAACGGTAATAAGCTGACTTTTTTGCGATTCTGGGTACAATGAGTAGTTCTTTATTGTAATGGGAGTAAAAGTGGGTTTTCTGTGTATCTTGAAGACAAACTCTTCCTTTTTCCGTGTTACATTTATGTCTAAAAAGTTAATGGAGCTTTCTTTTTCTTTCTCTAATGTAAACTTTATTCTGGAATCAAGTGTATTTAATTTATTGAGGATATCGTCACTGTTATTCTCTCTTCGATCTATTACGGCAAAAGTGTCGTCCACAAAGCGTATCCATAAATTGAGACCTATTTGTCCTATTATTTTGGTACGTTCGAGGTAATCAAGATAAATATTGGCTAAAATGCCCGAAGCAGGAGCACCCATTGGGAGGTCTTCTTGTCTATATATTTTATTATTGAAAGTGAAGTCATTGTGTTTAGTAACGAATTTAAGTATATTAATGAAATCTTCTACTTCTGGTATGCCGAGTTGTTTATGTTCTATAAAGAAAGTTTCTGTTTTTTTTATGTATTCCTCCTTATCTAAAACTACTGTTTTCCCTCCCTTGTCCGCTTTGGTAATTACTATTTCCTCTTGTTTTATTTTATGTGATAAACATGAAGTAGGTTTATTTCTGTTATGGGAAACTATTAAGCCTTTTACTAGGTTCGGAATTTTCTTTTTTACCTCGTGTCTGACGTCATTCTGAACTTCGTTAGGGAGTTTTTGTATAGCTGTTTCTACTTCTGCAATGGTAGTTATTAGCTCTTTTTCTTTGTTTCTACCTATCCAATTGAAATTAGGGCCTTGACTTAGGGTTTTCATTTCCTCCTCAGCGAGATTAACCTTAGAAATATTCTTAACGGGCAAAGGGTATTCTTCCAATTCATTTTCTGAATTTGAAGAGTAAGCTTTGCCATTTTCATTTTTTATCTTGGCATTTTTTAACGATGTTAATTTGTTATTGAAACGAATCCCACTCTAAGGGTAACAGTAGTGTTGGACTTTGGAGATGTGCCAAATACATTTTACCATTGAGAAATGCTTTCTTTCTATAAAGGTAGTTTATTTCATTTTTTAGCCATATTTGATTGACTCTCTTTTGTGTTTCAAAATGGTGCCTGGAGGGTACATGTTTCTTTTGGGTTTTACTTAGAAATTTAGGAACTAGGTTGTCTTTAAGACATTTCTTTAAGAAATCTATGTCCTTAGTTAACCTAGCTACCTTCACCTTTAGATTAAAATAGATGTTGCCTTGTTTATTTGCCTGGTTGGCCTTAGAATTGCAAGTAATCAACTTCATTTTCCTTATCAAAATTTAATCACTAAGTTTTACAATATTTAAAATTCTTCCACCGTTTTGATACAACATACAACAATACAACTATTCAAATGAATAGACATAGTTTTTAAGCTGACCAACTATGTAATCATCCGTTCTCATATCATGAACACACTAACCCCTACATTGTTTTTAATATCATTTAATTTAATTGGTATTTTTAGCAGTTTTTAAGTGAATCAATGTACCTGCAAATTAACGTGTTTAAAATCTTAGCATTTCACCTAAGCTACAATAACAGCTGAGGATGTTCCTAAATAAAGAATGAAACATGTACTGTTGACAAATAAAAAATTTGCCAAAAGGCAAAAAAAGTATCAAAACGGTGGAAGAATTTTAAATACTGTAAAACTTAGTGATTAAATTTTGATACGGAAAATGAAGTTGATTACTTGCAAATTCTGTTAAACCATTTTTTCTCCGTAATGTCAATACAGAGATACAAAAATTGAAATGAACCTACTTCCTAATTTTGTCAGACTCTGGCGTGATGTGACACTTGTTTGTTCCTTTTCTGTAATTATACTTCCGAATTTTGTATACTTAATCATCAATAAAAGTGAAGTAAGAGTCCAACTCATTGGCTGAATGGTCAGCGTACTGGCCTTCGGTTCAGAGGGTCCCCTGTTCGATTCCCGGTCGGGTTGAGGTTTTTAATCGCTTCTGATTAATTCTTCTGGCTCTGGGACTGGGTGTTTGTGTCCATCCCAACACTCTCTTCTTCATATTCACACAACACACTACACTACCAACCACCACAGAAATACGCAATAGTGATTACATCCCTCCATATAGGGTTGGTGGCAGGAAGGGCATCCTGCCGTGAAACAGGGCCAAATCCACGTGTGACGCAGTTCGCATCCGCAAACCCACACATGTGGGAAAAGCGGTAGGAAAAGAAGAAAAGTGAAGTATGAGGCAAAATCTGGAAATGCACAGAGTTAATGATTTTATTGATAGAGACTAATGTGTGACATCAAATCTTATCTTGCTTGCTCACTCATCCAATTCTACTTACCTGAATATAAACAGAGGCCTGACTCATACAAAATAGTTCAATCACATGTCAGTTCAAGTGATTACAGATGTCCAAAACATATGAAGATGACAATTGTTGTTTTAAGGGGCCTAATAACTCTTAACAACAACAACAACAAGGCATTAAAGGCCTGTAAAACAGAAATGAGACTTCACCACTCCTATAGGTTTTTACTGGAATCATACATTGTTTGACAGCAATTTGAATGAAAATTAATTAGCTAATTTGCTGGTCTCTCACTTTACACCAGCAAGTACTACTTCTTATGGCACAGGCATTAGCCACAAAGTTTAGCAGTCCTAATCAGAGAATGTCAAAAACAGCTGATACACTTACCAGTACCCCATAACTCTGGCAACAGGCGGGGGTCACACACCGGAATGTTGGTCGTGAGTGAGCCACCCACCCAAAAAGGGATGCATTAGAGAAGAGTTTGCTTCAGGCGACAAGAATTTTAAGACTATAAACAATAAATTGTGTATTATTCTTTCCATCTATGTACCGAAGCATATAAAACGAACTTGTGAATTTGTAAACCGAAGAAAATGGAAACAAAGATATTTCAGCACTGTAAATTATTGCTAAAGAGAGGAGAATTAATTGTATTCATTCTGATGTTGATGCTTGTTGTTTTAAGGGGCCTAACATCTAGGTCATCGGCCCCTGATGGTACAAAATGAAATGACAAATTAAAAGTTTTAAATCATCCACTGACCAAAATAAAAAATGGCATGAAGAATGAATGGATGGATATGAATTTAAAACAATCAGTGGATCCTACCCAAAAACTACCATAAAATTAGTATTACTGACCAAGAGACCACTTCTAAAGCACAATCCTGAATCGAGGATGCTTGTTGTCTAAAGGGGTCCAAAATACAGGTCAACGGCCCCGCATAATGGTACTGATCGCTAGTAAAGGAGAACCATGGTATTTGTCTCGTTGGGTACTAATCAAAAGTAGCATAGACTCACGGTGTTCCACACATGATGGTACTACTCAGAAGTATTGGACGTCGTACAGGTAACGCAGACCTATGGTGTTTCTCACATAATGGCGCCACACATAGGCAACGCAAACCGATAGTGTTCCTCACCTAGGAGTACTAATCACAGGCGCCGGTATTCCCATGGTGTTCCTCACATAGTGGGTACTAAGCACAAGCAACGCAGACCCACGGTGCTGCTCATATAGTGGTACTAATCACAGGCAACGCCCAGACTCGTGGTGTTGCTAACAAGGGTACGACCCACGGGTACTGGAAACCCACAGTGACCCACTCTCTGCTGCTACTAATCACAAACCTATTTCGTACCTAATATAGTGGTACTACTCACAAGTACAGGCAACCAATGGTGTTCCCCGCATGATGGTACTAATCAAAAGTAGTTTCATGGTTCTAATACAATCATCCCTTGGTCGCCCCTTTTAGTCGCCTCTCACGAGAGGCACGGGATAGCGTGGGTGTATTCTTCGTCTGCATCCCCCTCCCACATGGGGTAGACATAGAAAAAGGAAGAAATAAGAAGGGATCCGTCACTTTGAAAAATTAAGTAACGGACGAAGAAAGGCAAGGGCCACGAAGGGGGTGAAAATTAAAGGCTCCCTAGGCCTCGAATGCTCTAATACCGTCGGCGTCGGAAAAGAACCTGAGTTGACCAAGGGAGGTCGGACAGGATAGATGAAAGTGAGGAGCCTGGCACAAGTAAGTGGAAGCAATGCCAGATCTCAGCTAAGGGCCCCGAGGTCACCAACCCATGCTCCCAAGTTGAGAGCCCCTTGGGCCCCTTTTAGTCGCCTCTTATGACATGCAGGGGATACCGCGGGTGTATTATTCATCTGCCCCCCCACCCCCCACCCACAGGGGGTTATTCATTCTGAGGAATATACACTAAGCTCAATACGTTACAACTATTGTAAGCAATAATATTATGCAGAGAGATGATGTCACAGTTGAACAATATAGTGGAAGTGGAAAGTGTTTTTGAAGACTTTATTTGTAAAGTATGATATAAGGTTTTATTTGTAATGACCTAACCTGTACTGTGTAATATTTTTAACATATGTATTTGTAAATAGTACATTTCTATTCTGTACTTACTGGAAGTATCTAGAAAATTGTTGAACAGGGTGTGTGCCTTTTGTGGGTTATGTTTTCTAGAAGGAATTTTCCAACTATTCTGGAAATGGAAGATTCGCGAACGTGTGTATTCAAGAATGTTAGTTAAAGTTCGCGACGGAAGTAGGAATTGTGATTGGTGAACCTAGAAGGGAATGGGCGGACTCATGCATTCTGATTGGCTACTCCAAGGCCAGAGTTTTCCTATATATAGTGAGCGAGGCTGCGTTCGCAATAATTCGGTCTTGTCTTGGCCTGATCTGCCTTTAGTCTGTGTTGGTCTGTGTCGTGTGCTACGCCTCGCTTCTGGGATGGGGCACCCTCGGGTAAGCACTCTTACTTTCCGTTCCGGTTAAAATTTCTGTAATGAACGGTTGCTATTTCGTATAGGAGTCTGCCCTAGCCTAACCTAGATTCGCCAAATTAATTATTTACGACGCCTTAGCTTTTCTGCTGGAGTTCCCTGTTTGTTTTTGAGGCATTCCCATTTATTATTTGACTAAATATGTAGATTGAGATTAATACATTTACCTTGGGGTTTGCCTCTTTTAGTTCAGTGTCCCTTGATATACGCTAGAGTTTAGGAGACTACATTCACTTCACTATCAATTGTAATTGTTTTTACGTTGCTTTTAACCTACTAACTTGCATTGTACTACTGGATTTGTAACTAGTTGTATAGTTGCTTTGAAGTTTGAAACTCATAGTGAAGCCCATTATCAAAGAACCTTTAAGATATGTGTATCACGGAGCTTATAGTTCGTAAGTTGTAAGTTGGTGGATTTTGTTCGGAATGTATTTGTAAAATTTCACTTGTAAATAGTATTTGTCAAATTTAAGGATCACGGTGATTTATTTCGGAATCTGCAATCTAAGCCATGTCCATGCCCTCGGTAGGTCCTGCCTGTTTTCACTTTCCTGGTTTATTATCCACTAGTTGGCCCTACTGATATTTCGTTTTATGTTTTGGTTGACTGAGATCCGCGTAGGCCAGCTGATGTTTCTGAGTGTATAGTGTTTTCTGATAGTGTGTAGTTGCTCTTACTTCCCTCCTTTATTGTGTTCATTACTTGTTTGTGTAACCACCATAGTAAAGGTTACAGATATAAAAAAGAAACAAAATGAAATGAAGGTATTAATTATAAATCCTTCTTCAAAGTGAATTTGATGATGATAATGATGCTTGTTGTTTAACACGTTGAGTGCCGAGCCGATTGTAGCACACTATTCCACTGGTGCCAGGCATGTTTTTGAATTGCATTCCGCTGGTGCCAAAGCAATTGTACGCGTTGTAGTCTGTTTATATAATCTTGGGATATATTTATATGATGTACTAAGTAAATTTTATCTCACCATACCATGGTCATGTGTGACGCCATATGGTGTCACATCAATTTTTAGGAAAGATAAAATATAGCGTGACGCCATATGGTGTCACAGAATTTTTTGACATGGAATGTGGAATACGAATTTCAAACACGGGATATTTATTTGCTAATTCAAATTAACGCAATATTTATGAAAACCTAGTAAAATGCAAAACAAGTACTTATATTACATTACATATTGTTGTGAACAGTTTTCTGATAACTCTAAACAATGAAAATATGCGTCTCGGCACGCCCGAGTTCTAGTTACTCGTAATTTTTCAAACCTTATTGGCATCGTTGTTCAAACATCGTCCTTTGTACACTTGTTTCATGTGCTGTTTTCATATTTACGTTTTGCACATCTGATCGGGAAGTTAAGGGGAACGCGCTAACTATGCCTGGTTGGTTCACGTCCGCTGCTCCGCTCCTCCCTACCTCTCGGCCACACCCCGATACTCTAATACACTTCTAATTTTATGACTATTTATTTGTTCAATTTTGGCGTTTAAACTTGCGCTGGGTACATGCAGTTTTTACCTTAGCATTCTACTGCCTCCCACGAATATTCCTACCAAATTTCAACCGAATCCGAGTGTAACACATGTATGTGTTCCCTCGTAAGATTATTACCAATATCTTCCATTTTTTATATTTTTGCACAACTATATAAACTGAGTGATAATACGTACGTAAACGAGGAATAAACAATGCCTGGCGCGCTTTCACCTGTTACAATGACCACTGGCCAGTCAGTGGCTTCGGAAGAATACTGTGGCGCCACATGGTGGCATACAGTAAAAATACATAGCTGGAATAGACCCTGAAGTTTGCCCTTCACGTAGTACCAATTTTACGCGCATAGATGTCACAGCTGATTATCAACGGGGCATCGCCTGAAACTCAACTGTGCCGCCATATGGCGTCATGCCAACTCTGATTTCAAGAACGGTGTGCCGCCATATGGCGTCACGCCATCTCAAATTTGAAGACCACCGTGACGCCATATGGCGGCACGTGGCACCCAACGTGTTAAAGGGGCCTAACATTTACATCATCGGCCCTAATGGTACAAAATGAGATGAAATGGTATGACAATTTAAAAATCCATAATCCTCCACTGACCAGAATTCAAAAACGTGAGGACGAAGAATGAATGGATGGATATGAAGTTAAAACTATCAGTGGATCCGACCCGCAATGCCCCACATTCCCAGAAACTTAGCGTTAAACTACAGTATTACTGAATAAGGCACAGCTTCTAAAGCACAATATTGACTCGATGATGCTTGTAGTCGAAACAGGTCCAAAATCCAGGTCATCGGCCCCTCATAATGGTACTTATTGCTAGGAAAATAGAACCATGCTATGTGTCATGTTGTGGTACTAATCAAAAGTAGCGTAGACTCGCGGTATTCCACACAGTATGGTACTATGCACAGTTAATGAAATTCGCACATGTAACACAGACCTATGGTGTTTCACACACTGCGGCGCTACTTACAGGCAATATAAACCTGTACAGGCAACGCAAACCTATGGCGTTCCTCACATAAGTGGACTAAACACAGAGACCTGCACTATCCCGTGGTGTTCCTCACAGAGTGGGTACTAAGCACAGGCAAGGCAGAACCATGGTATCGCTAATCCCATGGTGTTGCTCATATAGGAGTATGAATCACAGGTTCTGTAGAAGCTGCCAACGTACTATATTGCTACTAATCACAAAACCTATTGTGCACCCAACATAGTGGTACTACGCGCAAGTACTGTATAAACGACCCATGTGTTCCCCGCATGGTGGTACTACTGTAATTACAAGTAGTATCATGGTTCTAATTTTATCATCCCTTGGTCGCCCCTTTTAGTCGCCTCATACGACCGGCAGGGGATACCATGGGTGTATTCTTCGTCAGCGTCCCCTACCCATAGGGGGTTGTGTGTTTGGTCTGCGAGAGGTATTTTATTTCCCTCAAGTCCGCCGGCAAGACGGTTAGGAACCCCCTATCCGCCACCTGGGATGCGCCACATGGGAGTATCACCTCTCCCCCTGCTACGCCAGCGTAGTAGGTTCATGGTGAATTAATTTGGGATAAAAAAAAAAGGAAATTGAATATTATTCTTTGCAGCTTTGCATATAAACATATACCTAGGTAGAAAGACCTAATAAATACATAAACCTGAGGAAAAACATAAAAATAATATTAGCACTAACAGAATTAAAATATATTGCCTACGAGATATAAAATCTGCTTCTGCATTTAGTGCAACTATCATAAGCAATAATACTGAGCTCATAGTTATCAAAACACAAAAAGAAATAGATAGAAACACATTGATTCTAAACTTAAATATTTGCATTATTGTGCACAATAGGTATGGCATCCAATGTTTCTGGAAATAATCTGTCTTGCAAAACAATTTCTGGATTTGGCACAAGTATGTCTAGGTTAAAACAATAAAAGTAAACTTCCACCTGTTTGATACTATATATTTGCTTTAAGCAAATTATTTGTAGAACATGTTTCATTCCTTAGGAACATATTCAGCTACATAATATTGCTTAGGTGAAATTACAGAGAATTTTCTTCTCAAAAACCATCTGAAAACAGTACCGTTGTTATGCTAACTAAACTAATTTAACTAATTTAAAACAGATAAAAATAATTAAAATATGCTCTAACCTAATTTAAAATTATTTCCTATTCTCTTCAATAGATGTTAAAAATTTGTATACAGCACTTTTGTTCGCATGTGTATGTTTTTTCTAGTTATTCCTTTTTAAAATGTTTTTGAAAAGGTCTTTTTCATGTCGATGTTCAGTCTTAATTAAAAAAGTGTTCTCTTCAGCTGCTCTTCTTTCCCAAGGTGAGTATTGTCGTTTGATTTAATTTGGTGAAAATGGGTCTCTTGAATTTATTAAGGGATCCTCTGAAGCTGATTAATTGCCGTCTTACTGACGTTACAAAAAAGCTTCCCCAAAGTCTTGTTTGTCGGCAACCTACTGTGTCCTGGGAGGGGTCTAGCAGAAAGTTGTTTTATGCATAACAAAGGTACTATTTTAAGATAGTTTTTGATACAGAAAAAAATTCTCTGTAATTTCACCTAAGCAATGTTATGTAGTTGAAGATGTTCCCAAGGACTGAAACATTTTCTTTCTTTTTTTTGTTTTTTTTTTTTTTTGTTTTACGTCGCGCCGACACAGATAGGTCTTATGGCGGCAATGGAACAGGAAAGGGCTAGGAGTGGGAAGGAAGCGGCCGTGGCTTTAATTAAGGTACAGCCCCAGCATTTGCCTGCTGTGAAAATGGGAAACCATGGAAAACCATTTTCAGGGCTGCCGACAGTGGGGTTTGAACCTACTATCTGCCGAATACTGGATACTGGCCACACTTAAGCGACTGCAGCTATCGAGCTCAGTGAAACATATTCTACAAATAATTAATTTACTTAAAGCAAATATATAGTATGAAACACGTGGAAGTTTACTTTTATTGATTTAATCTAAATAAGATTTGATATGGGAAACAAAGCTGATTTCTTGCAAACAAATATATCTTCCGAGAGATGAGTGGAACTACGTTTGTATGTTAATATAGCACAATATTGCAGGCATGAACATAATCGATGCACTTGTTTGTCAGAGAATCCACAATCTGAGGAAAATCTGCCCAAAATGAATTCAACTATTGGAAACATTTCGTAAAATATAATTTTATTTAGGTTTGCTTTCACATGTTTGTTGTTTTCCAGTGTCATTTTGATGATCTTGTTGAATTATCTTTGCACAGCTCACTTTTAGAATGAACTATTATCTTATCTCCACTGACAACAGCACAAAGACTGACCTATTGGGAGAGGTACTTCCGAACTCTAGGGGTCCGAGTTCAAAAATACTGGCATATCAGTGTTGCATAACCATTTTGGCACATTCCACAGTGAACCATGAAGCTCTCTCATACACAGGATGAGTTTCTGCTGTGGGTAAAGTCTCCCCAACTGTTGCCAATCTCTACCTCTTAACCATCTGACTTCCAGGACAACAATGAATAAGAATTGTCAATTTGCCCATTCATTTTTCACAGCAACTAGTATTTCAACCTAGGACCACTTATCAGGCAATTTACTTACTTAAGGATATGATAATAAGAACTTGCATCACAAACCATGTTTCTAACCAAATTAAAAATAAATGTTTGTCTGAACAGAAATAAATGTGCTGTCAATACAAGGAGTTACCAAACTACTATTCACGAAAAGGTTAGAAGTCTCAAAAACCATTTATTCTACTAAGCATTCTAGCACCTCGCTACCAATTTACCCGCCAGTGCAGAAGTTTTGATCAGAATACGCAAATTTTCTGTCCTGGCATACAATGGAAATGTGTGAAAGACAGTTGAAAATCACCTTCGACAATCATGGACTGGGAAGGCCGAGAAAATGAAATGTTACTAAAATTACTGACAAAAGCAAAATGAAGTAAAATAGTACTAAATTCACCTGTCAACATCTTCAGCACGGTTACCAAGACGAGCTGCTTGTAAAGTTTCCAACTGCTGTGTAACGTCAGATACCCATCTGCAGTTGACCAGCTCATGAAGATGCAGCGTGGCTCGGCAATGTGGACAGCTTGGCTGGGTCTCAGTCAACCAACGCCTGATGCAGATGTAACAGCACAACTTGGAACAATGTGGGCATAGATGTGCATCTTGTAATTTCTCCATACATATAAAGCAGCGAAATACTTCAGCCAGTGTCTGAAAAAAAAAAAAAAAAAAAATTAAAAGTATACAGTACAAACATATCAACATTTTCTTGATGGAACTATTTTCAATAAATATCACATTTGATGAATAAAATCAAGAGGGATCAACAATACAGCCCACTTAAAGGATAACAGATGAAGAGAGGCATTCCATACTAAAACATCACAGTTATCAACTCGGTCATTGCAGATTTTTTCTCATATTTAATAGGATGAAAGATTGCATAGCCTAAAATAACTTACATGTACATAAAATTTTACGCCTAAGTGATACACTATACTCATGCAATTAGGCTGGCAAATATGATTCACCAAAAATGTGTAATAATTAGCTATTGTACCTGTCTTCGAAAGGTCACCCATGAAGGTGGGGTGCAGGTAAAAGGAGAAAAGCAATCTGATTTGTGGCTGGAGTGAAAGTATGAATATGGCATCTGTCTATAAAAGGACAGACTCCTTTGTGAATGAACTATTGACACTGTGATGAGCCAGTGTGTCAAATACTAGTAGTTATCAGAATATGTATGATCCAGGGGAATAGTAAGATAAAAATTGAAATTATCTAACTCCCCAGCTGCTCCCTGTCAATATTCAGAAAGTGGCTGTTTCACTCAGCAAGATAGCTCTCCTAGACCACACATCATGCAGATGTTCACCTACAGCTTGTTTAGGGACAGACAATACGTGTAAGTATCACGATCAGTGACCTCACTACTACAAGTGTGTGATGCACAGATTATGATGATGATTATGATTGTTTAAAGGAGCCTAACAGCTAGGTCATCAGCACCTAATGGTATGAGGTACAACAAAATGCAAATTAAAACTTCAAAATGTATCCACTGACTAGAATCTAAAACGAATGGTGATGAGAAAATGATCGTGAAACAAAAACAATCAGTGGAACCAATTCACAATGTCTTAATCACAGGTATGATGCTTATTATCTAAGGGGATCCAAACTCCAGGTCAACGGCTCCTCACAATGGTACTAATCACTAGTAAAGAGGAACTATGGTGGTCCTCCTACACTGGTACTAATCACAGGTAACGTAGACTCATGGTGTTTCTCACATGGTGGTACTAATCACAGGAAATATAGACCCATGGTATGTCACACACAGTGGCACCACTCAGAGTTAACACAAACCCATGGCGTTTCGCACATAGGGGCACAACTCACAAGCAACGCAGACCCATGGCGCTCCTCACATAGTGGGACTAATCACAGGCACCGGTATTCCCGTGGTGTTCCCCACTTGGTGGAGCTAATCACAGGCCACGTATACTCACGGCGGCACTAACACAGTGGTACTAATCAGAGACAATGCAGATCCATGGTGTATCACACATAATGGTAACACCCACAGGCAACACAAGCCCATGATGTTCCTCACATAATGGTACTACTCTTAGGCAATGCAGACCAATGGTTTTCCTCATATAGTGGTATTAATCACAGGGGTCAGCCAAACCCGTGGTGTTTCTAACATAGTAGTACAAATCACAGACAACATAAACCCATGGTGTTTCTCATAAAGTGGTACTACACATAGGTAACACAGACCCATTCTGAACACAATGGAACCGACCAGTGGAATACACATGATGACCTCTATCATAAGCAACATTCAGACCCATAGGTTCCTTACATAATGGTACTGCTCCTATACAACGAAGACTCGTAGCTTTCTTCGCATGGTGGTACTTACTAGTCGCAAGTAATGTCGACCCATGGTGTTCCGCACGTAATGGTACTAATCACAATTATTCTCATGATTCTAATTTCACCATCCCTTGGAGCCCCTTTTAAGTCACCTCTTACAACAGGCAGGGAATATCGTGGGTGTACCCCATAGGGGGTAGAGAGAGAGAGAGAGAGAAAGAAGTAATCCGACACTTCAAAAAATGAAGTACAGGACAAAGAAAGACAAGGGCCATGAAGAACGTGAAAAATGAAAGACTCTTAGGCCCCGAATGCTCTAATACCGTTGAGGTCAGAAAAAAATAAGAGTTGACCAAGGGAGGTTGGACAGGATAGATAAAAGTGAGGAGCCTGGCACAAGTGGAAGCAATGCTAGGACTCAGCTAAGGGCACCATGGTCGCCAACTCATGCTCACAAGTTGAGAGACCCTGGGGTCCCTTTCAGTGGCCTCTTACGACAGGCATGGGATACCGTGGGTTTATTCTACATCTGCATCCCCCACCCACAGGGGGTGTGATGCACAGAGGATCAGAATTTACTATTCCTCCTCTCTTCTTTAAAAAGTATTCTTCAGTAATATTAACAACCATGGACACAGGAAAGAAATATAAGTTCACAAATATTTTAATTATTATTCATTGTAGGATCAATTAGTACTATGCAAAAGATTGGAAATTTTATTTTCTAAGGCTGTGGTTATGAAGCATTTATCAAGCAGAGCAGTATTAATGGAGATATTTGAGAATTAATTCTTAGACTGGCTATGTAGCATTTATCAATGGCACCAGTATTAATGGAGATATTTGAAAATTGACTTTTTTTAGACATACCCCTAAACTATTTTACCCAGTATGAATAAAATGATTTATAGCCCAGATTGCAGTGCCTTCTCCCCAACATCAAATAGGCCTACTGATTATCATCTAATTCTGTTCAGCTGTTTTCTCGTGATGCACATACATTTCCTTCTTATTATGGACATGAGGACATAACTAATGCAAAAATGTTAATTTTTAAACATTCTGACCTTATTTAATTTAAATAGATTTGTAACCTTTCATACAATATTTCAGTTTGTAGATTTTCTCTCTCAAGCTATTTGCATCAAGCCAAGTCCAAAAAATTTAGCCTCTATGTATACTAAACCTAGGAAATGGGTAACCAACAGTTCTTATTGTATTTGTTGTGGTATTTGTATTATTGAAGTGAATTTTGTATGTCTTGCTCAGCTGCTCTGTTGGACGCCCTTAACGGTGGGCTGGAGAGACTGTTGAACTTGTCTTGGCAACAATGGTCGATTGTAGATTGAATTTGAGCTACTATGTTTCGCTTATCACGCAGTTAGCAATGATCGCCGCACGCTATTGTGTGTCTGAACTTAAGTATTTGATGTCAATATGGACAATAAATGAGTATTGTCTTTCATATTATGTTTTACAAAATGAGCTACCACAGAGATGATGTTTTACCAACAAACATTTTTTGGTCCTCCGGGCCGGATCTTGTGAATAGTCTACAGCCGTATGTTACGTATACTATTGTGAACTTTCGTGCACGGGTCTTTCCAGTTTGTATGTTAGGCTAATTTACGTACCGTAGCCAGTTCCGTGTTGTGTGCTGTTCGCCGGTCGTTTAAAGCTTAACTGCATGTTATGTCTTGCGGATCTCTGAATGGACTCTTGTTTCATCGCAGCCGTGCTTATCTGCGACGAAGCTCAAAGTGTCAGACTATCGTGCGGGCTCCCGTCCAAATACACCCCGACGTGCTGTTGAAGAATACCACTGGAGAGCTGAGTAACCTACTGAACCTGGCGGCGCGCCCTAGTTCGTCTCCAGGCCAAAGCACATCTACAGGCAGACGTAAGTACCTAGACTGGCAACAACCAACACTACTCGTGCAGTAGCAAAAGCCAGCCTCATGCGTCTCGCAAAATTCGTACAAGAATTTCAAACAGATTCAAGTATTCAGGCCATCGTAGTTCGTTTGAAGGAACTGTCTATTATTCATGACAAATTTGAAACTGCTCAATCTTCAGCTAGAAATATTTCGGGATTTCCAACAGCATGCCGAAGACAAAGATCACTTTGCAACCATGTATTTCGACACAGAAGCAAAAATGAATAGCTTAATCGCATTGACTACTGAAGCTGCTGGCCCCAGTAGCTCTCATTCTAGTGACAGTCGGTCTTGTTTAAGTGAAACTAAGAAGGCAATTAAGCTCCCTACCATAAAACTGCCAACCTTCAATGGTGATGTATCTGGATTTAGAAACTTTTATGATACGTTCAGGAGTCTTATAGTTAACAATAAATCGCTGGACAACATTCAAAGATTTCATTACTTACCGAGTTCTCTAACTGGTGAAGCGCACGTACTAACAGCAAACCTCTCAGTCACTAGCTCCAGCTTTAACGTGGCTTTCGATACGATTTGCAATCGCTACAATAATCCGAGGTTAATTGCATCCACACATCTTAAGAATCTATTGAACTTACCTACAATGAATAAGCCATCAGTGAATGGAACTCTGTGCTCTATTCAATCAAGCTTTGAGTAATTTTAACACTCTCAAGGCCTTAGAGCTAACTGTACCTTTAGATGATCCGATTGTTTCACAGCTAATTCTTGAAAAAAACAGAAGCGTCAATTCGTAGGGAGTACGAAACTACTCTGAGTTCCAAGACATTCCCTACTCTTACAGATACATGCGACTTCTTGGAAACTAAATGAAAGTCCATTGAGATCGTGAGTTCTGGTTTGCCTGTAAAACCAACCCTTTCGAACACCAGAATGTATGATTCATCCAGTCATAAGCAGCTTCAAACCCAGAAGTCATATGCGATGACCACTCCGCAGTGCACATACCGTGACGAAGCTCACACACAAAGTGTCATTACTTTGCACATATTTCTGTCAATGAGCGCAGAGACTTTGTAAGAAACAACAATCTGTGCTTCAACTGTTTACGGGGTGATCACAAGGTACAGGCTTGTAAATCTGGTACCTGCCACACTTGTGGTAAATGGCATCATACTCTAGTACGTGCATACACTACATCTCAGCACTTTACTCAACAACAGGGTCTGTCATGCAACACTGAGAAATCGAGTACTTCAGCACAATCAGAGTCATGTATTAATGGCTATTGTTCACTGAAAGTGGAACCAAGTAATCACATCCTTTTATCCACTGCACGCATCAGAATTAAGGATAGAAATGGAAAGTGGCAGACATGTAGAGCTCTACTAGACTCAGGCTCCTAATCCTGTTTTATGTCAGAGTCCTCTCTGCCCAGCGATTAAAATTGCATAGAGAACCTAACAGAACACCTGTCCAGGGAATAGGTGCTACCATTTCAGAAACCAAGTACAGTGTTTCAGTAGATCTTGGTTCATGCATTAATGACTTTACAATTTCAGCAAATTGTTTTGTGCTTCCTAAGATAACAGATGACTTACCTGGTCACATGATTGATTCTGCAACATGGAACATTCCCCAGCACATTGTTTTACAAGCCCTCTAAGATCGACATCATCTAGGAACGGAGGTCCGTCCATACATTCAGCGCCGGGCAGGCTCACTAAAGATGCTAATCAACCCGTTCTTCAAGAAACCAAACTGGGATAGGTTTTAGCCGGAAGATACACAATTAGCGGAGGTCCTTCAGGCGTCTCACGGCGGCCGGTTCTGTCATGCTTTGCTAAGACAGATCTTGAAGTCCAACAGCAGATTCAAAGATTTTGGGAGATTGAAGAGTTGCATCAGACTCCGCATACGAAAGAAGAGCAATGTGAAGCACACTTCGTGCAACATACCAAGAAGGATCCTATGGGAAGATTTGCTGTTTGTTTATCATTAAGAGAAGATCCACAAAAAATGGGTGACCCATTTCAAATGGCAGCCAGGCGATTCTATCATCTAAAGAGAAGAGTGTGCATACAACCCAATAGGAAGCAAGAATACGTAAAATTCATGAATAAATATGAAGAGTTAGGGCACATGGAATTGACACTCCTTTCTGCGACTCCTGCACACTATTGTACCTCATCACACGATTTTCAAGGAACCCAGTTCTATCACTAAGCTACTCCTAACGCTATCTGCAGAAAGGTGCAAGGTGAGGAGCAATATCGCAATAAAACCTGAAGATAATATTATCAACTGCTTTTCCAAGCTTACCAAACTGCAGCATGTTGTAGCATACCGCAATATTTGCAAGAAATTCAGGGCAACTCATGGGTGCAGGGCAACAGGTCCACTATCCCTTCTAGAGCTCAACAGCGCAATTCTCCACTGCATCCGAATAGCTCAGTTGACATAGTACTCTAAGGAAATACATCAGTTGCAGTCCAAGAAACCTATTCGGAGCAAGAGCAAATTGAAAACTTTAAATCCAGTGTTAGACAGTACCAATATACTGAGAGTGGGAGGAAGACTCGAACAAGCCAACGTACCGTATGAACAAATGCATCAAGCGATACTGCCTGCAAATCACCACCTTGCGAAGTTGATTCTTGAACAAAAGCACAGACGTATGCAGCATGAAAGCGGACAACTTCTACTATTATCGATTAGACAGCGGTATTGGATTGTTAATGGCAAAAATGTCATCTGACGAATTTCGCACCATTGTTTTCTACAAAATTGAAGACAAACACTGCTCAACAGCTGATGGATCAGCTGCCACCCCCATGTTTAGAAGCAGTTAGACCATTTTACAACTGTGGGATAGACTATGCTGGGCCGTTCTATGTGAAGACTGGTTTCAAGCGATCATAATTAAAGCAGAATTGTTATATTGCCTTATGTGTATAACTAGCCACTAAGGCAACTCACCTCGAGGTTGTAACCAACATGTCTACTCAAACCTTCTTAGCGGCATTGCAGAGATTTGTCTCACGTCGTGGCCGATGTCAGTCCATCCACAGCGACGAGACAAACTTCGTTGGAGCAGACTGAACTTTTTGCAGATGACTAGGTCCTGTCAACAGCAAACTGAAGTCAGAAACTTCGTAGAACAAGAAGGAATAACCTGGATCTTCATCCCTCTTGGAGCACCACACTTTGGCGGAATATGGGAGGCTGGCGTGAAGTCCTTCAAGTACCACCTTCGCCGCACCATGGGAACTGTGTGTTTCACTTATTAAGAGATGACCACCCTCACTTGACAAATTCTTTTTGCTATTTACTTTACGTCGCACTGACACAGATAGGTCTTATGGCGACGATGGGACAGGAAAGGCCTAGGTATGGGAAGGAAGCGGCCGTGTCCTTAATTAATATACAGCCTCAGCATTTGCCTGGTGTGAAAATGGGAAACCACGGAAAGCAATCCTCAGGGCTGCCGACAGTGGGGTTCGAACCCACTATCTCCTGGATGCAAGCTCACAGCTGCGCACTCCTAACTGCACGGCCAACTCTCCCGGTCACTTGACAAACAGAAGCCTGCCTGAATTCTGGGCCCCTTATTTCCTTGTCTGACAACCCTGATGACCCTGAAGTCCTCACTCCAGGTCACTACCTGACTGGCACAGCTCTCACTACCATTCCCCAGCCAGATCTAGGTAATACTAAGCTTAGCCTACTGACTAAATGAGAAATACTACAGCTACAAATGCAGAAGTTCTGGCACCGCTGGTCGACCGACTACTCGCATTATCTTCAGCAGCGATCCAAATGGACACACTCCAGTCCAAATGTGCAACCTGGTGCATTGGTGGTGTTAGAGGAGGGTAATCTGCCACCACTAATGTGGAAACTGGCATTGATCACGGACGTTCACCCAGGAGCGGATGAACTAGTGTGTGTGTGGTTACTCTCCGCACCTCTCGTAGGATACTGAAGAGGCCTATGAATAAACTGTGCCCTCTTCCAAATGACAAAGAGTGATTTATGTGTGTTGTAGATATCGAGTGTTGTATTGTGAACTTGTCTCGTGTAATTTGATCTGAATTATTTGTTTTGATTTCAACTTTATTATGTGTACCTTTGCAGTTGTGTATTTTAAGAAATTGACATTCCTTGGCGGCCGGAATGTTGGGACAGTGATTTTCTTATATGTTTATTTGTACAAAGAAGCGATGCACTGAAAAGGGATCTAAACAACATTTTTTCTGAACATGAGGTTTCATCGGAATAAGGCTCTATATGGACGTTCCTGCATAGTGGCATAGCCATGTGGAAGAATTTGGAACTTGTTGCTATGCTAGTGGGTGGAGAACTTCTGTCTCGCGTGGAAAAGGGATCTAACTCCAGTCCAAGATGGCATTTCTTGCAATTAACTCATAATAGAGATTTTGGTGGTTAGAGACCTATTCGGCGCATCGCTTCAATTGTTCTTGTTTGTTGTAGTATTTGTATTATTGAAGTGATTTTTGTGTGTCTCTCTCAGCTGCTCTGTTGGATGCCCTTAACAGTGGACTAGAGAGACTGTTGGACTTGTCTTGGCAACAATGGTCGATTGTAGATTGAACTTGAGCTACTATGTTTCACTTATCGCGCAGTTAGCAATGATCAACTCATGCTAATGTGTGTCAGAACTTCTTAAGTATTTGATGTAAATATGGATAGTAAATTAGTATCAACTGTCTTCCGTATATGTTTTACAAAATGAGCTACCAGAGAGATGATGTTTTACCAGCAAACAAACAGTCAGTATAAAAATTCCAGTAATCCATTTAGACCATCAAAGAAAGAAAGATCAACTATTAGCATGCTCAGTAAAGTGGCAGAAAAAACTTATGAAAATATCAAAACACTTACATTTTAGTATTACATAAAAGACTGAAAATCACTGTGAAAAAAACATGTGAAACCTATAATCTAGGCAATTCTGGAATTTTCACTGAATCGCAAATGACCTGGTATATTTTACGGTTTCCCAGAATTTTGTATCTGAGGCCCCTTCACCATATCGCATGCATATCTAAGGACTCCTTAGCTGCAGAACATGTACTATAAGAAAAAAAGACCAGACTTTTGTAATGTCACCATGGTTTAATTTAATCATATAATATACAACCTCTGTCTGAAAAGTTCTGTGAATGGTCTCATGAAATAAATACAATGCAAGTTACACACAAAACACCTTTACTGGCCTTCAAAGTAATCTCCATTAGCTACAACACACTTTTGACATAAACTGTAAGGCTGCTGGAAGCTGGCAGCAAACGCTTCTTTTGGAATCTCCCAGAGAACCCTTGTCACGCATTGTTGGATACCTGCTACACTACAAGTGATAAGCTTTAACAGCTTCATTTCAAGTAATAATAATCCCATATTGACTATAATCAATCAATGAATATTCAAGATAAACTTAAATATTATAATTAAGTGGTCCGCCTATTCAATATATTATTTATTATACCTAGTACATGTTTCGTCCCCTAAGGGACATCATCAGCTAATAATAAATTAACATTAATATATCAGAAATAAATATTATTAAAATTGGAAAGACAAATTAAAATGTTTTGACATTTAAAGTAAGATCTTCGAAATTGTTAAAATTGCAAGTCATAAGACAGATAAAACAGTTAAATTGTCCATATTTCTCTAGTTGATGTTCTTGGGAAATACCAGTTTTGCTTATAAAATCTTAAAATATCATTTGTTGTAAATAGCACACTTGTGTATCTCTTGGTTGACGATTTGTTGAAACATAATAAGCATTCCTTTATTTCAAATAAAAATGATATCCATTACCATACAGAACTTTACCATCACTGTCCCGATCTGACTTTAAATTATGAAGCTTTTAAATTTTATTATACCGTCTAAGGAATGCTCATTAAGTTTCAACAAATCTACTAAGAGATACACATCAAGTGTGCTATTTACAACAAATGATATTTTAAGATTTTATAAGCAAAACTGGTATTTCCCAAGAACATCAACAAGAGAAATATGGACAATTTAACTATTTTATCTGTCTTATGACTTGCAATTTTAACGAAATTTCGAAGATCTTATTTTAAATGTCAAAACATTTTAATTTGTCTTCCCAATTTTAATAATATTTATTTCTGATATATTAATGTTAATTTATTATTAGCTGATGATGTCCCTTAGGGGACGAAACACGTACTTGATATAATAAATTATATATTGTATTGAATAGGCGGACCACTTAATTATAATATTTAAGTTTATCTTGAATATTCATTCATTTACCTGCTACACTGTCGAACCGGTGGCCTTTCAGGGCTAATTGAAGATGGGGGAACCAAAAAAATCTGCCGGCGCCAAATCCGGAGAATAGGAGGGTGTGGAAGAACAGTCACCTGACGTTCAGCGAGAAACTGGGTCACACGGATCGCGTTGTGCGGATGGGCATTGTCATGGAGGAGCTTGCACTGTCCACTCCGGTACAGTTCAGGCCGAACACGTCTGATGCATTGCAGTAGTCGTTTCAAAACTCCCTCATAGAATTCCGTGTTGACAGGTGTACCCTGGGGTACAAATTCATGATGAATGACACCATTGCTGTCGAAAAAGGCAATCAGCATTGTCTTAATCTTGGACTTTGTGGGCCAACTTTTCTTGGGACGCAGAGAAGACGCTGAACACCACGCAATTGACTGTCTCATGGTCTCCGGATTATACTGGTAGCACCACGACTCATCTCCTGTAATGATGGTTTTCAACACCTCCGGATTTTGGCCACAAATGTCAATGAAATCTCCCGACGTTTCCATCCGAGTTTGCTTCTGCTCGTCTGTCAGGTTGTGCGGTACAAACCGGGCACAAATCTTCTGCTTTTTTCAAATGTTCGTGAACAATGGTCCTTACACTGTCCTTGTCTACACCCACTTCATCTGCTATCATTCATAAGGACAGTCGCCAACCATTCGCAAGCATCTGTTGCACTCGTTTGATGTTGTCTGGAGATGTGCTTGTGGTTGGTCAACCCGAATGCGCGTCGTCCTCAACACCTTCCTTTCTATCTCGAAAGCATTTAAACCAGTCTAAAACATACTTTTTACTCACTGCTTGAGCGTGGTAAACTTGCACCAACATTGCATGTGTTTCCGTTGCAGTTTTGCTTAGGTGGAAGCAAAATTTCATGTTAACGCATTGCTCCGTTTTGTACTCCATTGTGCAATGACATGAGTCCTCACACTGACTCCGTGCAATGTGTTGCAGCGTTCAACTCCATTTAACTGTGTTGATTTGACCAATAGGGGGCACTTGGTGTCATGTCTCGCAATGCGTATGCGCAAGCGCATCGTCCGAACTAGCACAGTGTACAAACTAGGCGACCATTCACCAAACTTTTCAGACATAGGTTGTACGCCTAATATTTATTTTCCTTTAAACTTTAATTTAACTTCATTTACAGTACATAAACATACTTAATAATAATAATAATAATAATAATAATAATAATAATAATGTGATTTGCTTTTCGTCCCACTAACTACTTTTTCTTACGGTTTTGGAGACGCCGAGGTGCCGGAATTTAATACTGCAGGAGTTCTTTTACGTGCCAGTAAGTCTACCGACATGAGGTTGATGTATTTGAGCACCTTCAAATACCACCGGACTGAGCCAGGATCGAACCTGCCAAGTTGGGGTCAGAAGGCCAGCGTCTCAACTGTCTGAGCCACTCAGCCCATAAAACACACTTCCTATTTACATGAATGGCTAATAATGACAATAATCTGAATCTGGAAACTTATTTCAGAACATTCACTTGATACAGTTGTTGGATAAATAGGATGGATAGTGCTGCTTTGCTAAGGCCAAATGTCTTAGGTTTGATTCAAATGTAGTTACCGAGCCGAACAGCAGCCTTTATATTAGCTCTGTTTCTGTATTTCATTTTTATTTGTGTGAGAGCAGAAAGGGTACACTCACACAAGTATTGTGTCATTGTGAAAGCCATTAAAGCAGTAGTGTCTTCCTAGAAATGGGACACCTGTATGCAGAAATCAATTATAGACTTGCAGTTGTGGTACAGGATCTTTAAATAAGTCTTAAATATTTCATTTAGTTGATCTTCCTCAAGGGAGGGCAGTTCATGTTCATTTTCCAAGAATGGATTTCTGATCCATGAGATTTTCCTCGGAGGCAGAAAATATTGTCAGAGTGTGGATCCATCAATTCTTCCGGGTGTTTTACCATTACATCACTTACACAGTTTGGAAGTATTTCTTCATTTACAGACAGGAAAGCATGAACTGCTGGAAGATAATCAAATTTGGTTTTGTGATTTGGCATGCCCATACATTCACTTTCTTTATGTTCTATCTATTTTGTCTTGGACTATGAAGAGTGTGACTTACATTCCTTGTAGTCTTGGATTCAATTCATTCAAGTGACTGCAAGCATCTCCTAAATAAGCAAGTCTCACAAACCACAGGAAATCCCAAGAAGTCTTTGAAATTGCATACATAAATAGGGTAACTTCATCTGTCAGTTCAAACAAGTGAGTAAACATTTTCCCTCTCAACAACCAGTAGCAAATATTCATGGTCACTCCCCATCTCCTTGCATAGCTCCAAAAGTAATCCAGAATTTAGAGGCCTGGCTTTGATTAAATAAATTTCACAGCTTCTTTCATCACTTCATCCAGTTGAGAAGGCATATTGCGAGTTGTTAGTGCTTCACAATTGTTTTGAGTATTTTTCACCAAGTACAGTATTTACCATCAGTTTTGCTGCAAGTATAATAGTAAGTACTATCTTCTCTCCAATGGTATTTGGTTGGCCATGTTTTACAATTAATAGGAATACTTAATATGGTGCTAAAACTACGTTTTTGCATTCGGGAGATAGTGGGTTCGAATCCCACTGTCGGCAGCCCTGAAGGTGCTTTTCCGTGGTTTCCCATGTTTACACCAGGCAAATCTGTGTCGGTGCGACGTAACTCCAATTGTAAAAAAAAAAAATTTAAACTATGTTTCCATTGTCTTCTGTATACTTTCTTCGATACATGAAGTTCAGTGAGTTTATTGAGAAAGTAGTAGTCAGCTTTACTTCCTTTCATGGTTAGATGTTTTAATTCTGCTGGTTTGATACACCCGTTAGATAAAACATCACCATACAAAACACACTGATACGGTCTCTTTGCACTCATTCAACACTTTTCCAGTTGGCAGTTGAGATTTCTGTAACACACACACAGTTGCATCACTGTTTGAATGAGACTCACACTCCAATGAACCTGCCTTCAACCAGCGATCCATATTGTCTGCGAGTACTATTATACTTGCACTTTGTTACTGTTCACTTCTGGATTCTTGAAGTTTGAGTACGCAGAAGAGCAAAGATAGAGTCTCTATATCAATATAAGATGATGGAATTGTTAGCATCAGGCGACATACTTCACTGCGCTGGCACAACTGGCTGTGTACCAAACCACCAATGAAGACATCCCATGTCATCTATCATACATTTTAAGAGTTGCTAATAGTTCGCTGCTAACTTGTACCGTCTATCGCCGAAGTTAGGAGTTACATATATTATACGTAAGTTGCATAGTACAATAGTGAAGACATAGTTCCTAATTTAAAATAATGAAATATGGAGGGAGGGAGTGAGAGAGAGAGAGAGAGAGAGAGAGAGAGTATGTGTGCAATCAAAGTTTGCTCTTTAAGTACTTACAACTTACATTATTATTGCAGACCCCTTGGATTACTGATGCCCCCCCCAGGGGTCCGCAGACCACAGTTTGGGAATGGCTGGTCTATATGACTGTGAGAAAGATTTTGTTACTAGTTCAGGACCACATAAAAGTTTTTAGGAAAGCAATAATGGATCCTACAGCAGCAGAAATTATTGCTAATATTATGAACAGAATATACGATGAGCAACTGAATTAGAGATTTGGAGAAATGGCACTGTACTCAACCTGGTGAATGTAATAGTACAGTGTGGCACACGACTATGATGTCAGACCTTGTATTGGCTATGCGAGTAATATTTATGCACAGGATGAGTAAGTCATAAGATCTCAGCGTATTTGATGGTAGCCAGACTATTGGTTCCAGATGAATGGGTCATTCCATCTCTGAAGTTGTGCACTGGCCACAGTGTCAAGAGAGCACCGTAAATACACGGATTCGGGAAAAACCACCGCTGCCAGGTGTACACGGTGTTGATTTCATGGGTCACCATCGGCTAGCTTGGATAAGAGGAGATAGACGGGTCACAGTGCAGATCACATACAAATTCAATGCTAAATAACAGCAAGGTGTGAGCAGCCATACCATCCAGAACGGTTTCCTCCAATGGGGTACAGAAATCATTGTCCTACTAGGTGACCTCTAGTCACCACACGTCATAAGCCACTAAGACTGACACAGGAAAACGAACACCAGCACTGAACTCCCAAAGCATGGTAAAAGATCACCTGGACAGACGAGTCAAGGTAACAGTTGTAATAGTTGGTACACACTGATGGCAAGGTGAAAGTGTGTCACCAAGCACTTGAGGCAATGGATCTCTCTTGCCAGCAAGGTGCAGTTCTGGCTGGTGATGGTGATATCCTCATGTGGAGACTGTTCACAATATGAAACATGGCCCCTGGTACCATCTGCCAACATCTTTCACTGGTAAGGGATACAAGAAACCTGCTGTCAGATCACATCCACGCATTTGCTCACCTTTAACACCCTGCAGGAGACCTACACCTACAGCAATATATTGCACTCACTTCTTGCATCTGAAATGTGGCCGACTGCTTCGATTAACACTCCATGGACATGAGTATGCAAGCCTTGCCCACAAGGTCATCAGACCTCTATCCTATTATTGAGCATATTTGAGATGCTGTTGCTTTGCACATCCTGGACACTGTTCTAACAAATCTGTGCAAAATGGGAGCATTATGTGCAGTGGTCGTGGATCAGGGTGGCTTCCCAACGCATCCAGTGTTTTGTTAAACCCATACTGCCCTGTATCATTGACGTCATCCTACATAGTACCAGCCATATACCTCTAATAAAATTGCAGATGAGTGTACATAACGGAAGGGAACGAACTAGTGACACATCAAGCCATGTAAAGAAAATCACAAATATAAATAGATATGCATAATCGGACAAACACAATGACAGGTAAGTGTGGGAAGGGGCGAAACAAATAGGAGACTAAGACAAACATGAAAACACAAGAGAGCCTGCTCAATCCCTGATCTATATCCATTTTATCTCACCTCCGGCAAGGTTATTTCTGCTTTCCACCTTTATCTTGAGGGGCCATTTTGGCAGTTCTTCAGTCTTGATGTGGGATGTGTAGGATAACAAGAAAACTGGATGAATAAGGAAAGGAAATAGACAAAGATAAATAAATATGGTAAAAGTTCAGGAAAACAGGAGAAAAGCAGCCCAACAGGTCAATATAAGTAGGTATCTGAAAGGTATGATGTAAAATAGATAAAAATCATATGAACAGAATGCTAGACTTAGGATTTGTACCAGATATACTAAGACAATGGAAAGACCATCCTGATTCAGAAAGGGAAGATGAAAGATACTTAAATAAGTGGATAAAATATATTATTTCTAAAGCCTTCAATTCAGTCATCAGGGGCATTATTGATTTGAATGCCAATCATAGAGGTTTAGCCATGACACCAGGAGAGTTTGCATATGTAGATATTTTTTATAGTATTCTGTGCACAGCTACTGTTAGAAAGAATTTAGCTTGTCTTTATTTTTAGAAATCAGCATGGCTTTGATGGTGTACATCCTACATTACCTGCCTGCCACTCTTGAACTTCCTCATCTATCATTTAAACTTAAATGCTTATTAACCAACTGCCTAAGAAATAAAACGAGGGGGGATCAAATATAAACGGGATATTATTTTTTATTTAAATTCATTTATTGAAAAAAACAGGCAATTACAATTTATTTTTCCACACAGTTTACTGCTTTGGAAATGACTGCTTTGGAAATGCATTTGCCCCAGTGTATGGGCAGCTTTTCAATGGCCTCATCGTCAAAAGAACAGGGTCGTGTCACCAGCCAGGTGCGCACCAAGTCTTCCACACTCCTGTCATCTTCAAATCGTTGCCCTCCTAGAGCTCCTTTAAGCAGTCCGATCAAATGGAAACCACATGGCAATAAGTCCGGGTTGTAAGGAGGATGCTGTAAGCCTCTGACAGACCTCCAAACATCTCAACTTCAGATTTTCGGTCAAAAGGAGAGGGACCCATCTGGAAGATTTACAGAACTATAGATTGTTGTTGATGATTTCTTGACAGCTCCCATAACTGATTCCGACTTGTTCTGCAATAATGTCTTTAACCGCACTAATGTTTTCGTCTGTAATGCTGGTCCAAGGACGGCGATCGTGTTTCTGATTTTCCACATGTTCTCGTCCTATCTTGAACTTTTTATACCAGGCAAACACACGAGTCTTTGACAATGCTTGTTCACTGAACTGTGGAGTCAATCTTTGGCAAATTTCCGTCGCTGTAACTCTTTCACGAGCAAGGAATGTTATAATTATGCGTTGCGCAGTGGAGAGGTGCACCTGTTGCCGCGACATTGTGAATGTTACTGACGAAACGGCGGGAAATATCTAACAGTACACTCTCCCCACTCCAAACAGTCCCACCTAAGCATAACAGAACTGTTTATATTTGATAGACTTTTGTATAATGAAAATTCAAATACGAAATCAACTGACCAAAAACTTTGTAATCAAACACAGCATGACCTAATGATAGCAGGAAAAGATCCAAAAAGGTAAATGGTGTAGAACTATTTTAGCAACTTCAATCTGATTTTGTCAAATGTCAATAAGGGAAGCACGTTGCTAAAACAACAACCTATCTACATTTATATACCGTATTCTATCAAATTTTATGGTCAATTCAGTCTTAACATAAACTATAAGCTTTGTGTATATATCGACAAAATCCCGCACTAAACACCGGACAACTACCCGATTTCAACATAAGTGTTCATATTACCTCAAGAAACTCATACTATTATTCCATGAGTAGACGAACACGGCTGATCATATATCATAGCATAGTCGCATATACAACACGCCGCAAAAATTAACCTGTACTTCAAAATGTTTTATTCATCTAGTCATAAGTTTTAATGTGGAACAGTGGACACTTCACAATCCAAGAATATTGTACATTCAACATATATCACCTGCGCACATAATATTATTGCAAAGTTTTAACTCTCATACTTATTAACGTAGACGAAGATAAGACTGAAAACATTTGCAAATTGATAACGTTTTTATCCATACTATGTGACACTTGTTTAATTTAAGAAAAATGTATTTTAACATACATCATTCATGTATATATAGTAATGTTAAGTTTTAATTATTATATCAGTTAATGTAGACAATTATTTAAATTAGAACATTTGTAATGACAATGTTTTTACCAATATCATGTGACATTCTTATTGTGATGTTTTAATTGTATGTTATGATTGTCAGCTGAAGATGACCTTCACAGGGTTGAAACCGGTCCTGTAGAACAATATATAAATATATGTATTGATCAGGTGGAAGCTTCAATACTTCATATTTGTGAATATAATCAATACGGAAATGAAACTTATAGATTATGATATGTTATTGGTTAGCATACTGGTCAAGATGTCCCATGTTCAATTCCCAGCTGGGTTGGGGATTTTAACCTTTACTGGTTATGTCCCCTGGCTCAAGGACTGGGTGTTCGTGCAGTCTTCAAAATTAGATCTCATCCTAGGTAGTGCCCTATCCTCACAGACATGCAGATTGCTCATGGATGTCAACTCGAAAAATCTGCACCAGGCCTCTCTGGAGACCATGTGCCATTATTATTATTATTATTATTATTATTATTATTATTATTATTATTATTATTATTATTATTATTACAGTGCATTGCTAAAAAATCTCTGATACCCTTTTGCGGTTCACATTAAAATTATAGTAAATATGAAAGTTTTATTTTTAAACTTGAATTTCACGGTCGTCCTGAAGCACATCCACAGACAACCAAGAGGTCCATGGACCCCGAGTTAAGAACCCTCAGTCTAAAATTAGATTCAAAATTAAATATTTATTTATAATGTGTGTATTGGACCAGGTCTTGCTACCAGACATGGCAGAAGGCACTACCTGCCACTGTCTGGCTGTGTGTCAGGCAGCTAGTACTACACCTGGCAGACTAAGGTAGGTGGAGCTCTCCCTGAGATGTGCTGAAGTCTTTGTGAAGGAAATAACACAAATTCATCACCCAACAGAAGATGGTCAATAGATTGGAAAGTCTACCTTTCGTCTCAATGACTGATAAAAAAGAACTTTCCTCACTTAGTCTCTGTGCTTCATTGAAATAGCGGCAAGGTCATCTTTATTTCAAAGGGGCAGCCTCAACGAAGTGGTAACCATGAAGACCTCAACAGTGGACAATAAACTCTAATCAGCAGCTGGGAAGGCAGAAGACAGCAGCAGCAGCATTGAAACTGTTTGGTCATCATGTTCTAGCACGCCAACTGGCAAAGTTTCTATTCTGTCGAGGAACATGAATTTGCTGCTGTGTGCCAGTATATTCACACTAAAAGATATTGTGCACAGGCATCTTCCTAACATCAAACTTGAAGCCTTGGAGTGAACGGGAATTTGCAATGGTGACAGGACAAGAAGTGATGAACCAGCATGTAAGCGGTAGGCGTGACGTATCGTTTCTTTCGAGGATTCACCATGGGTGAGCAGTCCCATTTAGGGTCCGCTCTGCTCACTCCGAACAGGGAGGAGCCTAAAAAGAGTACACTAAATGAAGCCAGCCTCATACACTGTTGATTGGAGAACCGTGTGCAGTGGCTTCACCTTTTGCTGTGACAAATCTCTGAATAAATTACCCGAAAGACATTCCGCTGCAGAGCGAGTTGGCTATGCGGTTAGGGGCGGGCAGCTGTGATCTTGCATTCTTGAGATGGTGGGTCCGAACCTCACTGTTGGCAGCCCTGAAGATGGTTTTCCATGATTTCCCATTTTCACACCAGGCAAATGCAGGGGCTAGGTAGAGGTTAATTAACAGTCAGAGGGAATGTTGGTCTGTGTGCTATTGTATGATTAGGAAAATAAAATAAATGCTGGGGCTGTACCTCAATTAAGGCCATGGCTGTTTCCTTCCTACTCCTAGCCTTCTCTTATCCCAGCGTCGCCATAAGACCTACCTGTGTTGGTGCGAAAATCCTGGGAACCATGCTCTACTTGGGGCCTTACTTAAATGTCCTCTTCCTTTACATCCTTCCTACAACCCTTAAATACACGCACAACCATATGAAAAAATCTGTAACATTTATTTACAATCCTGTTAATGTGAGTATCTTAATGAAGATCTTACATTATATTAACTCCTATTTAACTACAGTGATCCCCATGACAACTTTAATTCCCTCTATTAAAACTGACAAAGGGGAGGCTGTGGCACATGGTAGACGTGTACGGCATGACAAGGAGTATAACAGGTGCAAGTAGTAAGGCGCAATTCTCAGCCGTTTCCAAGAAATGAATTGATGTAAAATCGCAGTGCCCTTATGTACAAGCTATGTTTGCAAAAAAGACGAGCTTATGGTGCAGCAGCAAGAGCTCCTCTTCGTAAGCACGGGATTGCTGGATCAAATCCCACCGATGGAAGATACAGTAGAAGTCCGTTATAGCGAGAATTCATAACAGCGAAAAATTTACTAACTATAACAGATTGTCGTTATATCCGATTTTTGTATAAAAGTCGGAAAACCCTTCATGCACATTAAAATCGGTATGAAACCGCAATCAGTTTGTTCAAAACTTGCGTTTCCGTAGATGATATCCACACTACGGCTTACTTGTTTGTTATTTTCCGTAATCTGATACTATGTGAAAGTGTATGTTTAATTTCATTCTGAAAAAAATATAGTACCGTATATCTCCGAATCCAAGATGAACCCCACTTTTGCATTCAAAAAATTTAAATCAGGCTCAGAAAGAAGTTTGTAAAATCATATCAATGCCTTGTCTTACAGTAGGCCTACGCATTTTTAGACTATTTTTAGAGGCCGAACATTGACTTTCGTCACGCCGTATTTCTTTATTTTTGGCGGCTGCACAGTTATTTATTTCCGCGGGTTTAAGGACCATTAATTCAACATTGGCATCATAATACCGAAGAGAACCCGTTGAAAATTTTCCGGCAATACCTATTCCATGCGTCTCTACAATACAGCGATCCATCAGGAAATTATTCTTGCTGTCTATAAAACTGTAACTTTTACGCAGCGTCAGATATAACCGGCTGCCGCTACACGCACGTCTCGCTTGTCGGGTTCGGCCAAATTCAGCGGCTAGCGATGTATTGGCCTAATCGTGAACGTTGAAAGTCAACGAACGAGTTTATTGCGCCACGGTATGGCCATTCCGCCCTTGAGTTTTTCGTGCACATACCTTACAATTTCATCTTCGACTTCTTTAAAGCGTCCTTGTTGCGGACCACTGAATGCATTTTTTTGTACAGTACGCATTTTTTAGCTCTGTCTTCACGCTAACGCCAAATATTGGCTTTAGTTAGGCCCATGCCGTATTTACTTGCGGCTGCACAATTATTCTATATTATCGTGTGTTTAATAAACATTAACTTATAATTGGCATCATAATATCGACTAGAATCTGTTGAAAATTTCCCGGCAATACCTTTTCCAAGTATCTTTCCAGTACAACTATCCATCACGAAAATATTCCTGCTGTCTATAAAGCTTAATTTTACTAAGCGTCCAGTACAACAGACGCGTTATGACTTTGCCACTGAGTAGCCATGGCTTTTCTAAGAATTCGAAGGGCCGTACGCTTTGATGCCATTCTGCAGATTTGAGAAACACACAGGCTCTGTACAACCGGTTGTCGCGGCTAGCGATGTGTAGTAAAGAGGCGGTCGTTTATTGTCAACGAGTTCTGTGAGCGTGTGAAAAGCAGCAGCGTGGTTACCGCAGTAGTTGCCAGTGGTATCCATTAACTTAGGCCCCATTCACAATGCAAACGTAACCGTAAACTTAACGACGTAACGTAACCGTAAAATTAACGTAAAATTTGTGGTATTCACAATGGAGGAACGCAACATTAACGTAAACAGTACACAGCAGCCAATCAAAACACTGCCATGTTATTTAGTACGGAAGTCAGGTTTTGGGCTATCTCGCAGTTTTATATTTCAATAACTCGATGGAATCAAACAACGTGGTAGCGGAATCCATATTACTTCAAACATCTATTGCTTTGCTCCTGGGAGCTGTGTAGGCCTACGGTACCTGAAAAGGCGATCTAAACAACGGTGCAGAAAATGGGTTCATCCCTTGAATCAAAGAAGGTTATCTCAGGGCGATTTCGGTAAACTACAGTTCGTTTTGGACATGCGGATGAAACCTGAACTGTTTGCCTTTCTTACGATTTGCTTCCCCTTTTGTAATAAAAAGAAATGTAAAAGGTCTCCTTTACCGACATCTATGACCCCATCTATCACACCCCGATGAGATATTTGGATCTATTTGTTTGGATGATATCGTTTTCGTAAACTAGTAGTCCGTCATAATGTTAAGAAATATACAGGGACACTGTTTTATTTATGACAGGGATATTCTCCCGTCCGTTTGCCAGCGCTGCGAGCTTGTCTCCCGCCATTTATTGTCAGATTTCATTACTACAGGATATTAATTTCCACCTATTATTTTTCGGTACAGCGTATTTGTAATTCTTTTTCCTTCTATCATACATAGCCTATACACAAAGATTATTTTGAAAGAGAATTACAACTGTTTCGTCGAAAGAAGTCATTATATCGTGCACAACACACAATGTTTACCTCTGCTCTGATTGGCTGGTTCTTAAAGTTAACGTAAAATTAACCGCAAGAGCTTGGAGTTTGCAATCCCTTAATTTTACGGACTCGCAGTTAAGTTTACGTCGGCGCATTGTGAATGGATCCATTAGATAAGATGGCCGCTAACTTCTAAGTTAACGTTAATTTTAAGTTTACGTTACGTTACGTTTGCATTGTGAATGGGGCTTTACTGTTAGGCCGCGAATGCAACAACCCTTGAGTTTTCGCATGAGATTCTGAGGAAAAAAAAAAAAAAAAAAAATCTTGGATTCGGAGAAATACGGTATCACTCCAGAGACTTCTGTGGCAAACACCTCAGCTTTCTTCTTCAAACAGCGTCACCTAACCTAACCGTATATGTAGTCTATCATGAAAACATTTGAAACGCACGTAGAGAAATAACCTCCTCGCGAAAAATTTACATGTAAATAGCCGTAACTAGACGCGAGAAGATATGAAATATCCTCTAAAATCAGTGATGTACTCTGCCATATCTTGAGGTGTATCACATTCTTACTTAATTTCCGTATATAACATTAAAATTAAGATATCGTTTACTTCAGTCTTTATTTTTAACGAGTTAACAACTGCTATCGGCCACGTTATTTACGCGTTTATTACGAAAACGTGTTTTTCTCTTTCATTTCGAATTTTCTGTAGAGAAGCAGTCAATGGGCATTACTAATAAACTCCAACATCGCCTTTGAGAGAGCTCGCAAATGCACAAAGTGAGAAAACTATACCGTACCGATGATCGATAGCATTTTGTTGCAAACGTTTCGGTTTTCTTATTCAAACAGCGTCACGTATCCTAACTTAACCGCACTATACGTATGATGAAAACACACTTCAAGCGCCAGTAGGGAAATTATACCTTTCTCGCTGTAACTTTTCATAATAGCCTTTCCGTAATTTAACCAGACGCGACAAAATATAAACTAACCTCTGAAATCAATTAAGCATTTTGCCATATCTTAAGGTGTACCCCATTCTTAATTGCAGAATTTAGCCTCAAAATTAAGCGGCGGTTTAGTCAGGCTTATATTTAACGAGTTAACAACCGTTATCGGACATGTTATTTACGCATTTATTACGAAAATATGTTCTCTTTCATTTCGAATTTTCTTTACGGAACAACTGCCGACGGATATTACTAATCGACTCCGACATCGCCTTCCAATGTCGACGAGAGAAATCGCTAGTGCACATAGCGAAGAAACGATGCCGAAGGTAATCGATCGCATGCAATATCATCGCTGGAGTGCATAAATATCGGTAACGGAAAAAATCGCGCGCGCTTAATCGCTCGTAATAACGGATGCGCCAGTGATAGGGTTCTCGCTGTAACCGAAGGACGATACACAGTTTAATATAGGAATTTTGAAGGGACAGAGAAATGTCGTCGCTATAACGGAGTTCTCGTTATATGCCGTACTTGCTATATCAGACTTCTACTGTATATTTCCTTCAAATATTTCACACCTCTCACAAATTAAGGTGTCTTCAATAATGTTCATTTTCAAATCAATTCCAATAAATTGTTTTTTTAGCAGGAAAAGCGTTCTGAAAAAAATTGTACAGGAGTAAATGTTTTCTTTCGATCACATAGATTCTACCTTATCTGCATTGCAAATAAATTATGCAAGTTTGTGCGTATTATATGTATACTTTTATACTTAAAAGGCACTGTTTGTTCCTTTCATCACTTCTCTGAAATATCGGACTTCCTCGTATCCCGCAAGCAGTGACTTATTCTACGGGTATCCGTTTCCATTCGGAATTGCTAGGCGGGCAATAATTCCATTGTGGAGATTTATCTCCCGTATGCAGTTATCAGACTGTGCCTCATATATAGGCTTCTGATAAGCTCACCTGCATATACCCAGCGTCAGTGGGTAGGGTCTGACACATCCCACTCTGACGAGTCTAGTGTCAGACCTAAGACAAAACGCTGGTTAATAGAGCAAATGCCTGAAAAGCCTTACATCTGATATGTTTTTGACATGGTCTATTGGTGAAAAATATCTAATTCCCTCCATGGGAATTTAGAATTTTCCACATTTTGACCTGGCGAGGACAGCTGCACGAGAACAAAAGATTTTGGTTACCAGGCAGGTAAGCGGTGTCCAGGCAACCGTTAGAAGCCGCATTCATTCATTCGTTGGCTCTTGAGGTAGTAGCATCATGATATTTTACATTGCGAGATACCTGATTTTATACGTGACAGTGATGTGCCTGGGCCTTCGAAGGCTGAAGAAAGTGAGCCTGATTCAAACTTGCATCTTAGTGAAGAGTCGAAAACACAATTAAAAACTGCGCTAGTGTATTGTGTGCAGCTCCTTCCGAAAAATAACATGACGGAAACTTCCGCTGTGATTAAAGAAGAACACATGAAAACCGAAGCAAAATTGTACAGCAAAATAATGGAAGCTATAGCAGAAAATATAATTGTTAGAGAATACTATCTCATTAGGTTTGAAGAACCCAACAAAGAAGGCCTTCACAGAGACTTACAATAATTGTAAATTTTCTACCTTTTTAATTTTTTATTTGCTTTTTAGCAAATTATTAATTATAAACAGTACATGTTTTGTTCTCACTTGAGCACATCTTCAACTGTTATTAAGCTTAGGTGAATCGCTAAGTTTCTGAATATATTATTTTCAGGTACATTGTTCCTCTTAAAGACTATCTGAATATAAATTAAATTAAAATGATGTTAAAACAATGTGAGGGTTAATGGGTTGATGAAATGAGACAGGATGAATACACAGTTAGCCTGCATAAAAACTATATCTATTCATTGGAATAGTTGTTAAAAGGTTCAACTCTGTTACACTAAAAATACCTATTTGTCTTACAGTTAAAAGGATTTTTAAAAAACGACTGGCTTCTTGACACTGTTCTAATTATTGCTGAATGTTCATTACTTTCACTCCTTCCAGGTAGGCTGTTATTTATTTTGAGCTTGCTTAATGTGCCCTAAATTGAATCTAATGCAGAATTTTGAAGCTGATTGCAGGTCACTTTTTGAGAAGGGATCTTCGTCTCAATTTCTGAAATGAAATAAGGAAAATAGGAATTTGTTTTGTAATGAAAACGTGTGTCTTTACATAATAACTTAATGTATAAAATGGTTCCCTACCTTACTGTTGTTAGACTCCAGTTCTACCGTGACCCTGGAGGGGGAACGTTTGAAACTGCTTTACGTCTAGTATAATAATGGTGTGTGTGTGTGTTCCGTTGTTTGCTCCTCCTTTCGGGGAGGCAAGGTTGCGGAGAGGGGAGGAGGCGTGTCGCTTACCGTCACGGCTTCGGCTTTAGAAGGAGTGGGGAGAGTGGATGTACAAAATGGCGGAGGCTCGTTCTTATTTATCATTTTATTGTCTGTGTTGTTTCTTTGCCTAAAGTTTCAAGACTTGAAAATATCCCTTTGAGTATAGGGTTTCTATTGTCAATTGTATCATTCAGGTTATTGTCCTGATTACTTTTTTGTTCTAAATAAATATATAGATTTTCCAATGTATTTAGAAGAGCTCCTTTGTTTATTTTTTATAATATAGTTAAATCCTGCTCTGTAGTTGTGAACTGATGTCCGGTTGTACTCGTGTGTTGGCCCATCGCGGAAATTTGTTTATGTCTTTCAGCATTGACATGCTCTAGGTATCTTACGGTAAAACTGCGCCGTTTGCCCAACATAAGTTTTTTCACATTGATGACACTTCAATTTGTAAACTCCTGATTCTATGTGTTTGTTTTTTCCTACGGAATTGACACTATTGTAATAAAAGAATTTTTGCTTTGTATTATTGCTGGTTGAATACGCGATCTTATAGTTATATTTTCTAAACAAATTCGTTACTGTATATAAGTTAGGGTTATTGAACGTGAACTTGGCATATTTATCTTTCTTTTTTATTTCGGGTGTTAGATTAGTTTGTAACTTCTGTTTGAATTTTCCGATTATTTTGTTTACCATTTTTAGTTCAAATCCATTGTAAAATTGTTTTAACATCATTTTAATTTAATTTATATTCAAATAGTCTTTAAGAGGAACAATGTACCTGAAAATAATGTATTCAGAAACTTAGCGATTCACCTAAGCTTAACAACAGCTGAAGATGTTCTCAAGTGAGAACGAAACGTGTACTATTTATAATTAATAATTTGCTAAAAAGCAAATAAAAAGTATCAAAAAGGTGGAAGATTTTCAATTATTGTAAGTCTCTGATTAGAATTTGATACGGAAAATGAAGCTGATTACTTGCAAAAGAAGGCCTTTTCGCAGAAGTTGAAGATACACAATCGGACGACGAGTACCAACCAGATGAAGACAGGTCAAAAATCGATAAGGATAAAATTCTGCTCGATTACAAAAATAAAGGTGGTCAATTTGGCTAAAGAGCACCCAAAATAGACCCTGAAAACTCTGCAAATACAGGGATATCCCTGTCTGAAGAGAATGAATCAGTTAAAGATATGGGAGGAACAAATAAGTGGAACTCGATCCACAACAGATAAACACAATACAATGGATATATGGACTCATGATCGGTTTGTAGAAGCTTGCCAATCCAACCAACAAGTCACGACGAGGAACTTGCACCAACAGGCTCTGGCTGCTGTCAGCCAATTTCCGCAATTGGAATTTAAAGCTTCTGAGGCGTGGGTCAAGGTCTTTAAACAGACACAAAAGAAACAAAATTTGTGTCGGAGAGAGAAACCGTGACAATGGAGGAGACTCTTGCTCCAGCAGAAAAGCTTTGAATGCAAACACGAGCCCTCATCCCACACTACAAGGATTTTGTCATCAACAAACAGGTATCTGGAAAATAAATATTTTTGTTTCATATCAAAGTAAAATATCCTGTAGACAATAAAGTACCGTACTTACATTCGACTCTTTTTTTCAGGGTGCCAAAACCTGTCGACATACAACAGAACCCTTGAACAAGGATTGAAGGTTATGTCTGTTAAGCAGGATATGAATAAGGTCACACATTCATAAATGCGCAATATGCCATGACCCTATCCAGAAAACTACTTCCAACGGTTTTCATCTGTCTGCAAGAGAAGACTGGCAAATTTGGACCAAGGGTGCAAAAATCAGTAAGCGTTTATGCAAAAAATTTATACAAACATCCTCAAAATCTGGGAAGCTGACAACAGCATTGTACAAAGACTTTCAGATCAAGGTGCTGAAGCCATACATAAAGGAAGAAAAATTTATTTTCCTATCCTGACTTATCTTTTATCTGTACATTTCTTTTCCTAAGCAATTCTTGGGGAGGGCAAACAAACCTGGTTTTGTATATTTTCACAGATGAAGATGATATACTAACATGCACCATAAATATGCTATTTATGCAGCTGTGCAACATTTATTTTTATTAGCAAGTTAACTCTATCGTCTGGTTCCATGGCTAAATGGTTAGCATGTTGGCCTTTGGTCACAGGGGTCCCGGGTTCGATTCCCGGCGGGGTCGGGAATTTTAACCATAACTGGTAAATTTCTCTGGCACGGGGGCTGGGGGTATGTGTCGTCTTCATCATCATTTCATCCTCATCATGATGTGCAGGTCGCCTACGGGAGTCAAATCAAAAATACCTGCATCTGGCGAGTCGAACTTGTCCTCGAACACTCCCGGCACTAAAAGCCATATGCCATTTCATTTTTAAGAACTTTATCAAAAGACTCCAGAACTGTGCTTACATTATCGAACACAACAGAGAAATAATTTCCACAACCAGAGAAGATGGTATAAAAATTCAATCTCTGGTACACTATCAGCTGTCGGCACCAATTTTCTGCAGCATATTAAAATATGTGTGGTTTGTGGCCAAACTGTGAGATGACAGGACATCTTTCATGAATGTCAATGAAGTTTGATTTGCGATAGATGTATTGTAAAAACCCTGCAAATGCCAAAATACGGCATTTATCACTTGCACAAGATGCTACAATAATTAATGTTTCCGCTGCTCCTATGACCAATAACATCCTAGTTCGTGCAGTAATTCATCGCACGAACAGCATGATAGTGAATTTAAAAAATAGGGTAGAATAAGTTGGGAACAAAAGTATTAATTTTTTAAACAGCTCCTGTACGATTTTTTCACAAGCATTCTTTCTTTCTTTCTTAATCTGTTTACGCTCCAGGGTTGGTTTTTCCCTCAGCCTCAGTGAGGGATCCCACCTCTACCGCCTCCAGGGCAGTGACCTGGAGTGTGAGACTTTGGGTTGTGGGGATACAACTTGGGAGGAGGACCAGTACCCCACCCAGGTGGCCTCACCTGTGATGCTGAACAGGGGCCTTGTAGGGGATGGTAAGATTGGAAGGGATAGACAAGGAAGAGGGAAAGAAGCGGCTGTGGCCTTAAGTTATGTACCGGTACCATCCCGGCATTTGCTTGGAGGAGAAGTGGTAAACCACGGAAAATCACTTCCAGGATGGATGAGGTGGGAATTGATCTGACCTCTACTCAGTTAACCTCC
Source organism: Anabrus simplex (assembly GCF_040414725.1). Taxonomy (NCBI): domain Eukaryota; kingdom Metazoa; phylum Arthropoda; class Insecta; order Orthoptera; family Tettigoniidae; genus Anabrus; species Anabrus simplex. The sequence continues at coordinate 1,063,964,445 of NC_090266.1, read as the reverse complement.
CAAGGTTGAGTGGATCCAGTTCCAGATCTCGTACCACTTTTCAAATTTCGTGGCAGAGCCAGGAATCAAACCCGGGCCTCTGGCGAGGTGGCAGCTAATCAAACTAATCACTACACAACAGAGGCAGATATTCAGAACCCTTTTCTTGCTAAAAAAATAAATTTATTGGAATGGATTCAAAAATGAACATTATTGAAGACACCTTAATTTGTGAGAGATGCACGATATTTGGAAAAAAAAAATCGTCCATCAGTGGGATTTGATCCAGCGATCCCACGTTTACAAAGCGGGGCTCTTGCTGCTGTGCCACAAACTCGTATTTTTTGCAAACATAGCTTGCACATAAGTGCACTGGAATTTTTCATTAATGAATTTCTCTGAAACAGCTGAGAATCGCGCCTTACTACTTAAACCTGTTATACTCCTGCTCATGCCCTACATGTGTACCAAAGGTGGATCGAACTGGTCACCCGTGCACCATAGCCTCCCTTGTGAGAGGACTTTTCCTCTTGATGAAATTTATAACCAGACTTTTCACATGGATTACCATCTGCTGCCCATCACACATCACTGTGATTATTTGCAGTCGCTCACAATCCTACAACTTATTTATTACTCTATACAGCATAAGAGCATACAGCAGCATATGGCATAAAGCAGATGGAATTTATAAGATTTCAGGGGATATACTAAGTATACTAAGGACAATGGGCTGGGATATAGTACCATATCTGAAGTACTTATTTGATTATTGTTTACATGAAGGAGCTATACCAAATGAATGAAGATTTGCTATAGTAGTCCCTGTGTATAAAGGAAAGGGTGATAGACAAAGCTGCAAATTACAGGCCAGTCAGTTTGACAAGCTTTGGGAAAGCATTCTTTCTGATTATATTAGACATGTTTGCAAAATTAATGTCTGGTTCAATAGAAGGCTGTTGAGGTTTAGAAAAGGTTATTTCACTGAAGCTCAACTTGTAGGATTCCAGCAAGATATAGCAGATATCTTGGATTCAGGAGGTCAAATGGACTGTATCACAACTGACCTATCTAAGGCATTTGACAACATAGATCATAGGTGGGAGTCAAGGCGCAAGCATAGCTTACAGCACTGTAGCTAGCCGAGTATATTATGTTTACGCAATAAAATAGCATAGTATGGTACAGTGTGTTGTGTGATTAAAATACTTATTACTCATTTTGTAGACAGCATCACTACTTTCAAGCAAATGTTGGAGGTTTTGCAGCATCAGATGTTGAAAAGTGAGTTAGCCCATTTTCCCAAATTGTCAATGTGGAAATCTAGTTTAACACAAGATCAACTGCAGACATGTTCAGGTACTCTTCCGAGTCTTTTGAAAGAATTTTCCATCCGATTTAGAGATCTGGACGATTTACCAATTGACCTGATTGATGACATTCCGTGTGATCTACAGTGTGAGTTGCTCACAACTGGATGTGATAGTGAACTGAAGGCTAAATATGAATCACAAACAAGCCTATCACATTTTTATGAACATTTCTCGCAAACAGATTTTCCAAATATGTACAAAATGGCTGCCAAACTTCTATCTATGTTTGGCTCAACGTATCTAGTGAGAAACTGTTCTCTCTAATGAAGATCGAAGACCCACTCTGATGCACATCTCATTAACGTTCTTCGAATTGCAAGTGCAAGATCGAGTGCACCAAATATAACTTGTCTTCTCCAGCATAAAGATACGCACTCCTCCTCATTATCTGCTGAATGAAATTTCAGATATAGGCCTATGTTGTATTTATGGTAAATGATATTTTTTCATGCATTTATTTCTGTACTTAACCTAGAGCTAGTTTTTCGTTCATTGTTCATGCTGTGTTCTAAACAAGTTTTTATACTGGCTTATTGTATTTTCAGGACTATTGAGTAGTCAAAGGAGTATTTAGTTATCAAATGTCAAAGTAATTAATTCTGTTTCCTAACGAAAGGAATATAATTAAACGTATTTACTTAGCTATGGTGCCTCGGAAAAGGTTAGGGCATCCCCTGCTAAAAGCGACGCGCAGCTCTTCAGGTGCTGGGGGAACTGTGAAAAATGGGCAACCAGCAGCAAACTACATCAAAATTGCAACAGTAAGTGTACTGACACTGACAGGAAGGACAGAAGAACTCGTTGACTTCATGATAGAAAAAGATATAGCCATACTTGGACTGTGCGAGACCAAGAAGAAGGGTACAGGGGAGATCCCTCTGAGAGAAGGATACAGGCTGTATTACAGCGGAGGACCTGAAGCAAAAAATGGAGTGGCCATCATACTTAGAAGAGAAATCCAAGAATATGTGGAATATACAAAGTACGTCAGCGATAGGATGATGATGATGATGATGATGAGACTCCAGTTTGAAAATGGCGTGAAAGATCTATTTCAGTTGTATGCCCCACAAACTGGTTGCATAGATGAACATCTAGAGGACTTCTTAGAGGAAGTGGAGAGACAGATAGAAGATAAGTACTACTGATGGGAGATCTAAATGCACAAGTTGGAATGGAAAGACAAGGAAAGGAAGATGTTGTAGGGCCCTTTGGATATGGAAATGTAAATCCAGAAGGCGAGTTGTTGGTGGATTTTTGCATGAGGAATCAAATGATTGTTGGAAACACCTGGTTTAGGAAGAACAGTCAGAAGATTACAAGGTATGGTTGGGGAGACAGACGAACAAAGACCATGATTGATTATATAATCATAGCGAAAGAACACCGGAAGAACCTTGTAGATGTAACAGCCATGCCTGAAGAAGCCTTTGGTGGAGATCATAGAGTTGTGATAGGAAAATTGAAAGTTGGAAAGATTGAAAAACCCCCATTAAGAAGAGAGAAAAGAATTAAAATATGGAAGTTGAAGGAGAAAAGCATACAAGAAGAATTTCAAAGGGAAATAATACCCTTGGTACCCAGGACAGATGTGGGGAATGTTGAAGAGGAATGGAAAAGATTTAAGGAAGCACTGGTTGGATGTGCAGAAAAGGTGTGTGGTAGAACATCAGGAAATGTGAAAGACAAAGAAACACACTGGTGGAATGATAGGGTAAAGATTAAAGTGAAGGAAAAGAAAATGGCATGGAAAGCATGGAAAACATCTAAGACTGAAGAAAGTAGAAGAAAATATGTGGAAGCAAAGAATTTGGCCAAGAAAGTAGTGGAGGAAGAAAAGAGGAAAAGCTGGGCCTTATTCACACAGAAATTGAGAGATACGCAGGGCAGCAAGAAATTACTGTATGGTATCTTAAGAAACAAAAAGAGAGATCAAGTAAACACCAGATTTGTGAATGATGAAGGTGGCATAATTTTAACAAAGCCAGAAGAAATAAGAAATAGATGGAGAGAGTATTTTCAGAAGCTGCTGAACATAAGAACGGATGACAGTCATTCAATGGATGACCAGGAAAGGTAATTAGTTGATGAAGAAATGGATAAAGAAATTACAATGAATGAAATTGAAATGGCAGTAAGAAAGATGAATGGAAAAACTGCTGGAATAGATGAAATTTCAGTGGAGATGATAAAGGCAGCTGGAGCTGTAGGCCTGCAGTACACATATCTGGTTCTCAGGAATGTCTGCGAGAATAAGGAGGTCCCTGAGGATTGGCAAAAAGGAATAATCATCCCAATTTTCAAGAAAGGAGATAAGAAAGTATTGAAGAACTACAGGGGAATTACTCTAATATCCCATGTTGCTAAGATAATGAAAAGGATACTGAAAAGTAGAATAAGGTTGAGGGTTGAGAATCAGATACAGGAAAATCAGTTTGGTTTCAGAAGTGGAAGGTCAACAATAGAGCCCATTTAACTAATGGAAAAGCATTGGGAGTACGGGAATGATATGGTGATGACATTCATTGACATTGAAAAGGCATATGACAGTGTCCCCAGGACGAAAGTTTGGGACAGTCTGGTGCAAAAAGGAATTGGACAGGGATTAATAAAAATGATTATGGCATTGTATAAGGAATGTTGTTGTTGCGTGCAAACAAAACCAGTGGGCTGAGACAGGGAAATGTTCTATCACCAATCCTGTTTACAATAGTAATGGATGACATCATGAGAACAGCAAAAGCAGCATATGGAGGAAGAGAAATGAACATGATGTTATTTGCAGATGATATTGTGATTTGGGGAGAAGACGACAGGAAGGTTCAAGAACAGTTGAATGTGGTGAATGGGAAGATTGAAGAATGTGGATTGAAAATAAGTGTAGAAAAGAGTAAAACTCTTGTTATGACTAGAGGGGAGAAAGAAGGGAAAGGTCAAATTAGACTTGCAGACAAGCCCCTGGAAGTAGTGGAAACGTTTAAATACCTGGGGAGTGAATTAATGGGGAATGCTCGACTGGATGCTGAGATTAGTAAAAGGATTCAAGCTGGAAGTTGTTTCTATCATAGTGGAAGAAACATGTTATGGGACAAAGATGTGCCAACGGAAGCAAAGGATACTATGTACAAGATATATTACGTACCCATAACAACTTACGGAGCAGAAACTTGGACAATGACAAAGAAGGATGAGAGTCGAATACAGGCAGCCGAAATGAAGTTCTTGAGGAGTATGATACAGAAGAGTAGAAGAGACAAAATAAGGAATGAGAAAATCCAGGAAGAAATTGGAGTGGAAAAAATGAATGATAAAATAGAGAAGAGCCGACTAAGATGGTTTGGGCACATAAAGCGAATGAGCGACGAAAGAATGCCAAAATCCAAGGAAGGAGAGGCCGTGGACAACCACGATTGAGATGGAAGGATACCAACCAACGCAGCATTATAGCAAGAAACCTGGACTGGGACACAGTGTTGGAGGAGGAGTGGTGGAAAGACCGAAGAAAGTGGAGAGGAACCATATTTGCCCCTACCCGGCTACAGCTGGATAAAGGGAAATGATGATGATGATGATGATGATGATGATGATGATTTACTTAGCACCATAATCTAATGCACTGAACAGAACGAGGCATTAAACACAATAAAAGTATCAAAAGTTTAAATCTGTTTTGATACACGGCTTGTCCCCAGTAGTAACAGCAAGCTGTGCAAGCAGCTACAAGGCTAACTTCCCAGAGCGCATACTCTGCTCTTTTTCCTGCCTCAGCTGGAGCGCAGCTCATTGAGCCGAATTGTGCCCACTTCTGGGGTAGATCATGGGAGATTACTGGCAAACGTGAATGCAATTGGACTAGGCAAAATAGTAACTGAATGGGTGGCTATATTTAGAGAAAATAGATCTCAGAGAATTAGAGTAGGCAAAGCTCTATCTGACCCTGTAGTAATTAAGAGGGGAATTCCTCAAGGCAGTATTACTGGACATTTATGCTTTCTTATATACACAGGCCTAAATGATATGAGTAAAGAAGAGAAATCAGAGATAAGGCTTTTTGCGGATGATGTTAATCTGTATAGAGTAATAAATAAGTTACAAGATTGTGAGAAACTGCAAAATGACCTCTATAATGTTGTGAGATGGATAGTAGGCAATGGAATGATAAACAGGGTTAAAAGTCAGGTTGTAGGTTTCACAAATAGGAAAAGTCCTCTCAGTTTTAATTACTGCATTCAAGGGGTGAAAGTTCCTTTGGGGGATCATTGTAAGTACCTAGGTGTTAACATGAGGAAAGATCTTCATTGGGGTAATCACATAAATGGGATTGTAAATAAAGGGTACAGATCTCTGCACATGATCATGAGGATATTTAGGGATTGTAATAAGGATGTAAAGGAGAGGGCATATAAGTCTCTGGCAAGACTCCAACTAGAATATGTTTCTAGTGTATGGGACCCTCACCAGGATTACTCGATTCAAAAACTGGAAAAAATCCAAAGGAAAGCAGCTCGATTTGTTCCGGGTGATTTCCGACAAAAGAGTAGTTTCAAAAATGTTGCTAAGTTTGGGCTGGGAAGACCTCAGAGAAAAGAGACGAGCTGCTTGACTAAGTGGTATGTTACATGTAACTAATCTCATGTTGAGACCCGTATTGAAATTTGCTATTATTTGTATACAAATTTGTATTTTTTATTTTTCTGATCCACCTTTTCAATACAATTGCTTTTGAGTTGTTAGAAATTCATACTGCTACAACACAACACAAAAGCGAGCGAAACATGTCCTTTTCAATGTAGTGTTGCAGCAATATGAATTTCTAACAACACAAAATCAATTTTATTGAAAAGGTGGAACAGTAAAATTTTAAAAAATGAAAATTTGTATGAAAATTATACGTGGTATGTTCCGAGCTGTCAGTAAAGAGATGGCGTGGACTGACATTAGTAGACGAATAAGTTTGAGTGGTGTCTTTAAGAGTAGGAAAGATCACACAGACTATGAAGATAAAGTTGGAATTCAAGAGGACAAATTGGGGCAAATATTCATTTGTAGGAAGGGAAGTTAGGGACTGGAATAACTTACCAAAGGAGATGTTCAGTAAATTTCCAATTTCTTTGCAATCATTTAAGAAAAGACTAGGAAAACAACAGATAGGGAATCTGCTACCTGGGCGACTGCCGTAAGTGCAGATCAGCAATGACTGATTGATAACATCATTTGCTAAAAAGCCTCATCTGCAATTCCAGTAATTTGCTCATATTTACCACTGCAAGCAGCACATCTTTTCTTTGTATAAATCATGTTTACAATTTATCTCTTTTCATTAAAGTAAAGTTTTTTATCAGTTCTCCATTCATAACAATATTATCAAGCGGCAGTTTTAACATATAACTGCACATTTCCATACTCAATTTTATGTTATCAGATTTCTGTACACACCCTGTGGGTGCAGGATGCAGACAAAGAATACACCCACAGTATCCCTGCATGTCATAAGAGGCGAATAAAAGGGGTGACCAAGGGATGCTGAATTTTGAACCATGAGATTACCTGCGATTAGTACCATCACACACAGAACACCATGCGTCGACTTTTCTTGCAGTACCACTATGTGAGGAAGACCATGGGTCTGTGGGTGGATCACTATTGGTTTACAGTACCCGGGTATAGTATCTGACTCTGACTGACTGAGGCTCCCCTCTGTCCTGGTTCGGTGGGAACACCCAAGGAAAAAAAAGGCTATCCTCACTGGGGTGTTTCAGCATCTGGTTGTTGACATCATGGGTCTGCGGCGTTTCGAGGAACACCACAGATCTGGGTGTTGCCTGTGATTAGTACCGCTATATGAGCAATGCCATGAGTCTGCGTTACCTGTGATTAGTACCCACTATGTGAGGAACACCATGGGTTTGCATTACCTATGAGAGGTGCCATTATGTGAGAAACACCACAGGTCTGCGTTATCTGTGAGTAGTACCACAGTGTGTGGAACACCGTGAGTCTACGTTACTTGTGATTAGTACCGCTACATGAGAAATAGCATGGTTCTACTTTACTAGCAATAAGTACCATTATGAGGGGCCGCTGACCTGGATTTTGGTCCCTTTTAGACCAGAAGCATCATCGATTCACGATTTTGCTTTGGAATCAGCCCCTTGGTCGTATATACCATTGCTTTAAGTTAGCTTCTGGGAAGGTGGGGCATTGCAGATCGGATCCACTGATTGTTTTAAGTTCATAACCATTGTTCGTCTTTTCGAATTCTAGTCATTGGACCGATTTTGGGATTAGTTTTAACTTTCAATATTGAGAGTTGGATATGCTGATTATTTTAAATTCGTATTCATCCATTCATTCTTCATCATCAAGTTTTGAATTCTGGTCAGTAGATGAAGTTTGGAATTTTAAATTGTCATTACACATTGTCTCATTTCATACCAGTATGGACCGATGGCCTACATGTTAGGCCCCTTTAAAAAATAAACATCATCATCAGATTTCTGTACATTATGCAGATCAATAGTATAAAGAGTAGAAAAACAATGGGCCCAGGTTTGATCCACAAGATAGTACAGATTACACATCAATTTGAAAAGATTTAACTTAGTTATAAGTTAAATACTGCTTGTGGTGTGATAAACACAATTCAATCATCTGTATAAATTGAGAATGGACTCTGAAATTTGTCATGTTTGTCAGTAAAGAAGAATGTGTGTGTGTGTGTGGGGGGGGGGGTAAAATGTCAGAAGTACTTTATGATCAAGTTTGTCAAAAGCTTGAGCAAAACTCTTACATACAACATCAATAAGATGTCCATTAATTGTATCTCTGCAGAGAATTGATCGAATTGGCCGTTATTGATCTTTCTGAATATAACCCATGCTGGTATCCTGAGATTATGGTTTAAAATGGTTGAAAATATGTATGTAAATTTGATTTTCCAATATTTTACTTGTGGCACTTAATAGAGGCCTTGTAATTTTTATTTTTTGTACAGTTGCCTGATTTCAAGATGGGCATACTCTACTTAATTTTTGTAGGTTAGGTAATACTGAACTGAATATAAACCACAAAGGTTTCTTCAACACTTCACTTTGAAACTTTTGGTGATATTCCATCTGGTCCAGTATATTTACTTGGTTTCAAATTCACCATAGCTTTTTTGCACTCTTCACTATTTAATATCAGAAATAAATTTCAGGCTTTTGATATTACAATAACCTTCCACTACAAAATTATTTTCTTTTCTAGTCTATGTTGTACCTTTCAAAATTTCACTTTAGTTCCTTCGTGTGACCAAAATCCCAGGTTACCAGTTGTCTAACAAGGGGGCATTCCCTACTCGTCACCACCGATTTTGCTCAAATTTATAGAACATGCAGGGCTTGGCTAGAAATGAAAGTACTCAAAGTGGGCACTCCAGATGGCCAAGCGTATAGAAAATAAAAATAAAAATGTTGACATGGCTCTCGCACCGTATAAGCCACTTACATTAGTGCGCACGCCGAGAAGTTGTTGGCGTAGCGGTAAGAGCTCGGACTGGTAATTGGATGGTCATGGGTTCAGCTCCCCGCCTGGAGACTGGTTTCATTCTGTCAACTTTTATATTATTCATTTTCCAATCAAGCAAAGAGGTGAATAATTCATTTTATTTATTTTATTTATATGTAAAAGGCATAGAAAAGGTAAAAAATTTGGGATTTAATTGTCAGACTTTTTTTCTACCTGCGCCAAGAATCTATTGTTTGTGCACAGCCGCCAGGAGCAACCTTCACTTGTCAGGTAAAAACGAATCTTACAGCGAAACGACTATTCACGTTTATGGCACATTCCCCAAGGAGGGGAGATAGCCAATAAAGGAGATAAAAAGAAGAATTTCTGTTTGAAGACGTCGGGAAACTTTGCAACTCCGAATTTTCTACAATTGTGCGCTCATTAAAATAATGATGTCCTATATACCTTTTGCATAAAAATTAATGAATATAAAAATTTTTAAAAATATTCTCCACAAGGGGAGACGAACCCACGACCATTGAATTACCAGCCCGAGCACTTACCGCTACACCACTACGGCTCGGCGTGCGCACTAACGTGACTTATACGGTGCGAGAGCCGCGTCAACATTATTATTTTTATTTTCATTTTCTATACGCTTGGCCATCTGGAGTTCCCACTTTAGGTACTATCATTTCTAGCCAAGCCCTGCATGTTCCATAAATTTGAGCGAAATCGGTGGTGACGAGTAGGGAATGCCCCCTTGTAAGACAACATTCTCATCCCTAGCTCTTTCCAATGAGTATAATATCTGTGATACTAAGGCGTAACCTGATATGTCAAAAAAATAGATTTTTTGGTTCTAATGCCAGTATGGTAGATTTTGTGACGATCATGATAGCAGAGAACGGTATGATTCTGGTTCCCCTAGAATATGCTGTTCCCAAAATAAAGATAATGCATTTAGTAGGTACTTGGAAACTAATCAGTGGCAGAACCCTATTATTTGTACATACTGGGCTCTGGCACCCTTTTGCAGCAGCCAAGACATTTCAGGTTCATGAAATGGGTTAAGATGACTTCAGATCATTTTCAAAACTTGTTGAAGAACAACTGATATGAAGGGTCACAGACATGGATGCCAGGATAGTGAGCTGTCCAGAAAATAAATGGATCAGATATAAGAAATCTTCTGGGATAATACTATTAAAAAATTTGCATGGTGATGAGAAATTCCAGCTATTGGACTTGCAGCAATCCTGGCTGGGCAAACTACCGATGCCCATGCTGGAAAAATTTAATGATGGTTCACTGTCCATAAGTCCTCTTAAGAAGGATCTACTAAATAGTCTCCCACTAATTCACACGAAGGCCACTATTTTTACATAAGTCTGGAAATTAGCAGCATAGTACTAGAGAATTCTGGCAATGATACTGAGGTAAAAGAGTTATTTGTTCCCTGAACTTGTTAAATAAGCAAGAATAAAACTTGTTCCTTCTTTCTATTACATTCACAAAATGTATGCCACTTCAAGTCAGAGGTCACTGACATACAATTTGAACTTCAGCGATCTTGTGAACTATTAAATGCACGTCTTGAATATAAGTTCTCTGACATGAGGTTCTGCCTTAGTACAGTAGATATGGTGGAACCCCACTTAACTGACCTTTGCTTATCCAACATTCTGTTTCTTTCCACACATTCATAAAGAAGGAAAAAAATACTGCCAATTTATATACAAGAATTGGCTCAAAATGTACATTCCTTCCCCATGCCACTCATATCTAGCCCAGGCTGTACTCTAGCTTGCCAAATAAAATCTGTTCGTATGAGTCATTGTGCTGTCAATAGGGAACATGCAAGTGACTACTACACCTCAGGGAGAGCTCCACCTACCCTAGTCTGCCAGGTTTAGTACTGGCTGCCTGACCCATAGCCAGACAGTCGCAGGTAGCACCGTAAAGCAACTCTTGTAAAATGAGACATCTGAGAACTGAAAGATGCAGCATTGGTATTGTGTTATTGTAAACTTGGTAAGCAGATGAAGAGCAGCTGAAGGAGCATGGAGGTGGTTACACCTTTTATTCTGGAAAGGTAGCATAGAAATTGAGAAAAGATTATGCAGAGTAGGCTTTGTCATAAAGAACAAGCCAATAGGAAATCGCACACTCCACTAAGTCATTGACACGGTCACAGGTATCACGTTCTATGAGGAACGTGCAAGTCACGAGATTCAGAGCGCTCTAGAAGACTTCCTGGAGTTACCGTGCACGCTAGCGCTGCAAGTTGCTAATGTAAATAGTGAGCAGGGAGCAATCGAAGGATATTTTCAATTATGATGAATTTAATGCCGTGAATTTTATATCCAAAAGTGAATCAAATAATACCACAGAAGAGCACGCTATTTCAAATTATAACATAGGTGTTAACCAACAGAAGGTTTAACTTTTTTTTTTTTTTTTTTTAAGTTGCATTACGTCGCACCATCACAGACAGCCTAGATCTTATGGTGACGATGGGATAAGAAAGAGCTAGGATCATGAAAGAAGTGACCGTGGCCTTAATTAACGTAATTGACTGGTGCAAAAATGGGAAACCATGGAAAACCACCATTTGTATTGCCAACAGTGGGGTTCAAGCCCACTATCTCCGGAATACAAGCTCATAGCTGCGCACGGCCAACCTGCTCGGTCTCAGAAAAATTACGTTATTGAAGTGGCAAAGGAAAGCAGCATGATTTGTTCTGGGTGATTATTCATAAAACACATACAAATACACATACATCTTCATTATAGAATGTTATGCCTTTCAACATTCAGTCTGCAAGCCTCTGTGAATGTACTAACCACAGACATAATCCTCTACATGTAGACAGTTCTGTGGGCTTGTTTAGCTTTTATACATATCTTTAAATTGTTAGAAACTAAGTATAACCATTGCCGTTTTGGTCTCCCTCTACTTCGCTTACCCTCCACAACAGAGTCCATTACACTTCTACGTAACCTACCCTCCTCTATTTGCCTCACATGAACCAACCACCGAAGCTGGTTACTGTGTACAGCTTCATCCATCGAGTTCATTCCTAACTTAGCCTTTATCTCCTAATTATGGGCACCCTCCTGCCATTGTTCCCACCTGTTTGTACCAGCAATTGTTCTAGCTACTTTCATGTCTGTTACTTCTAACTTACAAATAAGATATCCTGAGTCCACCCAGTTTTCTCTCCATTAAAGCAAAGTTGGTCTGATAACAGATCGATATAAAGATAATTTTATCCGGGAACTGACTTCCTTCTTAGAGAATACAGTTGATCGCAACTGCAAGCTTACTGCGTTAGCTTTACTGTATCTTGATTCAATCTCGCTAGTTTTTTACATCGCACCGACACAGATAGGTCTTATGGCGACGATGGGACAGGGAAGGGCTAGGAGTGGGAAGGAAGCGGCCGTGGCCTTAGTTAAGGTACAGCCCCAGCATTTGCCTGGTGTGAAAATGGGAAACCACGGAAAACCATTTTCAGGGCTGCCGACAGTGGGGTTCGAACCTACTATCTCCCGAATACTGGACACTGGCCGCACTTAAACGACTGCAGCTATCTCACTATACTATACAACCATCCTGGGAGAACACACATCCTAATACTTGAAATTATTTACCTGTTCCAGCTTTGTACCTCCTATCTGACATTCAACTCTTTGATTTCTTATCTACTGACATCAATTTAGTCTTGGAAAGGCTAATTTTCATGCCATAGACACTGCACTTACTATCAAGTTCCAAGATATCAGACTGTAGGCTTGTAGCACAATCTGCCATTAAGACCAAGTCGTCAGCATAGGCCAAACTGCTTATTACATTTTCATCTAACTGAATCCCTCCCTACCACTTAAAACCTTTCAGTAGATGATTCATGTAAACTATGAACAACAAAGGTGAAAGATTACAGCCTTGTCTAACCCCTGTAAGTACCTTGAACCAAAAACTCGTTCTACCAACAATATTCTCGTTGCAGCCCAACTGTCAACATAAATGCCTTTAATTGATTTTAATAATCTACCATTAATCCCACAGTGTCCGACTCATTGGCTGAATGGTCAGCATACTGGCCTTCGGTTCAGAGGGTCCCGGGTTCGATTCCCGTCCGGGTCAGGGATTTTAACCTTAATTGGTTAATTCCAGTGGCCCGGGGGTTGGGTGTTTGTACTGTCCCCAACATACCTGCAACTCACACACCACACACAACATTATCCTCCACCACAATAACACACAGTTACCTACACATGGCAGATGCTGCCCACTCTCATTGGAGGGTCTGCCTTACAAGGGCTGCACTTGGCTAGAAATAGCCACACGAAATTATTATTAATCCCACAGTCCCCCAGTATGGCAAACGTCTTTTCCCTCGGTACGCTGTCATATGCTTTATCTAGATCTATGAAACAAACATAATTGTCAATTCCTCTTACAGCATTTTTCAATTAACTGGCGCATACTGAAAATCTGAACCTGACAGCCCCTCTGTGGACTGAAACCACACTAGTTTTCATCAAACTTCCTCTGAACCACTAATCACACCCTCCCAAGATGCCAGTGAATACTCTGCCTGGTATACTAATCGAGATACCTATCATAGGTGTTGCAATCCTTCCTGTTCCCTTGATAACAGATAGGTGCAATTACTGCTTTTGTCCAATCTGAAGGTACCTTACCAACACTCCATGCTAATCTTATTACTCTATGAAGCAATTTCATCCCTGCCTTCCCACAATACTTCACTTTTTCAGGTCTAATTTCATCTATTCCTGCTGCTTTATGACAATGGAGTTTATTTACCATCCTTTCCTCTTCCACAAATGTAATTTCACTGATATTATTGTCCCCTCCCCACGAGCACTGTTGTTTGCTATATCACCCGAAAGATTACCTTTTATGTTGAGAAGATTTTCAAAATATTCCTTCCACCTCTCCAGCAATTCCCTGGAATCGCTTATGAATTCACCTGATTTACTCAAAACACTATTCATTTCATTTTTCCCTCACTTTCTAAGATTCTTTATTAGTGTCCAGAAAGGTTACCCTGCTGCTTGACCAAGCCTTTCCATGTTTTTACAAAAAATCATCCCACAACGCCTTGGATTCAATAACTGTTTTGCATTGTTGCATTCATCTATGTAGAATTTCCTATCTGTGTCGGTCCTTGTTAGGAGCAATTTCTGATAGGCCTTCCTTTTTACAAGCTGCTGGCACTTTTCCATTCCACCAAGATTTTAGTTTATTCCCTTCTTTACACACAGTTCCTACGCATTCCCTTGCTCTTTCTACTACATTGTCCCTGTATGCCATGCATTCTCTTTTTACATATCCTGAACCTGCTTACTGTCCATTGTTTTAACTTTTCACTAAAGATATCCATGCATTTCAGTCTAATTTCGTCCTGGAGATTTTTCTACCCTTATTCATCTGTAGACAGATTTCACTTTCTCTATCCTAGGCCTAGAGATACTTAGTTCACTACAGATCAGGTACTGGTCCGTATCATTGAAAAATCCCTGGAATACCCGCATATTCCTAACAGATTTCTTGAATTCAAAGTTAGTTAAGATATTGTCTATTAACGACCTAGTGCCCCTACCCTCCCATGTGTAGTGGTGAATAGCATTATGCTTGAAAAATGTATTCGTAACTGCTAATCCCATACTAGCGCAGAATTCCAGAAAACTCTTCCCATTCCAATTAGCTTCAATATCTTCCCCATATTTACCAAAAACCCATTCATATCCTTCAGTTCTACATCCAACCCTCGCATTGAGATCGCCCATTAGCACTAGCCTATCATTGATCTTGACCCTGACTATGATATCACTCAATGCTTCATAAAATTTATCAACTTCACCCTCATCTGCACTCTCACATGGTGAATACACAGACAATTCTCATCCCAATTCCTCCAACTGCCAAATCTTTCCACATAATTTTCTCATTTACGTGGCTAACGGAAATTGTGTTGTGTGCAACAGTATTCTTGATGTTAAGTGGGAGCGGAACTCTGTTACTCCCATAGGTCCGGGGCTTCCTTAAAAAGAAAATTCTGTGAAGCAGGATGCTACCCTTACTTACACGTAGTCCCAGTGGGATCTCTCCTCTAATGGATTAGGGACCACCGGTGGATTGTATAGTCCTAGCCGCCTGAGCACATGGAGGGGCACTACTCAGAATATGTCCAAAGTGCCCACTCCCATTTCATAGCAACTTGTATTCACTCTCAGGACCATTTACTGGGCCACTTAGCCACTGCCCACGGTTCACAAACTCGGATGCGACTACAGTAACCCACACCAATGACCACATGATAAAACAGTAGTTATAAATATGTTGCAAAAATTGGGCTGAGAAGAATTAGTCGAGTAAGGAGACTAGTTACTCAATTAACCATTATGTTGAAAGGTCAGCAGAGAGACCGCGTGGAATGACATCAGAGGAATAAGCCTGAATGGAGTTTTAAAAGCAGGAAAGATCATAACATGAAGATAAATTAGTTATTCAACAGGATAAATTGGGACAAATATTTGTTTATATGAAGAAGAAACGGTAACTGGAATCATTTGCCAAGGGAGGCCTTTGATAAATTTCCACGTTTTTGGAAATCTAAGAAATTACTATGTAAACAAGATAGGAAATCTGACACCTGTGTTACAGTGCTAAATCCAGATCAGTGGTGATTAAAAAGCAGAAAAAATTCTGATAATCAATGAAAAGCTAAATATATTGGTTCAATTCCCTTCATTTATAAAGGGTATACGTAAAATAATATTTTAAAAGCTTCGTGATCACCATCTATTACTTCGGTTTCTCTGTAGAGCTCATCTGGTTTTACTAGCACCACGTCCAGAATATTCTTCCCCCTAGTTGGTTCCATCACTTTCTGAATCAGCTGTTCTTCCCATATTAACTCATTCGACATTCGTTGGTCATACTTCTGTCGTTCACATTACCTTCCCAAGTAAAATTTGGTAAATTGAGATCTCTCGCTACAATCAAATTCCTTTCCACTTCGTTTCCCACATAGCTGATTATCTTAACAAATAATACTGAATCAGTGTTCTCAAGTAAGTAATTCTTTTAATACACAATGCATACTCCAGGTCAAAATGATCTAATACATAACCTACAACTTGACTAACCTCCACACTCTGGTCATCAAACCCTTTGTCTGGTCCATCAATTCTTTTCGCCATGGTATTACGACAATCTATACGATCTTTATGAGGAATCAAACAACTGCCTTACAAGATAGTTTCGACAGACACCTTAACTATCATATTACAGGACTACATGACTGAAATGACAGCAAATGGTCCAAATCCAAACAATGCATCACGGAAAACCTATCAAAAAGAAGCAGATACTAAAGATATCCCAGCAAAGACCAAAGAGAATGAGTCACCAGAGTCAGAGACGACTCTCAGCGTTATTTTTCATATATGTAGCCTACACAACGGCTGTGCAATGATCGCCAGGAATTGCACGCTAGCGCCTCAGGCTTCAACAGGTCTGAACTAATATTACCGGGCGGGCGATTTAAATCGTTTAGCGCGGAGGGTCCCCAGGTTCTCGTCCTCCCTCCAATCTTAAATATTATATTAAATATATTTTTTCGATTTTTATTTATTTGTATTCCTTTTATATTTTTCTTTCATTTCCTTCTTTCTGTTACCTTTTTCTGAAATACTGCATTCTGAACAATGATACACCTGGAAGTTGGGCTGTGCTATATTATTATTATTATTATTATTATTATTATTATTATTATTATTATTATTATTATTATTATTATTATTATTATTATTATTATTATTATTATTATTATTATTATTATTATTATTAATTTTTTGCTGGAGAAAGAAGCTTACCAGCATGTACTGCTTATTATAATGTTTTGATTTATGGAGCTAAATTGTATTGTTACTAATTCACGAAGCCATGAAGGATCAGGGGCGGCCGTACCTTATGTGAGGAAGTGCTGCAGCACATTGTTTATTTGAAAAAAATACTTTAATACTATTATCTACAATCAAATACAGTGCAATGAGAAAGACGCCAGCCAAAAAATAACAAATCATTCAGCTCTCCTCACAACCACGTAACTAGTCGTGCGCTTCACGCCGGGTGCTGGCTGTGCAGATCACAGCTCAGCGAGGCTCAGCGAGAATTCCTAAAGCCTTTTGCCACAAAGCGGAAACTCCGCCTTTTGCGCATACGTGCCTAACTTCTTCGATAGGCTGTGGAAAGAACACCCAAGACATCACTTCACAGCGAGTCTTCGTTCGACCACATAGAGGCAGTACTGATCACACCAGCATTTCGACGGAAATGAGAACGTGGCAGGTGACTCAACGGTAGTATTTAAGAGTGGATCGCTCAAAGCAAACGGAAAACAGAATACCGTAGACAAAGCCATCAGCTGCAGGTCTTTTAATGCTCCCAACTTGCCTACTCCATAGCCATATTTGTAAATCGATGAACTATAAAAAATAAGGACATTGTTGTATGTCCTCCGCTCTCTTCGCTCAGCGCCAGCCAGCCGCACGCACGCAAGTGTGGATCATTCGAGACTCGACGCGCAGTCTTCAGTGCGCGTGTCTCTTACGTCGTGTGCAGTATATAAGGAGCTCCCTGTCCATAGAGTTAGTAAATTATACACTAGATGTAGCTTTGGCGCCACCGTCTACGAGAGAATCGCTGTAGCGAGCGGAGCATATTGAAATCGCAGCTGTTTGGCAAAAAGCTCACTCCGCTATACTCACCAATGTAAATAAGGGACTTTTAAAACTGTGTGGATATAGATATGGTTTAAATTTCTTACATGTAAACATTCTCAGATATTACAGTATACTTGTGATGCTTCTCTCCAGTAAAAAAGAAAGCCCTAAAAGCATAAATACAAGAGAAATGCGTGATAAAAGAGGACGGTGTTCAGGTGCAGTTAAGTACCACAAAATCAATATACTGTTCATATTAAGTCTTCTAACAACATAGGTTTAGAAGGAGGGCACGTATATTTCGCTATCTTTCGTGTAAATGACCAGTACGTTGGTACAGTTCTGCCCAACGACCGAAAATGTCCTCTCTCGTACGAAGCGGATGAGCGAGTTTTTAGGACTAAAAGCGTTGGGGAGATTTTGGGATAAAGTAGACAAAATATTTGTTATCGCTGGTTTAGATGCTGGCTTTCTAAGCCCAAGTTGGCATGTTCGAGCCTGGCTCAGCCCGATGATACTTGAAGATGCTCAAATGTGTCAGCCTCTTGAAGATAGATTTACCGGCACATGAAAGAACTCCCGTGGGAAAAAAATCTGACACCTTAGGGTCTCCGAAAACCGTGTAAGTAAGTAGTGGGACGTAAAGCCATTATTTTATAATTATTATTATTATTATTATTATTATTATTATTATTATTATTATTATTATTATTATTATTATTATTATTATTATCATCGATGTTTTCTAAACGTGATTACAAGTGGAAATATGACACTCAGTTGTGGTTTCAGCCTAGTATGAAGATTCTATTTAGCTTTTCCTGAAATGTATAAATTGCTTTAAGATTTTAACTTATAACATGATTTCCGTTAATGAAAGGGAGAGTGGTAAATTATATGATTGAAGAGAACTGAAGAGGTACTTATAATAACTTTTACAATTTGTTTTACATCGCACCGAAAGAGATAGGCGTTATGGCGACGATGGGATAGGAAAAGACTAGGAGTGGGAAGGAGGCGCCCGTGCGCTTAATTAAGGTACATCCCCGGCATTTACCTGGTGTGAAAATGGGAAACCACGGAAATCCATCTTCGGGGCTGGTGGGGTTTAAACCCACTATTTCCCGAAAGCAAGCTTACAGTTGTGTGGCCCTAACCGCACGGAAATCTCGCTTGGTCAATAATTTATTATGCTTATATCTCTGTATGACATTTCAGGGAATAATATTGACGAAACTAAAGGACTCAGATATTCACACGGTGCAGGACATCTAGTCTCTAAATTTTAAAATCGGGTAAGGTATAAATGGGGATTGCTACACGTATTGTGCGAAGGGAAAGCAACAAACTGTACCGGTATATAGAGAAAATATATTCAATAGATTTTAATGCTATAAATACACACAGAAAGTGAAAAACGAAGCACAATTCCAAGCATCCATGCACATCTTTTCTTATTTGTACCAATTTGCTTTATGTCGCACCGACACACATAGATCTTACGGCGACTATGGGACAGGAAAGGGCTAGGTGTAGGAAGGAAACGACTGTGGCCGTAATTAGGTTCCAGCCCCAGCATTTTCCTCGTGTAAAAATTGGAAACCATCTTCAGGGCTCCCGACAGTGGGGTTCAAACCCACTATCTCCTGAATGCAAGCTGACAGCTAGGTGACCTGAAGCCTACAGCCACTCGCTCGGTATCATGCAAATGATTTTTCTGGATATTCGCTTTCAGTGAAAGGAAAATGTCATCTCTTATATTTCCTAATACATTAATTTCAGTCTTCAAGGAAAGATCCAAAGAATCTCATTCACGCCGACAGGGGAATCACTCGCGAAGTCAGCCCAAGTAGGCCAATTCATGACAATAAGTGTCACGCAAAGTATTATTTTATACGCACGGAAATGAATTTCAAGGAAACGTACCTGTGAAATGATACGCCACTGCCCTTTATGAACACCTCTATGCAGCCATAAGCTGCACAGGAGACTAGCATTTTCCTTCAGAGGAGTATATACTTGAATTTAGCGGGAAGCTCCAGTATTGTCCGTGCCAAACAATCCACCTTTTGCCAAACAGCGCGCTCGTTCAACTTCGCACGCGACTGCAGCGCCAATGCTACCTCTAGTGTATTATTTAATAACTCTATGTCCCTGTCTGTCACTTATTAGGATTCTCCCCAGTGTCCTGCTCCAGAATACACTGAACGTCGAACACGGAGGCTACTCCTCTTAAAAATGTGTCTCGACCAGGTGGACGGAATTCTGGTAGTATGAGGTTTCACCTCAGGTCACTGCTCCACTTTCCAGTTCCTTCATCCATGTCGAGCCCCGATGTTGTATGCCACACATCCCAAGCTCACTCAAGCTCCGACACACACATTAGATTCTCTAATTGTGAACATAGCTTTCATTTAGTACAAGCTTATGAACTCAGACACTTCAAGTTAGAAGGAACTCTCTTAGCTAATGCAAATCATAGTTTTCAACTATCACGAACTATATCTTTCCCAAGAACTATCTTTTCAAGATAGCAGTGAGTGTAAATACATTCAGAGTGTACATAGTGTATAGAAACAGAAACTCTCTCAAGATTAATCATCTACTTTGCTTCAAGACAATTTTATGTTTTATTCTTGTACATACTGTAGAATTCTGTGTGAAGCAAATAAATAAGTTGTGTTCTTGTAAACCTTATCTTGTTTACAACACAACTCATTGGCGACGAGGTAAAAAAACTACGTGCCATCTGCCACCCATACATTGGCGACGAAGTCAAACAGTGGTCAGTGTGTCGCCCACTCATTCGAAACGAGGTACAAAACTGATTAAATTCTGTCGTCCACTCATTCGCGACAGGGCAACAAACTCTTACAGGATATCGTCCACTCATTGGCACAGTGACACTATACTCCGTAACTATCACCACTCCACATTGGAACCTGTACGGCCTCTACCAGCAGTTAGCCTTTTCTACAGTGCAACTATTAGCCTCCTTCGAACTACGGACAGTCAGCCGGCATTCCAAGGCTCTCTCTCGCTCGCAGCACCTGTTCGGCACGCTTCAGCTTGCTTGCTCTCTCACACACTCCCAGCTGTTCCGGTGAAGGTCTCGCCTACAGCCAGCTTAGTACACGCTGCTAGACAAGTTCTTTTCTCTCACGCATCTCAATATGGCTACAGCCGAGTAGCTAGCTGCCGTATTGCAAGCTCTACAGCAGCAACAACAGCAATTCATGCAGCAACAACAAGCGGCATTGCTCACAGGTATGCAAACTCCTTCTGTTTCTACACAGCCCTCAGCAATTCCTCCGTTCTCTGCTTTTGATCCGGCTAAGGAAAATGGTCAGTCTATTTCGCCCGCCTACAGCAACATTTCATATGCCATTCCGTCACGGAAGACAAGCGCCAACGTGCACTATTTCTCAGTTCGGTTGGCAATGCTACGTGCGAATTACTACAAAAATTAAGTCCAGAGGAGCAACTCTCTGAAGTGCCATTCGCACAGCTCTTGGCCCGTATCACGGAACACTATGCTAAAGCCCCGCACATAGCGGCCGCTCGCTACAATTTTTTTAGAGCAGGAAGCAACTGCATCAGACTCATGCTGAATGGATAACGGAATTGCGAGGTCTAGCTAAACCCTGCCAGTTTATATGTTCCAAGGACGGTTGTGGTACGCCCTATACCGATTCCCTCATTCGGGATATGGTCATTCTGCATACTCCTGAGGACAAAGTTCGTTTTGACGCTGTCAAGAAGAGTAACCCTTCTTTAGAAGACGTCCAGCGTATTGCTACGGTATACGAACTTACTACCAAGACTGCGGCAGAAATAGCTTCTAAACACGAAGTCACTCAAGTCTCTACTCCAGCCCGCCAGTCCTCTACTACCAAGAACCGCGCAGCCAAGTCGCTCTCTGCCAAGCATTCTCGCCCGGTTCCCTCTCGTTCTTCTCCAAGGAAGCCCACTTCTAAGAGCAAGTCGCAACCCGTGCCTTCCTGCAGAGGATGTTTCAAACATCATGAACGTCGTGCCTGTCGTTTTTTCAAAGCCACTTGTGCACGATGTAATAAAGTAGGACACATCAAGACTGTATGTCAGAGTTCGCTCCGCCCTGCTAAGACACCTGCAGCGCGCCCGAAGCATATACAGCCCCGACAGGACATGGAAGTCGATCAGATAAATCTTATTCTTCCCACCAAGTATTCTCACAAGATCATCGTTCCTCTATCCTTCTCTGATCGCTCTGTCGATTTTCAGTTAGACACTGGATCACCTGTCTCTATCATTAACCTGGCTACATATCACGACTTAGGTTCACCTTCATGCTCTCCAGCTGACATCCAGCTTGTTACATTTAACAAACTTCATAAACACCATTAGGATTTTCTGCACACCAATAGTGGGAGAGTTATGATTGTTCACATAACCATTAAGATGAAGCCAGAACTTTTGGCAGAAGCCTAGTGTAGGCACTCCACTCACTCCGCATGCTGTACAGGAAAGCTCGGCGGCCGGTGATGCTCTTTTATTTTTACTTCACGGGATTGCCGATAGGAGTGTCCTTTACGATCTGCGAGCGATCTGCGAACTGTTGCCAACTAAGGAAAAATCCACCAAAAGCCAAGCCCGCGAAATTAGCCCGCGAAATTTGTTGTAGTATTGCTATGGCTTTGTGCGGAGGTTGCGAGGTGAAAATTAGTTCATTTACATTATTTTGTATATATATGTTAGGTTACAACCACTAAATTACTTTTTTCTTGCCGTGCGGGCAGTATGCGCCGCGGCCATAGTTAAGAGCCTCTCGAAGGGAGTGTGGCTCCCGAAGGGAGCCACTGTTCTCATGACAGAGCTTGGCCTGGATTTAAAATGATAGGTTACAGCGACTAAATTACATTTTTTCTTGCCGTGCGGGCAGTATGCGCCGCGGCCACAGTTAAGAGCCTCTCGAAGGGAGTGTGGCTCCCGAAGGGAGCCACTGTTCTCATGACAGAGCTTGGCCTGGATTTAAAATGATAGGTTAGAGCGACTAAATTACATTTTTTCTTGCCGTGCGGGCAGTATGCGCCGCGGCCATAGTTAAGAGCCTCTCGAAGGGAGTGTGGCTCCCTAAGGGAGCCACTGTTCTCATGACAGAGCTTGGCCTGGATTTAAAATGATAGGTTACAGCTACTAAATTACATTTTTTCTTGCCGTGCGGGCAGTATGCGCCGCGGCCACAGTTAAGAGCCTCTCGAAGGGAGTGTGGCTCCCGAAGGGAGCCACTGTTCTCATGACAGAGCTTGGCCTGGATTTAAAATGATAGGTTAGAGCGACTAAATTACATTTTTTCTTGCCGTGCGGGCAGTATGCGCCGCGGCCATAGTTAAGAGCCTCTCGAAGGGAGTGTGGCTCCCTAAGGGAGCCACTGTTCTCATGACAGAGCTTGGCCTGGATTTAAAATGATAGGTTACAGCTACTAAATTACATTTTTTCTGGCCGTGCGGGCAGTATGCGCCGCGGCCACAGTTAAGAGCCTCTCGAAGGGAGTGTGGCTCCCGAAGGGAGCCACTGTTCTCATGACAGAGCTTGGCCTGGATTTAAAATGATAGGTTAGAGCGACTAAATTACATTTTTTCTTGCCGTGCGGGCAGTATGCGCCGCGGCCATAGTTAAGAGCCTCTCGAAGGGAGTGTGGCTCCCGAAGGGAGCCACTGTTCTCATGACAGAGCTTGGCCTGGATTTAAAATGATAGGTTACAGCTACTAAATTACATTTTTTCTGGCCGTGCGGGCAGTATGCGCCGCGGCCATAGTTAAGAGCCTCTCGAAGGGAGTGTGGCTCCCGAAGGGAGCCACTGTTCTCATGACAGAGCTTGTCCTGGATTTAAAATGATAGGTTACAGCTACTTAATTACATTAGTTCCATTCCTGTGTTTTCATTCTGCGCGGGTTGGCAACGGAATCAGAGAGTTAGGAATTATGGGAATGACGTCATGTCGGCCAATGGCCGTGCTCGTAGCTGGCCGGCTAATGGTGGATGACGCGTGAGAACTTTCCTTCTGTTATAAAAGTAAACATACCTTTTTGGGCGGGCTGGGTGGGTCCCTGCCTATTGAAATGAACACATCTCTCTTCCGAAAGGATTTTAAGGTACGATTCTTATATATTTCTTCGCGAAGTTGTGTGTTATATACCGGAGTGCCTAGGGTAGGTTTTTACCACTTACGCTTGCCAGGTCGAACACGTGCAGGCTGCTTGCTAGGTCAAGGACTATGCACGCTCCTCCCATACTGCAGCTGCTGTAGCGCAGAGTACAAACGCCATGAATTTGGCGTGGATTTATATGAGAGACCCTGTACATGGACAAAGCATGAGATTGCAGTGCATTGGACATTACCACGCAGAGTGATGGGGCTGCAGTAGAGTCAGGCTCTGTGCAGAATGGATGTAACGAGGCAAGAACAATGTGCAAACACCAAGCTAGCCATTCATCAGGTCCACAATGCCAAAGAATGCAAGAGCGCTTGTGTAAGCTGTGGGGAATTTTGCCCTTCCATAACAAACCATTGCAAGATGGGCAGCGACATTTCAGCATGGACATGAAACAAGTAGCAACGTACAATTGTCCAGAAGACCTGTAAGTGTCTGGATTGATGTGTTACATGCAGTAATTACCCAGTGCATGGATGTGGAAAGAAAATGGATACTACTTCAATTACAAGCCAAACCAGCCATTGAAAGATGAACCATCTATAAGAATTTAATGGGAGATATTCATCAACATAAAACTGCAACACAGTGGGTGCCACGTGCACTCACCGACATGCAAAAGTGAACATGGTATTCCATATACTGTGAACAATTTGTAAGCTACCAGCAGGAAGGTGAGCAAATGATGGAGGGAATGGTGATCGTGGATGCATCTGAGCTTAAATGCCAGTCTGCAGAATGGCGACATGTAGGATCACCACGAAAACAGATGTTCTGGCAAAATCTTTCCCCTGTGAAGCAGGTGGTTAATTGTGGCACACAATGTCAGAAGTGTGATTGTGTGTCACTTTGTTCCACCTGCCACATCGGTGACAGCAACGTACTACTGAACCCTCCTTCAGAGATGGTCAAGTCGTGCCATTAGGAACAAATGCCTGGATCTTCTCAACATTGCATACTCGGCATTAATCACACATTCCATTTGTGTGGAAGATCCTGCATTAATGCAGAAAAAAAGTAGTTGTCATGACTTATGAGCCAACATTGTATAATGAACACAGTTGACATCTTCAGAAAACACTCTACACTTTACAACATATCAGATACTGTTTATATTTTTGTTCACAGTCTACTTTATTCCTAAAGATACCTGTTTCCTATTTAATAGGTGAAATGTTAAACATTAAAAAAAGATGTCTCGATCAAATACATTTCAATAAGAAAAGCATTTCACAAACAAATTAAATAGCAGCTACTACTGTACACTATTGGAATATTGGTCAATTACATTGTCACTGATATTCCAACATTCTTTTAAAACAGAAATGTCTATATTTATATCATAAGTTTATCATTACAGCAAACTGTAATTTTCATGACTAGTTGTATGAGCAAGAATTATAGATTGTTATAAATTGTTCACTTTGCATTGATTAAGGCTTCGATGACAGGACAATGCTAATTCAAAATCATCATCATTCTGGGTGAAGTATACAACACCAAAAATGACTGATTTGAGACGCTGCTATACACTTGATAGGGCATTTAATTTGGCATATAAAACTATTTTGGTGAAGAAATTCATTCATGTGCCATAAATTGAATTTATTACTAGGGCAGAACTTGTTAATAGTGATTTTTGCCTAGTTACAAAGTATAGATTGTTGTCACAAACATTGTCAGAAAATTATAAGCAAAGTATATAAAATCTAAGATTTGGGATTAGCAACATGGTTAGCCAAAATGATAATCAGAGCTCTCTCTTACACTTTCTTCCACAATTTGAATATCGCTCTTTTTGTTTATCAGGATATGAAACACATAATATGAATCTAAGAAGAAAGTATGGGCTAGGTCATTACTTTGA
The DNA here is from genome assembly GCF_040414725.1 of Anabrus simplex. Lineage (NCBI taxonomy): Eukaryota > Metazoa > Arthropoda > Insecta > Orthoptera > Tettigoniidae > Anabrus > Anabrus simplex. The sequence continues at coordinate 1,063,938,781 of NC_090266.1, read as the reverse complement.
TTTCTGACAGCCAATACAGGCAGGCTATTGTGTCAAGCGTTCAGGGCATGAAAAGACAACTGAAGTAAAATTTTACTTCACTGAAGAAAGCTTGTGATCAAACCCAACTCGTTCAACTAGGACTGGGAAATGGACAGAACGTTAAAACATAGGCCTACATGCCGTTTGTCAACAGCATAATTTGCCTCGTCATTTTATCATTTACATACATTATTTCAAGGATACATTGCAATTAAATATTATATAATCAGCAGGGCTCTTTACATATAGTGGTACTTCAGAAACTAAAATGTGTCAGATATGACAGCTGAGTGGCAAAGTCATTCGTTTCATTCCAAAGTAGCAGCCGCAGTTCGACTTGCGGCCAATGCAAATGGAATTTTTGAAATGAAAAGTCACGATTAGGAGAAAGATAGATTTAAAATACTTCATTCATTTCATCACAACTTGCAATAATTTATACCTCTCAACTACAAGAGTATGCCAGGGTGGTATCTGTCATACTACTTCTGGCCTATTCCCAATCCTAGCCCCAGTTACACAAAAACACATGAACATGGGTACAAACTTACAAAAAATATGGGCTGCTGATGATGTCTCAATACACTAAAAACAACAATAAAATACAGTTTAACTTCTCACTGATAGTTAGGCAAGCAATTGTGTACTTTACTTAATGTCTTCCATAGTGTCTAGTAATAAGGCTTTGCTGGATCCTTTGAGCTACAGCACGCCTTTGATTTGCGTTTTCTTCTTCACCAAGCAGAGGCTCTTCATTTACTCTATGAATACGACCCTGTTCTTCCACAGCATCAACAGCATTGTCCAAACGATGAGCAATTCTCATGTTATGGAGTACAGCACAGGCATTAGCTATCATCCCAGACATGACAGGGTCATACATTAGCTGTCGTTGCTGAGAAAGGCACCGGAACTCTCCCTTCAATACCCCAAAGAGCCGTTCAACAACAGATCTTGCAGCACACAATTCTTCGTTGTACTGGAATCGTGGTGTTCCACGTATTTCATTTTTTAAAGGGGTCATAAGCCATGGCTCCAGGGCATAACCATCATCACCTGCAATATAATAATACATTTTATTACTTGTGATTTGTAAGAGTCAAAAGGGAAAGATTATCAGCCCCATACATTATTATTTGCATTGCATGTTGTCCTTTAAGCTCTCCTGTACCTATTGAACACAGAAGTGCACAGTTACCTATAAGCCACGTGTTGCGTTCACCATAGGTGAAGTTCCTTTCCTTCGCTCTTCTTGCAGCCGAATTAGACCAAACGTAAGCATCATGCCAAGCCCCAGGATATCTGGCATTAATATTCAAAATTTTCAAATCTGGATCATATATCTAGAAGCAAACCAACAATTACATTACCTACTATATATGAATAACAGATTGATAATGATAATAGTATGAAATGGAATTACAATCGTACTTACGGCTTGCACATTCAGTGTATGGTCACCCCAATGATTTACATAAGCTTCCTCATGCTCTTTAGGTGCTATGATTTTCAAATATGTGCAGTCTATAGCACCAAGAGTGCCTGGAAAGGGCTGCCGAGCATCTCGGAACTTCTGAAGCGCAGAATAGCGTTCTTCTGCACTCATTGGAAAATATACCCATTGTCTCAGAAGCAATTCATTTATGCTTGTTGTAACAGCACGGACACATCGGCTCACAGATGGCTGACTAACTCCAAGCTCCCATTCTTCACCAACAGCACCCTGATATGAGCCTGTGGCATAAAACCTCAAGGCAGTAAGGACCTATAAAGATAATCAATCATTCATCACTGAGCTCCAAAAGTCTCTGAATGAAAGGGCAGTACTGGTAAGCTAAAGAAAATTATTTTCATTCATTCATAAAGGTAACAACAAATTAAATAAATAAGAAGACAGGAAAAGATATACTAGACCCACCTGGGTTTCAGCAGACATTCCATATGGTCGTTGGCGTTCCAGAGATAATGTAAGTGAATCTACAAGATCTCTGGCAGCATCTGGACTTAATCTAAAAAGATCAATGAATTCATCGTCGTGCAATGAAAATGGGTCACGGCTATTTCGCCACTCTCTTCTTTCTACTTTCCGTTGAAGTCTTTGTACTCGATGCTCGAGATGCATGAGATCCAAAGCAAGGTAAGCATTGGCCATATGCTTGACTTAGAGGACAATATTTATTTACAAGGCCCCCAGTAATTAACCTAACTTCAGAATATACCTACATTTACAAGTTCTAACCCAAAGTATAATTTCCTAACCTACAAGTTCTAACGTTCGTACAATTACCTAACTTAATTCGTTTAACCCAACTACAAAATGTAAAATACCACTACACAATCCTTAATCTTAGCATAAAACACAACTCGTTATTAAACGAAGAAATATCTTTGTAAACAATAATTTTTTCATCTACCACTCACAAACGCTAATACGGCAAATTGAATGACAAGACAAACCACATAGTAAGGTCATTTGTTTAAAATTCATTATGTGTAAAATAATAAAATACAATGACCACATTCTTCCAATGCATTTTTTACAAGATCTTGCTGAAATGCAGAGCACAGCGACTTTGTGTGATGTGACATTAGGCGTAATTATGTATACACAGCCGTCGTTAACACACAAACGATGGGTCAACAAGCCGACGGTCACCAATCGAAGATATTCGGTCCAAGCAACAGCTTTCACCTACTATTATCGGTAAAGAAATAGTACAGAATAGCGCTCGCCGAACATAGTCGGAAAGTCGAGTAACCGATATCGAACAATGTCGGTTGGCATGTACGGAATAGCACCCCAGAAAAGAGTACATGCTGAGAGGAAGTTGGACAATAATTAAAAATGATACATTCAAATGTTAGATTCCCCTCCCCCCCCCATGGGCCGGGTTCAGCTCTCCTTAGCCAACCTTTCACTTCAAGCTCCTCCAGGGTCACCTGTACAGACACCACGTCAACGTTTTCTAAAATGTAACTTTTCTTTCAGCTAATGTAAAAACTTCATAAAATCTTTAATTGTAAATCGGGGATAGAGGGTGAGTTACCCTCTCGAGCTCCCCTTCATCTTGATTTGATGTGTCAGCGATTTAGCAACCTTTTTTTCTGTAATATATTACAGTCATTTCCTCAAGTAGCTTGGGATTAGCCCCAGTTTCATCGGCCGAGAGCCCTGTAGATTTTAATTTATCATTATCTGGGAGCGCAGTGAACGCCTCCATTCAGTTTGTGTTAGGACCGTTTATTTAACCCGTTTTTTCTGCAAAGGTCCAATAGTTTGTGTACTGGATACCCCTGTGTAAGATTATTCCCATTTATAATTTGTGCCTTGTGAGGCTAGATTCTGATGTAATTTTGCCTTGAGCGGGCTGTATGAAACTGAGAACCTCTGCTCTTTTCAAGGTTTTGTAATGGTAAAGAGTGCCTCTGGAAGGTTTGATATTGTATTTAGGGAGCAAATGCTCCTGAATTAAGGGATTTCTGCCCTTGACTAAATTAGTTCTCATTTTGAATTGTAAATTTGAGCTGGGAGCTCAGGAATTGTAAAACTAGGGGCTTGAAGCCCAAAATGGTTAAAATTCTGAATCTTTGACTTTTCCAAGTCTTGTTTCAAGATCGCTAATTGTACCTGTCATGTGGTTATTTGTTAATTTTTGAAATTCTAAAGAAATATGACCATAGTTAAAGTTTTAATTCAGTTTTGATGTGGTAATTAGATCCATTCAACACCCACACCTTCTCTAACCTCTTTCTGCTCCACGGGTAACCCCGTAACACACATAATATAATCTTTAATATTGCATTGCTGTTTTTGTTATTCGTTTAATAATCGTATCCCGTATCCTGATTTCATGTCATTGTTATATATTATTTGGCTAACAGGCCTTATAAAAGTCTGGACATTATTTACAGGATTTCCTTGTTTATCAGTGTCAATTTCCGTTCATAACTGCCGTGGATAATTCCGTTTACATAATGTGGGAATGAGAGTTTTGCCGTACAGAATGGCACCATGCCTGGCTTCACTCGTGCGCGTTGAAACTTTGGGGAGTCATGCATCTAGCGGTATATATAATATATCATTGCATGAGAGGTTGAGGGAAACATTATGCATGTTTATTTCGAGTCAACTAAAGAAAACGTCACAAGTCGAACGTCATGAAATGCAACTCACTAAGAAAAATATGAATAATTACACTCCATTCTATTGTAAGTATTGTCTTAATTGTAATTTCAGTGGGAAAATAACGAAGGGAGAGTTATTTTATCAACGCTGGTTGAAGCAGACACAAACTACAAACATTTTTCACGTACGACACGCCGGCCAGAAAATAAGATAAATAGATGACAATAAATAACATTATTAACCTTACACGAAATACTATGCAACATCACCATTAACCACAGACCATTATGAAAACATGCAAACGAATTTCTCGAACAAAATATCAACTCTCCAAAATTCACCTGAATTGTTGAGTTGGTACAGTGATATTTGTATGATACACTTGACCATCTAAAGCACTAGTCACCTTAAAACTCACCAGAATTGATGGCTCACAACCTTCTTATAATTTATAAAAAAGAACGCAATCCTCATTTTCACTCACGAGAAACGTGGGTGTCCGTCTCTGTGGTCTAGTGTTTAGCGTGATTAGCTGCCACCCGCGGAGGCCCGCGTTAGATTCCAGGCTTTATCACGAAATTTGAAAAGTGGTACGAGGGATGAAACGGGATCAACTCAGCCTCGGAAAGTCAATTGAGAAGAGGATGGTTCGATTCCCACCTCATCTATCCTTGAAGTGGTTTTGCGTGGTTACCACTTCTCCTCCAGACAAATGCCGGGCTGGTACCTAAATTCAGGCCACGGCCGTTTCCTTTTCGCTGTTCAGCATAGCAGGTAAGGCCGCCTGAGCGAGGTACTGGTACTCCTCTCCAGTTGTATCCCCCGACCCAAAGTATCTCGCTCCAGGACAACGCGCTTGAGGCGGTAGAGGTGGGATCCATCGCTGATTCGAAGGGAAGTACCATTCCTGGAGGTGTAACCAGATTAAGAAAGAAAGAAAGAAAGAAAGAAAGAAAGAAAGAAGAGAAATGTGGTTAGGTTTAGTTAACACACCTCCGTTGTAATACGCTGAAAATTATTAATTACATCATTCTTGCACCACCGTTTAAAATTATTTTCTTCTCAATCTTAACACTTGGTCACGATGTTCCGTTTATTTCCGGGACTGATTTACTTTTCTTTGTAGTAAGGTACGTTGGATGATAGGGGAAAATGCTAGGATAGGCATCATTAGGTAACTTCACAAGTTTGCGTGGCACCTTTTATGGGTATATTTTCCCTAACAATAAATTTGGTACCGGTATCAGAATGATTCATGCACACACACTATTAGGCCTAATATTTGTTCGAAGTTTTCCCTATGAATTCTTAAACCATTTCTCCCTTACTACTGGCTTTTATGGTATCTGAACACTGAAGCTTGTGCACTACCCCTATAATTGAAATAACCCAAGTACACAGCACATTAAGCTATACACATAATGTACATTTAACTGAAAATATAAAGAAAATACTTTCAGATAAGAACACGAAACGAACAGTAACCTAATTACCACGGACATCGTTCGAATAAATGAGCTTTTTAAGAACATACAGCTTCTTACGACACTGGAAGAGTCTCTGTAGCCTTTTAAGAAGATAAATAAATATAATTTTCGATTCATAATATTCAAATTTCCTTAAATATTTGGTAAAAACTTGGTTTATACAAATCAAAAAAACACATGCTAGCATTCCAGTTGACGCCATTAAGGACAGTTATCGACAGGTTCGTTAGGGTCTTAAGGCCGGTCTCCACTGTTTAACATTTAACACTAACATGTTAAATTTAACATGTTACAGTTGACATGTATATTGTGATTGTGCCTTCCAATTGACTTTGCATGTTAACTCAGAATGTTGAGTTAACACTTTTAACATGTTGGCGTGTTTTCCGCTCCAAGTGGAAAACATGTCAAGTCAATTCGTTGTTCGTGCGATGTCGGCACAGCTTCGGCAACTTCCATGATGTTTCCATGCCAACACATAACCTAAACGACGCAAACGACGTGCTCCTCATGAAGTAGGATTATAATTACAACACTCCGCAACACTCCTTCTCTTTGTTATAAGCTACAAATACAGTACACACACGTGTGTCGTTCTGTCTGCACTATACTAAAATGTATAGTCAGAAATGGAGTAGAGTAAGGAGATTACTCTGGACTTAATTAATGATATAATAGAAAGGCCTTATTTGTGGGATGTCTCATCAGAGGAATACAGATATAAAGGGAAGAAAGCCGACAGTTTCCAGAAACTCGAAAATATCTCTAATTGGTCCCGCGAGTAAATCGAAAAGAAAACTAGCGTCCCTCTGCTCCCAGTACAGTCGAGTATTGCAGAAAGTTCAGAAAATTCGATAGTCGGGAGCGGACGAAGTTTATACTTCAAAGTGGTTTGCTTTTGAAGCAATGAGCAGAGTGAGGGGAGGAAATGTGCCTAATAAAACTGCATTTCTAAATCATAACAAGACGCAACAGTGGCAATAACAAAGGCCAATTCCTCTTCACCTGAGTCCATAGTCCTTATTTAAAAATACTAGATACCATCTAAATGCATTACCATAAATTGATATGATGAACTACCTGTATATAAACAAAGAATGTCAAGTTTAATATGTTTATTAAGTGTGGACACATTGTTAAATGAAACAGTTTTTGACATTTAACATCTAACATGTTGATGGTGTCACCAGTTAACATTTAACACTTTTAACATTTAACATTTAATATTTAACATTTAACAATTACATGTTAAATGTTGAAAGTGTTAAATGTTAACTGGTGACACCATCAACATGTTGAATGTTTAATGTTGAATACTGTTTCATTTAACATTGTGTCAACACTTAATAAACACATTAAACTTGACTTCATTTTTCTATATACAGGTAGTTCATTATATCAATTTGTGGTAATACATTTAGGTGGTGTCTAGTATTTTCAAACAAGGATAATGGACTCAGATGACGAGGATTACCGGGCGAGTTGGCCGTGCGGTTAGGGACACGGGGCTGTGAGCTTGCATCTAGGAGATAGTGGGTTCGAATCCCACTGTTGGCAGCCCTGAAGGTTTTCCATGGATTCCCATTTACACACCACGAAAATGCTGGGGCTGTACCTTAATTAAGGCCACGGTCACTTCCTTCCAAATCCTAGGCCTTTCCTATGCCATCGTCACCATAAGACCTATCTTTGTCGATGCGACGTAAAGCCACTATCAAAAAGAAAAAAGGTGAAGAAGGATTAATTTAAAACGTCAACTGCACGAAGTAATGCTATTTCGCTAGAAGTAAGGATTCTGGTTGCTTTAAGATATCATGCAGCAGGCATTTTTCTCATTAAAACGGGGCAACAGACCTTAAATTGTGGTGTCCTTATAGTATTATATAAAATACTATTGGTGGCATGAATACTGTAATGTGAAACAAAAATATTCGCACGTAAGTGGCGTAATACGTCAGTTCTCCGTGTGGTGTGTGATGGCTGTAGTCGTTAAAGCGTAAGGACAGCATCGTCCGAAACCGCAATTAGACGGTTCGAACGTAGGTGATCGAAAATACTTATACCATCAGAATGTTGGCCGGCACGTAGGAGAGATGGTGGTATGCAATTTCTAATGGCTAGATTGCGTGCCAAATCCTGGATTCAATACCGAACCTCTCTGCCATGTTTATATGGAGTGGGGGCATTGACGCTGTTGATGGTGATTCGTCCGTCGTATGGCAACGCTAAGCCCTGAGTAGAGCCCTTTGAGCTATTCGGATAGCAGTAAGCTATGTCGACACCGGAGTTTACCCTCCCCATTCCTAAACATAATACTGTTTCTACGTCCCACTAACTACTTTTGACCGTTTTCGGAGACGCAGAGGTGCCGGGATTTTGTCCCGCATGAGTTCTTTTACGTGCCAGTAAATATACTGACACGAGGCTGAAGTATTTGAGCACCTTCAAATACCACAGGACTCAGCCAGGATCGAACCTGCCAAGTTGGGTTCAGAAGGTCAACGCCACTCAGTACGGTGCCCCCTTCATACTATCATATATACTGTACTTCAATAAATATTTATGGGATCAGAAAAGTAATAAAGTGTTTCATGCTTGCTAGTAAACTAGTAATAAAAATAAATTATAATTAGGAATGTTTCATCCTAACTATTGCCAGCATACCAGCAATAGAAATATTAAAGCTATAGGGGGAAGAGTATTATGCATACAGTACTGCATACCGCGAACTATGTTATGTTATAAACGAGTATAGTATCAAGTAATAGATTTCCAAATAATACATCCTCACTGGTCTGATTGCTGGATCCGAGGTTTGCGAGATTGATCCCGACAGAGGGCGATGGATTTTAATAGGAGAAAAATCCCGAGCATGCTTGGAATTTGTTTACTTGAAATTCACATAAATGTTGATTTTCTGAGGAAAGGAATATTGCTAAAAGACCAGGATTTTAATATTTAAACGTTCCCGTGTGTTCCGTAAGACAATACAGACATCAAAGAACACATATTAGGCCCACGGCATTTTTTAAGGTAAAGCATGTTAGAGAATAATAAACAAAAGTGCTCTCCAAGAAATTGTAGACAACCATGGGTAAAATTACACGACACAGCACTACGTACAAATGTAAACTATGTATTTATCAGTAGAGCTAATATCCCGCTGAATTTCTACTTTATTCGCTTCGTACGAAAGCATTAATTCGCCACAAACAGCTTATATTAATACAAAAATGTCGGTCATTGAATTACTTGGCTCTGATTGGCCAATTCCAATCGACTATGCCTTTGACTACACTTTCAGTGCAGCCAACGCTAGCGCAGACTATCTATCTATCTATCTATCTATCTATCTATCTATCTATCTATCTATCTATCTATCTATCTATCTATCTATCTATCTATCTATAAATGATTTCATTCCCGACCTTGAAGGGGTGGGGCGGGCCACCTAGAGGGTGACGCCCTCCCTCTGGCCAAGGGATGCAGGGCGGGTTGGGAAGATGTTAGGGAAGAGGGAGGTGGGTAAAGGATGTGAAGAAGGAGATAGGAGAGGAATTTTGCCTCTGCCTAAGTATTTATCCTTTTCTGACAGCAAAGAGATATAACAACGATGCAAAGATAAAAGTGCCCTCCAAGCAAAGCAAAGTCACCTCCGTACAGGCCATGAAGTCTCTTGGATGAGTGGAAGGTAAAGGTTTCCACAATTGTTAACCTCGGCACGTGATGGGGTAGAGTGATTGGCTCAACGCCCGGCCACCTTTGCCCCCAGGAATTAACCTGGTACTCATTTTTGGTGTAGGCTGAGTGAACCTCAGGGCCATATGCACCTCCAGAAGTGTAAATCTCGTTTCTTAAATTTTGCGACTTCCTGACGGGGATTCGAGCCCACGTCCTTCCGGGCGAACCGAGCACGCCTTTACCGCCTCAGCCAGGCAGCCTCTTATACAAGGTGAGAGGGAAATTAATAAAGGGCAAGGGATAATAAAAGGAGGAAAAGCTAACAAGGAAAGTGAGAAGAACGCGAAGGATGTCAAAAGAAGAAGGTGGGGAAAAGTAAAAAGGTGGGGGTTGGGAGGAGGTAAGGATGAAAAGACGGATGCGGTGGTTGGTGAGGTGGGGACGGCCGGGGACTACTTCGAGGTGTGGGGGGACGAGATGAAGGTTGTGGAGGTGAACGGGATGGTTCTATGCGATGATAGTGGCCGTGGAGGTGGATCCCGGTGGCGATGAGGCGTTCAGCCTCTTCAGCAGTTGGTAGATAAAGTCGGACGAGATAGGTGGATCCAGCAGAGTTATAGATCCCAAAAGGCTCGGCGCAATGGTATCCCGGTCTGGCGGAGTTCCTGGACGATATATGCTGATGGAAGACTGGGCTCCACACCGCAGGCGACTCAGCTACACTAAATGTGGTAGTGATGGAAGAAGTCGGTGGGACCAATGGTGGATGTGCCAATTTGCCAGGAGGTTCTTGAAGGGAATATCCCTCGGCAGATGACTGAAGTGTTGAGCGCTGTGGGTGTGTGGGGTCAGTGGAGGGAGGGAAGTTGAGAGGAAACGTCATAAGAGGGAAAGGATGAGATGTAATAGTAGTAGTGACAGGGAGGGAAGAGGAGGTGTGAACTGAGGTGGCAATGGTGGTGGGAGTAGTGGTTAGAGCAGTGACAGATGTAACAGGAGGGCGCGGCGGTGAGAAGTAGGGAGGTGGTGTGGTCGCAGCGGGCAGATCGATGGCTCCAGGCGGAAGGTCGTCGGTGTCCAGTAGCTCGGCCAAAAGACACTCTGGAGTAGGTTCAACTACATAGAGATGGTTGTGGATGCGTGCACCATTCTTGATGATGGTAGAGACGTCAGCTGGAGTGTAGAAATAGAGAAGTACATCTGATAATGGTTGAGCCCCGTCGTCGACCAGCCGGCAGGCAACATAGGCGCCGGCCGGACGAATGGCAGTGAGGACACCGTGGTCTGAGAAGACAAGAGGAACGTTGCGAGCAAGACAGGTGTAAAGCATTGTGGGAAGGCCGACTTCCTACTCGGTGCCAGCCTATATACTTTGTTGTCTCGGTGGGGTGATAAGTGAAGGTGAGCAGTCACCCGGCCGAAGAAAAAATATGCGTTGCGTTGAAGCAGAGGAGAGCAACAGCAGAGATGGAGAAAAAGTCCGTAATGTGTTCTGTGTTGTTCCTCAATGAATGTGTCGCGCAGACTTTACATCATTAGTTTAAACGGACGAGTTCTCGTTGAAACTAAACGAGTGTCAATAATTGGTGGAGAAAATTGAGGCAGGTTTAAACTAGGTACTAAATTTAAATGGGCTTAATTTATACCACGTTTAACTCGATTTGGAGAAAATGGCCCTTACTGCGGAAGGCCAGTGGAAAGACGGCGACAAGTTTTGTTTATGGGCGTTTGTGAGTGTTTTCATCCCCTGATTGATCAAGTTTTCTCTTGTGATTGGTGTTTGGGTTGGTTTGCAGCTCTGTTGATGGATTTAGGAATCGGCGAACGAGAGGAAAAACAGTATCCTTTTTATAAACTTTTGAGTGCCTTTAAGGACAAGTTCTGTGCTTTTCTCTTTGTTAGATTTTATTTTATTCCAAGCTGTGCTAGCGTTTGAATACTTTGTAGTCCTTAATAATGGCTAGCAACCTCCCACCGGGTTGTAGAGATATTTCATCTTGCGGCTCCACAGCTAGTCCGTTAATGAGTGGAAAGACCCTCACAACTGTTATGTGGCCATAACTTTCTCAGGCGAATCTTTCATAAATGTGCTCCCGGAATTACCTCCGGAACTAATGAATCAAATCACGAAATCAGGAAGGAAACCGGCTAACATTGCTACCGCCTTTCCACAACGGCATCCGCGGTAAAAGGGAAATACAATGTCGTAAGCAAAATAGTTAGGAAATTTGTTTGGAAGGGTAATAGGGAGGTACATTCAGGGAAACGGTATGGCCTAGGGAGCGGTGATAAGGGAACAGGGAACTGGAAATCAAGTAGGGATGACATAAAATTGTTAGTGTTGAACTGTAGAAGTATTGTAAAGAAAGGAATAGAATTAAGTAATTTAATAGATATATATTTACCAGATATTGTAGTAGGAGTTGAATCATGGCTGAGAAATGATATAATGGATGCAGAAATTTTCTCACCGCACTGGAGTGTGTATCGTAGAGATGGGATAGGAATGGTGGGAGGGGGAGTGTTCATTCTGGTGAAAGAAGAATTTGTAAGCTACGAAAAAGTTAAAGATGAGACATATGAAATTCTAGGTGTATGGCTCATTTCTAAAGATAATAGGCAACTTGATATATTTGGAGTGTACAGATCGGGAAAGGGTAGCACTGACGCGGATTCGGAATTATTTGATAGGATAGTCACCTATGTGGGAAACGACGTGGAAAGAAATGTGATTGTAGCGAGAGATCTGAATTTGCCAGATGTAAATTGGGAAGGAAATGCGAACGACAGGAAGCATGACCAACAAATGGCAAATAAGTTAATATGGGAAGGACAGCTGATTCAGAAAGTGATGGAACCAACCAGAGGGAAAAATATCCTGGATGTCGTGCTGATAAAACCAGATGAGCTCTATAGGGAAACTGAAGTAATAGATGGTATTAGTGATCATGAAGCTGTTTTTGTGGTAGTTAAAAATAAATGTGATAGAAAGGAAGGTCTTAAAAGTAGGACTGTTAGGCAGTACCATATGGCTGATAAAGCAGGCATGAGGCAGTTTCTAAAAAGTAACTATGATCGGTGGAAAACGGTAAATAAAAATGTAAACAGACTCTGGGATGGGTTTAAAGAAATTGTTGAGGAATGCGAAAACAGGTTTGTACCTTTAAGGGTGGTAAGGAATGGTAAAGACCCACCTTATTATAATAGAGAAATAAAGTGACTAAGAAGGAGGTGCAGACTGGAAAGAAATAGAGTTAGAAATGGCTGTGGAAGTAAGGAGAAATTGAAGGAACTTACTAGAAAATTGAATCATGCAAAGAAGGCAGCTAAGGATAACATGATGGCAAGCATAATTGGCAGTCATACAACTTTAGTGAAAAATGGGAGGGTATGTATACGTATTTTAAGGCAGAAACAGGTTCCAAGAAGGACATTCCAGGAATAATTAATGAACAAGGGGAGTGTGTATGTGAGGATCTTCAAAAGGCAGAAGTATTCAGTCAGCAGTATGTAAAGATTGTTGGTTACAAGGATAATGTACAGGTAGAGGAGGAGACTAAGGCCAAAGAAGCAATAAAATTTACATATGATAACAATGACATTTACAATAAGATACAAAAGTTGAAAACTAGAAAAGCGGCTGGAATTGATCAGATTTCTGGGGATATACTAAAGACAATGGGTTGGGATATAGTACCATATCTGAAGTACTTATTTGATTATTGTTTGGCCGGAGGAGCTATACCAGATGAATGGAGAGTTGCTATAGTAGCCCCTGTGTATAAAGGAAAGGGTGATAGACATAAAGCTGAAAATTACAGGCCAGTAAGTTTGACATGCATTGTATGTAAGCTTTGGGAAGGCATTCTTTCTGATTGTATTAGACATGTTTGTGAAATTAATAACTGGTTCGATAGAAGGCAATTCGGTTTTAGGAAAGGTTATTCCACTAAAGCTCAACTTGTAGGATTCCAGCAAGATATAGGAGATATCTTGGATTCTGGAGGTCAAATGGACTGTATCCCGATTGACCTGTCTAAAGCATTTGATAGGGTGGATCATGGGAGACTACTGGCAAAAATTAGTGCAATTGGACTAGACAAAAGAGTGACTGAATGGGTTGCTATATTTCTAGAAAATAGATCTCAGAGAATTAGAGTAGGCAAAGCTTTCATCTGACCCTGTAATAATTAAGAGGGGAATTCCTCAAGGCAGTATTATTGGACTTTTACGTTTTCTTATATATATAAATGATATGAGTAAAGGAGTGGAATCGGAGGTAAGGCTTTTTGCGGATGATGTTATTCTCTATAGAGTGATAAACAAGTTACAAGATTGTGAGCAACTGCTACGTGACCTCGAAAATGTTGTGAGATGGACAGCAGGCAATGGTATGTTGATAAACGGGGTTAAAAGTCAGGTTGTGAGTTTCACAAATAGGAAAAGTCCTCTCAGTTTTAATTACTGCGTTGATGGGGTGAAAGTTCCTTTTGGGGATCATTGTAAGTATCTAGGTGTTAATATAAGGAACGATCTTCATTGGGGTAATCACTTAAATGGGATTGTAAATAAAGGGTACAGATCTCTGCACATGGTTATGAGGGTGTTTAGGGGTTGTAGTAAGGATGTAAAGGAGAGTGCATATAAGTCTCTGGTAAGACCCCAACTGGAGTATGGTTCCAGTGTATGGGACCCTCACCAGGATTACCTGATTCAAGAAGTGGAAAAAATCCAAAGAAACGCAGCTCGATTTGTTCTGAGTGATTTCCGACAAAAGAGTAGCGTTACAAAAATGTTGCAATGTTTGGGTTGGGAAGAATTGAGAGAAAGAAGAAGAGCTGCTCGACTAAGTTGTATGTTCCGAGCTGTCAGCGGAGAGATGGCGTGGAATGATATTAGTAGACGAATAAGTTTGAATGGCGTTTATAAAAGTAGGAAAGATCACAATATGAAGATAAAGTTGGAATTCAAGAGGACAAACTGGGGCAAATATTCATTTATAGGAAGGGGAGTTAGGGATTGGAATAACTTACCAAGGGAGATGTTCAATAAATTTAAAATTTCTTTGAAATCATTTAGGAAAAGGCTAGGAAAACAACAGATAGGGAATCTGCCACCTGGGCGACTGCCCTAAATGCAGATCAGTATTGATTGATTGATTGATTGATTGATTGATTGATTGATTGATTGATTGATAGTTGTAAAACAGAGGCGGAAAAAAATTCGGAAAAGCCTGTAGCTGTTTAGAACCCCTTTAAAGTGCTGGCTTAGCTCCCTACTGCTAGGAATCTAACGGCAAATATTTCACCCCGCAGAATCGACCTGAGCCCAGGTATATAACCGAGTCTCAACATTCCACAAGCTCTGCCCCATCTCAGCCATCTAGGCCGACCAATGAGGTATCTCAGGGTGGATGAGTGGGTGAGGAAATGAAAATCACTCCCTTTAGGAAAATCTCTGTGGCCCCACAGTGGTTGCTGATAAGCCGGGGTATCATTGCCATTACAAGTACCTGACATCAAAACGCACTGGTGAAATCTGCGTCAACAATACCAAGTTCCACGCCTCCAATATGCAAGACTACAATCTCGCATGACACAGTATTTTGTGGATAACGGTCAGGGCTACTGTATCGTACCCGCCAACTGCCGAGTAGGCGGCACCTAAAAGTAATAATCAGAAACATTGTCCCCACCGCAGGCGTAGACTGGGTCAGCGAGGAGCTCACGTCGCTTCGGTATGAGCACAAGAATGTATATCAGTTCACCAGACGTGATACCACAACCAAGAACCTTTAAGCCCCATGAGTGTCACGCTCAAAAAAGCGAGGTCTTTGTGACCTTACATGCCATGCGGTACCTATGTGGGACTCGGGCATCCATAGAGGCATTCAGGAGTCGTGAGAAGCCCACTCAATATTTCAAATGCCAATTACTGCAAGATGCCTCTACTCTATGTAAAACGCGGAGAGAAACATTCAGCAACAGCCTACCCACTCACCCCAGAGGCACCAACTAAATATGTGAACTGCGAGGGCAACAACTCGACCTTCTGGAAAGGCTGCAACCTCTTCCGCAACATTATGGAGCAGGAGATGGTACTAGAGTAACTGAAAGTTCAGCAAAACAGCACTCTCCTCCTGCAAGAGTAGACCACAACTTCTCTTTTCTGGCTGCAACAGGTGGTGCCCAGGCCCTTAACTACTCATTGAACTCTGCGTCGTCCCCCGAAACGTCACCCATATCGGACCTGTCGGGCATGAGCGACTTTTTCAAACTCTACAGGAAAATCAATTTCTTCAGGCTTGTTTCTATATTTGATAGACGCTGCAACAAAGCTTAGGTCATAACAGACAACAATTAAGAAGAAAGGAGTACTTATTAGTGCTGGGATCCAGACCTTCTCAGAACCCTAAGCGATGAGTCGTGTCTGACTTATGAACATAATGATCTGTGCGAGAAATTGTGAGAGTGTTACTAATCAGAAATACGAAACTGAGTCGTTTATTTCCGAGCAGAATATCGTTACACTGCTATTATTTGAAACATGGCTAAAACCTCATATTTTTAAGATAAGATAACTCTTTATTGACACCATAGTTTGCACCATCGGCTACAGGCAATGAAGAACATAAAATACACATAAACCCAAAAAACCAAACAAAACAATATAAACCAAACAAAACAATATAAACTAACATACTATTATATATAATGTAAAGCTCTAACTATTTACACTAAAACTATTAACTATGAACCCAAAAAACCACACAAAATAATATAAACCAAACAAAACAATTTACTATCTACTCTACTTATTTAGTGGTGTCCATGCCGGCGGAATCCAGCCTAGCACTGCACCAACTTGCCTAAAACTAATGAGATGCCTCTGGTATGCGAGGAACACCTCCGCATGTTAGGGCATCCCCTACCTTAATTCTAATGTATTAACCCATATCTACTCTCTACAGCTAACTAAACATAAAGAAAAAGAAACTTGGCTGCACGCGGCATTCCCTGTGAGGAGAGACCCATCCCACCCAGCACCGCTATCAGCCACACCTCCCGGGTTAGATATTACCCCCACCTATAACTCGTACTCCTCTCCTCATTTTACGTGGCGAATCGTAGAGCCGGATGCCGGTCCATCATACGATCCGTCACGCATTTATCTACTGCTCCGCCTATAATCGTGTCTTCTTACTTCATTCCTGCCACCATCTTGATTCACTTGTTATTCTTTGAGCGGACATGTTTCATCTTTCACCTAGGGATGGGACTGTACCATCCCACCCGTCTGTCTCTTATACCCCTCCCCCCCTTCCATCCCCAATCTTTCCCTCTTACTTCTTCCTTGCCTCTGTCCATCTCTCTTATAATACTTATTCGCTAACTTTTACAGATAATCATCCAGTATACCGTATAGTTAATCTTTAAACACTATATACAAACGTACTTGTTGACAATTTCCAGTTCCTTGTTCATCACTTTTCTTTCTTATTCTTGCGTCTCTTAGACTAAAGCTACTTCCTAATTGCATTTTTTCTCTAGTTGAACTTACATATTAGACCACCGAATTGCCACAAATCAGATCTGTCTTTTCCTTGTTCCTCACATCACTTATCAAACCTTTCCATCTCTAAACAGTCCAACAGTTCCTCTTCCTCACGGCCACTCATTACTTATTAAAATTTTAAATCAGTGTTTAGAATTATCCACTATTATGTTATCCAAACACCTTTTCTTGTCCACTAACCCTATTGTTAATATTCAAACATTGTTTACAAATGTATTTGTTGACAATTCTCTAGGTCCTTATTCCTTACATTTCTTTCCTTTTCTTCGACTCTTAGACTAAAACTAAAAACTACTCTCTATTTTTTTTAACATTAGCTACCACCTCCGTTCTCTCACATATGCAATCCTCTCCAAATATATACAAATCTTCTTTTCATCATACAACTCCTCTTATTGTCATAAATTTTTATATAACCTAGGAGTTTCGTCTACCTCCTTCCTCTCCTTCCTCTGTAACCCTCTTTTACCCCTTATTCTCTTAATTTCTTTCTAAATCTCATTCTAACCATATTTAAATATTTGGAAATATTTGTTCCTCTTCCCCATTCTCTGGCCAGCCATACCGTCATCCTTTCAATTTTTTCTACTTTTCTATCTCTTTTTTACTCAACGCTTTCTTTTTCAACTCTTCTAACTCCCTACATTCGATGAATATATGTAGGTCCGACCATCTTTCTCCACACAGAATACATCTACCCGCATTTTCTGTACCTATCCACCCTCTGTTTCTAGGAATTCCAAGAATCCACCAGTATAGACCTCTTTTGCCCTTCCGGTCCTCGACTTCGATTTTCGGGTTCATGGTTTCTAACAATTTGTTTAATACTGATAGTGAGGCTCTTTCTCTACATTCCATTATTAAACTCTGTCTCTCTATATCGGCAACTCTCCTTATAACCCTTCTCCATACTCATTCTTTCTTCTCTCTCCACCTCTCATATCCTATATCTCCTAAACCCAGTTTTCGTAATTTATTTTTGCACTTATTTAGCCAATACCTCTCGTTCTCCATATTTCTCTGGAACCTACATGTGTCTTGTACTAAATCCCCTCCCTTCCCTTCTTCCAATCTCATCCAATACTTCATCACCCTCTTGGCTATAGTAGTGTCTATCGATTCTTTACATACTAATCTAGCCCCCACATTTGCAGTACAGTTTGGGACTCCCATAATAATCTTACTAAATTTCGCCACCACCTGGTTTAGTTCTTTTCTATTTTCCTCTAATCCCTATATTTCTACCCCATATAACATTTTTCCTTTGACCATTGATTGGAACACCAATCTCTGTATTTTGTACTTTATATCCGGAAATTTATTTTCTAATATCCCCACTACTGACAGTGCTCCCCTCCCTTTATATCTGGCTCTTCTGATCTGATTTTCCCACGTGCCGTTACTACTAATTATAACTCCTAAGTACTCCATTTTTTCTGGTCTGATTTCTTGCTGCTCGACTGTCCAGAATTTCTTTTCTTTTTTGGCTTTCCTCTTCCTACATACCATTATCTGCGTCTTCCGTACATTTATCTTGAGTGCCCATCTTCTAGTATATTCCACTACCTCATTTAGCCCTTCTTGCAACCCCTTTGCTGTTAATGCCAAGATCAATAAATCGTCTGCAAATAGCAGCCCCGGTATCTCCCTCTTCCCAATCCAAGGGCATTGCCATCTCTCGCCTCCATGTCTATCCAATATATTATTTATAAACAGTAGAAATAATATCGGTGATAGCTTACAACCCTTCCTCACACCCCTTTTCGATTCGATACCATACACTTACTCAACCCACCCCCTTTTAATTTAATCATCACCACTACTTTCTCATATATTCCTTCTATTGCCAGCCTCATTTTTTTCGATAACCCAACCTCTCTTAATCTAGTAAATGACGCCTCCCTATTCACTGCATCGAAGGCTTTCTCTAAATCTATTGCTGCTCTAAAACCTCATATGTTCTTCGGTAGTATGAGCAATGCATATTCTGAAACATTCGGTGCTGAGTGAGCATTTTCCCACGAGGTCGTTGACCCCTACTTGAGTAGTAAGGCTATGTCGATTCTGGAATAAGGTCAATGATCATTAGTTGAGTAGTAACGCTATGTAGGTTCTAGACCATTGAACGCGGAATAACGTCATAACTGCAACGCCCAAGTGCATAGACAACAATCAATACAATGAAATGACAAAATCAACATTAAAGCACAAAATTACTTACCTTTGGGCAGTAACATACAAACATAAAATGTGGAAGAGCCCAGAAATATTAAGGAATAAAGAGAAGAGGATCTTAAATTAACACTTGAAGGGTTGCCTGATCAACGTGTCTAAGAAAATTAAATAATGAGACCAAATTAGAATTGGGGTGAAATATTTACTTAATGAATAAAGATTTTAATTCCATTAGTATATACCATTGAATTAACATTTTAAGTTAATAAAATTAATGATAATTACAAAAAGTTAGATAACTAATATCTTAAAATAAGTTATTAAATCATATAAAATATAACCAATTCTTTAAACCAGATACTGAAAGATTGACACTGGTGTAGATTGTTACTATGAAACTGATAACCTTTTAAAAAATTAAAATTTAATTTTTAAGGTATACCTTTCAAAAATTTGAATACTGGCCAGTAACTAACTATTAATCTGGTTAAACTGAAATTTCTTTCAATTCATTCTTACGTGAATGTTTAAGCAATTACGGAAACTCACACAAACTCAAAATAGGACAGGATCAGTAGTTAAAATTACACCAATAGGTAATTAAATTGAAATGACAATTAATAAATAGTAGAAAATATTCCCCAAACCAGTTACATATTTACAAAGGGATGAACAATATTCACGTTCCGCAGTAAACAGAACGACACACGAACAGAAGCTTGCAACTACCCAAGCCAAGCTATAATTAAATGTTAATAACAGCCAAGGCCTGCCGAAATCAAAGCGTACCCACGAGATAAGATAAAGGATGGCGCAACAAATGATAGAAAGCAGGGGAAAACAAAATACAGATGTGAATAAGACATGTGAGCGTTAACAAAGGAGATTTAAGAACCGGAGAAACAAATTTCAATTTTCTACAACCGCGGTATTACAGAAGATACATAATCATTTCCATTACATTAATCATAGGCTATAACTTATTGAATATGCAATATAATTTAACAGAGTATTTGACAGATAACCAGAAAATGCATTTTTAAATTTAAAGGGAGGAGGCTTTGGACACGGCATAATTGCGTATGAGATATAATTGAACACGACCCCAGGAAAGCAAAAAAAAAAAGAGATCCCATTACATTAAATCGCCAACACATGGCAACACACGAAATTTACAGACAAATAGGAGGTTACATTACAAGCACAAGAAAGAACAGAATGAAATCCGCCAGGCAAAAAAATTAATAATAATAATAATAATAATAATAATAATAATAATAATAATAATAATAATAATAATAATAATAATATCCAATCCGAAAATTTAACACGATCGATAATCTCAAAAATATTAAACAAATAGAACAACTCTAACTCTCATAGGCTACTTATATCGTGTTTCCAAATTACCCCATGATCGAATTACAGTTACATGTGAACATCTTAACAATACTGATTTAAAATTTCTGATTTGTTACAAAAAATTTAAATACCGGAGAGAAAGTAGTTTTGATTATATCTTGACGACGTTGACAAAAATTCCATGGCGACGGTTGTAGAAAATGCCTTTTCCAAATAATCCACGGCAGTAGATTAGCTTCCAAATGGAGGATTTTAAAGAGTATTTACTTACATATTGGTGGTTCCATATCCAATTTGGAGTAATCCAATGGCACAAAACTTATGATACAGTTAGAAGTTTGTCACGCAGGCAGCTGGTAACACTCACATCGTTAAATGTTACTAAAACAAGAAATTAGTGTTAACTTGAAACACACAATAATAAAAAATATTAAGGCATAGCCTTACTCTTCAAGCACTTTCAACCTGGGTTATTTAGTTCCAACCCGCAGGCTATCCAATATGTCTTCCAACGAACAGGTATTGACCCAACCATCTTGGAGCCCGGCTGCAAGACAAGTCAGCGGCTAGCCTGAAGCTCACAGTTCAGAAACGAACTACGCACATGCGCGCAGTATTGATCCAGTTATCGAGGGAATAGAATGATCGCAGCTCAGCGCAACAATGGCAGCTTGCAGATTTAAATATATAGACATTGTCGATCATACCATTCAACAGCATTTCCAAATAATGTACAGTTGGGGGGAACAAAATCCCAGTACACGAGAAAATATGCCCAAATAAATACTTCTTGTCATATTCATGTCACAATAACCTTGCGTACGAGAGCAAGCCTAACTTCACAGACTCTACTGGAGGGGCCTGATTGGTCAGGGAATGATCTGGGGTGCTTTTGACCCCTAGATGAGTTTATGACTTCATACGCATACGTACGAGGGAAATGCTAACCTCGCTGGCCATCCTGGAGTGTTTTTGACCACTAGGTGAGGTTATGACGTCATACCCTTACGCACGAGGGCAATGCTAAACTCACGGGCAACGTTCGAGGAGTCGAATCGGACGGGCCCCTCTTGGGGGAGCCGAATCGGAAAGGCCAGGGCGCCCTTTGGAAAAGCCGAATGGATCGGGCGACCATGGAGGAGCCACAAATCTGTTAGTGACCTAAAGGTGAGGTTAAGACGTCATTATGACGTGTTAAACTAACCTTGTCCACGAACGGTAACCTAACCTCGCACACGCTCTTTGTCGTCACCCCCTTGCAGAAGTGACGGAGCTGTGACGTAATAAGCGTGGGTGATTTAAAATGTGGACTGCTGGTTAAGTATGAATGACGTTATAACCTACCGTGTGTCCATTCCTTGTCCCGTTTCTGTAAGGTGTCGTGTTTGTAGTGAGATGAAACTGTCAAGATGGATTTTATAAACGGATGCCCTTCCTGACGTCCACCTAATCAGGGAAGATAATAAGATGAAATTAATCACATGATATATGATAGTAGGAAGTGAGAGTCTAAAGCCAGTAGTGGCACATAGCTTTCTCCTCTCGAATAGCATCGAGAGTACTGCTCAGGGCTTCAGGTCTCCATCCAACGGACAAATAACCATCAACAGCGTTATATAACCTCACTCCATATGAGCACTGCGGAGAGGATTGGAATTTGGACAAGTATTAATCTAGTAATTAGAAATTATATACCACCACCTACCTTTCCCTGCCAGGTTGAATGGCTCAGACGGATGAGACGCTGGTCTTTCGTCGCATACTTTTCAGGTTCACCTCATACATGAACCCGTAGAAAAACGGGACAAGATCGATTTTTATAACCGGATGCCCTCCCTGACGTCAACCTGATCAGGGAAGAAAATAATATGAAATAAATGATATGATATACGTTAATAGGAAGGGAGAGGGTAAAACCCAGTAGTGGCACATAGCCTTCGCCTGTCGAATAGCATCGAGAGGTCTGCTTAAGGGTTTACTTCTCCATCCGACGGGTAAATAACAATCAACACCCCTCCTCCTCGTCTTCGTCCACCTCCTCCTCCTAAAACACATCTCTACTTAGTTGAGCACCTGTGCCAAAGTTGATTCCGTTTCAGGCCTTGTACCACTTTTCAAATTTCGTAACAGAGCTGCGAATCAAACACATTGTACATACCTTATGTGTAGTTCTATAATAGCGGGACTGAGCATGTGCCATACTCAGGTCACACTGTTTCAACATGCAGCGAAACACTTCAACATGGTTATGCATGTTTAGACTTGTTCGTTATCAAAGTCACTCTAGTAAACTCAAGCCTTTATATATGCTAAAAGTGAGAATTTTTTTAATCTCTAAGATACTGTGGTATTAATAGTTGACGTACAAGGTTTTAAAGTGAACGGCAACAAATTTGTGTTCAAAGAGGTGGATGTGTTGGATTGCACTGTGTTGTGGGCGCCAAGATTTGTCAGTTTAGTATTTAGCCCACCTTTCTCTTACTGTTTGCAAACAGATGAAGACAAAAAGCAGACACAATGGATAGGAACAATTTAGGTCTGCAGTGGGAAGAAAAAGGAATAACTTATCGTTTTCTAGCTATGATCATGAACGCTCACGTCCGACTCGTTGGCTGAATGGTCAGCGTACTGGCCTTCGTTTCAGAGAGTCCCGGGTTCGATTCCCGGACGGGTCGGGGATTTTAACCTTAATTGGTTAATTCCAATGGCCCGGGGGCTGGGCCTTTGTGCTGTTCCCAACACACCACACATAACACTATCCTCCACCACAATAACACGCAGTTACCGACATATGGCAGATGCCACCCAACCTCATCGGATGGTCTGCCTTACAAGGGCAGCATTCGGCTAAAATAGCCATACGAAATTATTTATTATATTAACGCTCATTTTCAAGAACAGACCTTGTTCTTTAAAGGGTTGTGAAAAGAAGGAATGTTTGCGTGATTATCTACCATCAACATGTGAAATTATCGACATGCATGAATTAGGATGTCCATAATTAAAAACTCTTCTCAAGGAGCATAGTGGAGAAACAATTAAGCAGTCCTCACGCCATGTATGCATGCTCTTTGATTGGTCGTGTCGCAGTGCATGCCGGGAAGTGAACAACATATGTACATTGCAGTGTCAAAATGACAACAGTCTGTAAGAATCATTTGTAGAGTAAGGATATAATGTCATTTCTACCTGATACTAAGTGTAACGCTGTTGAAAAGGCAATTGTAATATTTTATGCTTGTAAAAAGTACTAAACACTTTTACTGAAGAAGAGTTGAATTCATTACTGGTTCATGCTTTCATGAACGTACGATTCGTTGGTAATTTTCGCTATTTTCGGCACCTCTCCTATTTGTCTGAATTTATGTTATATGTTGTTCTTACCTTAATTGATTCGGTCTGTTAGTTTTCGTTAATTCATTATAAGTTCCCTTCGACGTGCAATCATGTCACAGGTCATGCGAACACTGCTTGTCTATTTTCTTTCTCTTCTTCGCTGCGTTACGTCATTCTTTCTCGGTTGTTGATTGGCTGCATCACCTTGACATGACTGGTTGCGTCACCGGCAACTTCCTTTCTAATTGGTACCGAGAACGTAGTCTTCCGCGCTTTTCTATTTTTTCATTGGTCATTTCTGTTATTTGCCTTTAGTCTTTGTTAATTAATTAATTAATTGGAAAACTTTAAAAAATATTCTTTCTGGACTCCCTTTCCCTCACTATTTCGTATTTTTGTTAAGATTTTCATGTACATGTTTGTAATTATTTCCGTTAGTTTTACAGCACTATATTGCGTCCTATCTGGAACTTTCCACAGCGCTATTTAAGGATCAAGTCTACAGGAACGCTGCGCCTTCACACTCTGGGTCTTGCCGGAATCGCCGCCAGTACCCTACGGCAGGTCCTATGCTGCACTTTCATTTTGGCAACATACTTATCCGCACGCATTTGCAATAGCGGCATCTCGTCAACATGTACTTCACTACATTCTGCTCGAGGTCAATCACCTCGCCTTTCGCTCATGTGTTGAGCGCTACAGTATGACTCGTCAATCAACGTAGCTGCACTAGATGAGGGCTTGGCCGGCCTTTGTATTTTTCACTTCAGACATGAAATGAACGCCAGCCTCGGTTTTGGTTTTCTTCGTAGCGGGATATGCGCTAATCTTCTGAGATTCTATTGACTATTTTAACCAGACGTGTCTAATACTTGGCATGGACACATTTTATCTATATGTCGGCTGGATCGTCTATGAAAGTTATTAATTGCAGCTTACTGCTGGATAATGAAGCTGCTAGATTAAGGTCCTTTACAATTTTCTTTGAACTTTTTACTCCCTGGCGTAGAATTGAGTGCTGTAAGATCCAACTTAAGAATTTCGGATCCAAATTGTAACTTTACTGTGTAAACTTTTGTTATCGAAATTTCGTACATTGAACTTTGTTACTTTTTATAACTTTAATATTTATCTAATTATTCATGTTATTTAACTTCAATTATCGGTCTGGTTTGACCAGCCTTCAGATTAATGTGATCACTCAGATATTCTGAATTTCTCAGGTGTCGTAAGACAACAGTCTTACTTATATTAACATTTTATACGCACAGCCGGTGGCTACCTTTTGCTCAAGGCCACGCGCTTAATATAATATTCAATCATTAATTATTGTCAAAGTCCCTCTAGTCTTTATTTTTATCCTTATATTATTAATATAATAAATGTTGTAACTGCTGATCCCTTTTCTTATTTCCCGAGAAACTTGGTAACACCCTACGGCCTTTCCTTGTTTTCTCAAATTACCAAAGGCATTTTTGGTCAGTGTAGCTACGAATGCAGTAAAGAAGATCTGGGATAAGAAGCATTGTGAGTGGACATAAGATACTGTTTTGTCTGAGCTTCAAACGTGTAGTTTACATCATGACAAGTGAGTTTAGCTAAGAGACCTTCAGTGAGACAGTGCCGTACATTTCAACTCATTAAACTGTATCACGGACCTGAAACTAACGAGTTGTCTTCACTCATAAACACTTATCATGGCTGAGAAAATAGTAAGCAAGCTGTGGCAGATAAAGGTGAAAAAAGTGCTGGGAGAAAGGTGTGGAAGCATGCTGGGCATTGACTCATCAATAAGGTGACTGATCTTCCTTATGAGCTTCATCTTCCTAGTGACCAGTACAGTGGCGCTGGAACTCGACTTGACGTTGTTATATGCGGCCTGCAAAAAGCATGTCAGTGCTTATCATCAAAACAAACCTAATCTAACACGTGTAGCTGATGAAAATCTACTTCGTAAAGGTATGCAGCGTGCTTCGTCACCTAATGCTACAGTGGAGAAGATAGCAGCACTTGTCGTTCCCGAAGGAATGAAAGGAAGACTGTTACTGGTTGGTGGCATTAAACAGCGAAGACAGTAGAAATAATCTATGTATGAAAGGACAGAACAGATTTACTTGAAGAAAGACAAATGTATATATATATACTGAAATAAATACGATTTGTGAAACATAATGCAGGTGTTGTTTGATTTTTTAATATTAATCCTACCCTACACCATGTCCTAAATTAACTAGTAGCAATAACGCTGTCTTGCAAGTTTAAACTTCTCTTATCCAGTAGAAGAAAGCAGAGGTAGAAATTCCAGAATCAAGTTTTAAAGTACATCCTCGTTATTAATCCATGAATTGAAGTTCTTATTATTAACCAAGCCATTTGACATATAGTGTATTTCCACAAAGACGAATAACACACTCTCTTATATATATTGATCAGGATATTTGGTTTTCTGCAGTTCTCCTTCAATAGGCTGTCCTGAAAGGTCGCGAAGTAAATACCAAACCGGATTAGTAAGCTTAACGCTCCTGATTTGAAAATGTCTGTGTTCCAGGCAGGAGTGTATCGTTTTGCAAATATAGGCTTGTGTTTGCCGATGCGAATGAAAGAACACTTTTTAAGCGATGGCGGCGCAAATCAGCCGTTTTTATTACAAGTTTAATAGCATATAAGCGTGGTGTATTCTTAGTAACAAGACATGGCTTTGTGCCGATAGTGTGATGAGGTGAACCGTTGTAGGTAGACACGAGTCCAGGTAGCAGTTCAGTCCAATGGTAAGAACCTTGAGCTGTAAATTCTCGCCACATAATTGTCTTCAGTGTACGATGAAGACGTTCTACAACCCTTGCTTTGAGATTGCTGTACGTAGAGTAGTGATGAATGCCAAGTAACTTGAGGTAAGAAGAAAAATCCTTGTTCTAAAACACTTTACCTTGATCGGTTTGAATAAGCCTTGGGCAGCGTTTTGATTGTTCAAAAATTTGTTTAAATGCGTCTTTGACTTGAGGTGCTGTCTTAGAACGCATAGGTTTTTCAAAAGCAAACTTAGAGTACACATCGATGACAGTAAGTAGATACGTATACCCCTTATTGCTAGAGGCATATGGAATTATTTCTCCTAAGTCTGCTTGCCAGTGATCATATTTTCCGCGTGTAATAACGCGTCTGCGATAGTAGGAACGACGAGCTAGTTTATGTAAATCTTGTGCGACACTTATCTTTATGGTTGAGGTCTTATTTTGACGAGCCATTACTTAATAATACCCGCATGGCGTAATTCTCTCTCTGTTTCTAGAATTTCTTATTCGTGGCCTGTTTGACCAGCATGTTGCAAAGCTCTACAAGTTCTAATCGTTATACGAGTAAGTTAGGGTCCTTCCAGTATCTTACGTCTGCATACGGCAACAAAGGCTCGTAGATAGCATTAAGACCACGCACATTTATGTTTAAAATCATAGTTCTTTAGAAAATCACACGTAGCGAAGGAAATGCAGACTTAATAACCAACTTTCAGCTTGTAGAATGTTGCAGGAACACGTTAGTATGCCTTATAAGCATGTCCTACTTACAACCGAAGCAGTTAGTAGAAGGCACTCAAAACTTTCGAAGATACTCCACAACGAGGATATACAGTAGACAGTTAGAAGAGAAAACATTTCCTGAGGTTGAAAAAAACACCCTCAAAATCTTTATAATATTATCCAGGATCCATGTCGCTAACTAAAGCTAGGCCGCAGTGCGGACTTCAAGCGCTTGTTGTCTCCATCGCTGCTCACCACACAATCATGGCTGATTTTATTTCACAACACGGCCAAACTCCTCCAAGGTACATGCCGTGCGCTCATTGGCCGATGAGAGAGAGAGTGGGGCGAGAAGTTCAGACCGCCATCAGAAGAGGGCAGCACGAAGCAAAGGCCACAGGTAAATGACATGTTTTTATCAATGAAAAATATATGAAGCTTTCAAAGGAGTACGAGTTCAGCGCACAGACGTAGAGAAAATTAACATTGTGTATGCAATTCAAATCACATATGAAGTAACAGTAAGAAATTCATTGGCTAAAAGCCTAAATGATACGAATTCCCAAGGTGAGACTGCCAGTCCGAAAATGTTGACTCACTAATATAACCCTACAACCCATGCACTTGAAAATGAAAAAAATTAACCCACGTATTTTCAGGTACAGTGATAAAATTACACTAGTAAGTAGATAAACGTGCGTGTCCTTTGAGTTTAGCCATAAAGTATGTGAACTTTAACTTGAAAAAAAGATGTTGCATACAACTGAGCTGTGACTTCGTTTGGTATGTTCCCTATTATGACTGAGATCAAACCACTACAAGTATTCTCTCCGAAATACATCTTAGTAAGTTTGCATACATGAACATCTTTCGTAGGAACATACAGATTTTGATTGATATTTATTTCAATAATTAATTCCAACGAGCCAAAGGCTCATACAGAGGAATTTTACAATGAATAATATATTCGATGGCGGATCTACAAACTCGGAATACTTACAATGATAAAATCAGGTGAATTAAACAGTAAAAGTAGAGACATCAATACAGAAAGTGTAAAAAATAAAAATAAAAATACTATTCTATAGTTCCTTCATTATACTATGATACTTAAACTACTTAGTACTACAAGTGAGTAACAATGCTACAGGACTGACAACGCAGGGCGAGTGTTTTTTTAAACATGACATATTTATATTTCACCTATGAAGTATCTATTCCACAGATTTTCCTTTGCCTTTCGTTTTAAAGTTATTAAAGTAGGGGAAATTTTTACGTCAGCAGGAAATTTGTTGTATGCTTGAATTGCTGAGAATTTACAACTGTTCTTCCCATATTTTCAAGACCGGATGTGATACAAGGGCAAGTCATCTGCATGTCTAGTTTGATACCTGTGATTGTCTGAATTGGTTATTAAAGTAGTGTTGTGAAATATTATGTTTCCTTTCATTTTATACATTAGTAAGACAGAATTAAGCTCTGTAATTATGCTGAGAGGTGAAATTTTGGTCTGGGTGTATAGGTCTTTTACTGGGGTGTATAACGGAACGTTAAATATGTTCCTTATTGCCCTGTTCTGTATCACCATTAGTTCATTCAAGGAAGACTTTATACAATGTGACCAAATTACACATATGTACTGCAAGTGGCTATGTACTAGTGAATAATAAATTAATAAATTTGTAGGAGGAGGTGTTTAGGGATTAAATATCTAAGTCTTTTTAGTAACCCAGCAACTGGGGCGATTTTCTTATTTCTGTGTTCAGCATGGCCATTCCAGGTCAGATTCACATAAATAATTAATCCACTATATTTAATTTTATTTACTTTTTCTATTTCCGTATCATTTATGAGTAATTAATCACTATTTGAGTGAAGGAGTTTTTGTTTGAAATAAGTATGTATTTAGTTTTCTGCAGATTCACTGTCAATTTGTTACAGTGGTACCAGTGTAAGAGAGTGAGTATGTCCTGCTGCATGTTTTCTAAAACTGTGTCCTTAATTTTGCCCTATAGAAGATATTGGTGTCATCAGCGTATAATATGATATAGCCATTTAGATGATATGAAGAAATATCATTTGTATAAATGAGAAATAAAATAGGACCTAGTATGGAACCTTGTGGGACACCAAGGGTTTACATACTTGGCAGAGCTCGAGTAATTATTCACGGTAACAAGTTGCTTTCGTCCTGTTAAGTAATTTCGAAACCAATTCAGCGCAAGGCCACGAATTCCAGCCTTTTCTAATTTTCTTAAAACAATACTATGATCAACAGTATCAAAAGCTTTGGTAAGATCACTGAATAAGCCTGCTGCAATGTTGTTGTTGTCTACGGTGGATTGTAAGATTGTAATGAGATCAACAGTAGCTACTTCGGTACTAAACCTCTCCCTGAACCCATATTGCCCCTCATAGAAGATATTTTTTTGTTTATAAAAGCCAAAAGTCTTTTCTTCACAGCAGTTTCCGTAATTTTGGAAACAATTGATAAAATCGAGATTGGCCTATAATCACTTGGAGTTAGTCTATTCCCTCCCTTAACCCTTAGCTGACCAAGGGTGTTTTCCTCCTACTTTTACACAATTTTCCATTGAAAATCTAATAAAAAGGGGTTACTTGAATACAATAAAATATTTATTTTTTTAATTTTTTCTAATTTTATGTTTTTCGTGTGTGGTACTTGTGAGTACCGTCGGTCCCTATGAAGGCTGGTTCAACATAAGTACTTAGATATATTTCATGCTCAAAACCATTCTCCAAGATACAAAAATAAACTACATTTATAATTTTGTAGTTAATTTTTCACATTGATAATACCAAGGTTGTATGAAAATTAATCCAGAGACAATTAAAGTGTACAATTAGTGAAAATTAATTAATTGATTTTCAAAATTAGAGGAATATTTAAAAATTTCAGTTCAGTTTTATTCATATTGATTAGCCACATCATGATAGACATTGAAACATTTCCTTTTTTCATTACAACACAAATGCAGATTGCGGTGACTACATTTACTGTAGAGACGAGATTGTATCTGGTGCAAACTACAGAATTCACACCTAGCCCGTACATGTGTGAAAATATGCCAATGAACGCCCTTGTTTCCTAGTCTGACATTTTTGGCGACGGAGGAGATTTCCCTCTTCTTTTGTTATTTCTTGGTTGTTTTTCAGCACTAAATGTTCTTTTCGAAGTTTTCCAGGGGTCACTGAAGGTCAATAATCGAAGATCAACATCCCTCCAAGTGGAATTTTTTTATGTATTTCACCTCACAAAAAACAAAAAACAAAAACAAAAAACACATATCCATCAATGAATGCTATTTCAAGTAGTCCACAAAAGAGCCTGTGCCACCATTTCTTGCATCTTCGGTCATGTCCATACACCGTCCTAAGTTTGTCTGCCAAATCAACCCCTCCCGTATGAGAGTTATAATCTGCAACAACTGTTGGGCAGATCACTTCTTTCCTTGTGCCATCCTTTTCTTCTCTGGAAACAGTGATAAGTTGTCTAACATGTTAGATGCAAGAGTTAGAGATTTGGTATCTTTCCACTTGAAATATCCTCTGCCAGTATTTGACATTCTGCAGTTACTTTCACCACGAGACATTTTCTTGACGTCTGCCATATTTTGGGGAATACCTTTTCTGTTTTACAATAGCTGGCAAATTATATTCAGGAGTAATTATGTCCTCTTCTTTCTTCCATTTTATACTTGAAGAAGAAGAAAACCTATAACCTCTGTTGCAGTCATTGACCGGGTCAGGGATGGAATGAATGAAGCCCCAATCTTGCGGCGAGGATAGGAACTGTGCCGGCTGCCGAATCCCGTCGCACTCCTCTGGGGCAATGATTAATGACTGACAGATGAAATTATATTGGAGAGTGTTGCTGGAATGAAAGATGACAGGGAAACCCGGAGTACCCAGAGAAAAACATGTCCCGCCTCCGCTTTGTCCAGCAGAAATCTCACATGGAGTGACCGGGATTTGAACCACGGAACCCAGCGGTAAGAGGCCGACGCGCTTCCGCCCGAGCCACGGTGGCTTCTCATTTTCTATTCATTCCCCCAACATTGTCTTTCCCACTCCCACCAGTATCATTAGCAGGAAAATCGGCACTAACCTATTTGCAGGTGCTCGCATCATCCACTGTTCCATTTACAACCACTGTTACGCCACTTCCATTTTCAACAGGCCTAGATAATCTGCTAACAGAATTGCCTCCAGAACCGTTGATTGCTGTTACTTATCTGACTTTAGAAATTTAAGAACTAAACAGATAATCAAAGACATTGTGAACGCATATATCGGCAAGCGGACACGAATCACTCTCATCTTCTTGCTCAATATCAATGTCACAGTTATTATTCAGTTCAATATCTTCCTCTAAAATTTCTACCAGTTCATTATCACTTAAAAACATAGCCATATTTACAAACAATGCACTAAAAATTCTAAGTCACTCAACAGTTTATCGCAAAGTCGACAGTGATTATCTGAGGTTATGTTCATATACACATTCCGCCTTCTCACAGACCGTCGGTACTCTGGAGTACACTAACATAAAAGCCACTATTTACACGCAAAACTGTTAAAAATTCGTTGAAAATTATTTAGAACACGAAAAGAATGTTCGATATTCACAATAAACATGTTTTCAGAAAGTCTTGTCATGTGAAATATCGTTCAGACATCATGAAAGACATTACATTTTCAACAAGGGCCATAACCATGATAACAACCGTTCCTTTTACCAAGCAGATCAAATACAAGCTACCCAACATTAAGTTTTCACGTTTGCCTTATAGAGTGAAAATACATGGATGCTCTAACAACTTCCAGACCTGATATCTACCGAACATTATGAGTAAAGAGGCAAATTAATAGCTGGTACTTACAAGTACCGTCGGTCAGCTAAGGGATAAACACAGGGATCATTTTAGCTATCTTTAGTTTATTGGGTATTATACCGGTAGTCAGGGACTCGTTAATGATCTCTACGAGTAATCCTATTATAGGGTCCTTTGCTTTAATAGTGAGGTAGTAATGTCATCTATTCCGCAGCTATTCATATTTTTAAGGTTAGATATGATTGACTTTATTTCTGCTACATCCGTTGGGTACAGGTAAAGGGATTCAAGACTAGTAAATTCACTGAAAGCCACAGTATTATGTTCAGGAATACTTAGAGGTAGGTTTTTGGCAATGTCTATAAAAAAGGAGTTGAATGAGTCACACACAACCTGTTTATCATTTATTACTTTGCCTTCAATTTCAAGCGTGGTACACGAGACATTCGTTACTTTTTATTATGAATGATTTCGTTCATTAATTTCCATGTCTGTTTTGGATTGTTATTATGAGATTTGAATAGGTTTGGGTAGTAGTCATGTCTGAGTCTTCTTTTTAAGTTAGTTACTGTATTTCTACACCTGAAGTATTCTTGTCTCAGAAGCATGTTATTCTTGTGAATAGGATGTTTGAGTTTTGCATGCAAGCAGTCTCGTCTCTTTATAAGTGTAGGAAGATCATTAGTAACCCAAGGTATTTTCCTAGGTTTCCTAGATTACCTCTATTCTGGAAAGAAATGAATGCATAAGAATTTTGCAATGGTAATGTTTAATGTTATTTATTTTATGTCCCACTAACTACTCTCACGGTTTTGGGAGACGCCGAGCTGCCGGAATTTTGTCCAGCAGGAGTTTTGCGTGTCAGTAAATGTACCGACATGAGGCTGACATATCTGAATACCGGTACCTTTAAATACCACGGGACTGAGCCAGGTTCAAACCTGCCAAGAAGGGGTCAGAAGCCAGTGCCTCAACCGTCTGAACCACTCAGTCCGGTTAAGGATTTCCTTTTTGTGCAACAGGTTCCTTATAAGTATCACATTGTAGAGAATTGGCTAACATCTTTACCGCAAATCCTGAGATATATTCAATTACATTCTGTGATAATAAACCTAACCCCCTATTTCGATTGATACAAGCTTACCGATCCTTCCACTCTAATTTTAACAGTTATTTTTACAACCTTATAATGTATCTTTGAAGATTAAAAGAGACCGAGACCGCTGTTATTCAATTACTAACACCACCAAAACATAAACTTAACTTGTAACCAAATGTTGTAGTAACATTACCTATATTAATAGGACCTATGCTACATTCCATCATAAGGGAGATAATGCCAACAAATATACGCTGGAAGGACGTGAATGAGGCATCTTTAATCATAAATTTAATTGCATTAATACGTAGGCAACAAGTATACATGAACAAAAGTACGTCACCTACCGGTGTATTGAAATTCCTATTCCTTCCTTATTCTTTCTTCGTGAATAGGGAGAACCACACCCAAACACTACACGGGTTTTCATCATTCTGCCACACAGAAGTTTTCGAAAAAA
Organism: Anabrus simplex; assembly: GCF_040414725.1. NCBI lineage: Eukaryota > Metazoa > Arthropoda > Insecta > Orthoptera > Tettigoniidae > Anabrus > Anabrus simplex. The sequence continues at coordinate 1,063,905,088 of NC_090266.1, read as the reverse complement.
TAATGTGAAACGTAAGTAAAAACAACATAAAACAACACTGCCCGTAACATAGTAAGATGCATGTTTACAGTGAATCTGTAGTGACGTAAGATTGCGGCGGCAGCAAGTTTCCGGCTTCACCAGCACCAATACTGTGAGATACGGTGCTGCCTGTCTATTTACTATATGCCTGTGCTTAGAATACAGTAGCGTCGCTAAGAAGCTCGGGGCCCCACGCAATACTTAAAAAAGGGCCCCTCATTTCCTGATAAGGAAAGTTACAAGTATATACAAGGTTGTATGTTATTGCAATGAACAGCAATAATAATAATAATAATAATAATAATAATAATAATAATAATAATAATAATAATAATAATAATAATAATAATAATAATAATAATAATAATAATAATGTTACACAATTTAGTTTTCAAATTCGAAGGAATTAAAGTAATGCACCTACATCGTCGCTGACGGGTCAAAACCTCCTATGTGAAATATTTTAACTTAGAATTTTGGCCGGTAAGATTCTGTCATCTAAGGTGCAATTTTCTGTGAGTATTGTCAAGGTATTTTCACTCTTCATAATGTATGTGATGCGGGTCAGTATATCTCCAAAAAATTTACCACATAGAAGGTTTTGTCCCGGCAACGATGATATGGTACGAACACACACACACATGCACACAACAAATACATATTCCAATTAAAGTGTGCAAAACACGCCGACCATCACAGTATTAAGAAATAATCTCGTGCGGAGGACCAAATAATTTACTACTATTTACAACTCAACCGTCCATCTTAGGCCTACTTAGGTACATTGACTGCTGAGAGTTATAAACAGGCTCGAAACTTCAGTATTTAGAGTTTAGATAAGAAGGATGTCCTTGTTATCGCATCTTCGCTGACTACTGGGTTCTCAGAACTGGCTAATTATTTCAAAAGCCTTGTTAGTTGTGTGAATGGCAGCAAGGGATTATTATTACTGGAACAGGTTGGGAAACCCATATTCTTTCAGAAATAACTACCGTACTCCTCTTTACGAAAGAAGCTCTGCACTACGACGGACTAACAATGGAATAACCTTGTGCAATACAAATGATACTCTGTTGTGTGGTATACCTTTATCAATATGCAAAATCGCTCTTCAGCTACTGAATTAAGAAACCGTCATTGGTCCCAGCAAGCCTTGGGACCTCCACCCCTCTGGATCTGCGCGGTCTTTATCGCCGCCACTGTTAGATTACCAGTCTTCTGCTACAAAAGATAATATACAGAAACCATAAAGACGAAGCAAGGAATGTAAGTAACCTATTTCTACAGTACTTCCTTGATCACCCTATGTAAACCAGCCATCTAGGGGTACCGGTACTTACGAGAATAAAAGGATTAAGAATGGTACATTTAACCTGTGTACTTACGTTCCGATTTTCTTCCTTATTTTCATTCATATATCTAGTTATTTTAGAAGGGAGCTCTTGTTCATATAAGATATGTAGGTATTTATAGTACTACTATTTCGGTACACAAATACTGTCCACATCGCATGCAGTTAGTATTAACGTTTTCACTTTTTGCCTCCTTCTTATAACACGATCTTAAATTGGTTATACGATTCACTGCTGCGTGTTTGTCCGCGTTAACATCCACCTCTCTTAATTTTTCCACGAGAACTTCATAGGCCTCTTGCTTCCTTTGTTTATTCGAGCAGTCCTTACGTAAAATTATCCGTACGCATTGAAACAACTTGCACAGCCCTATGAACCGACAATAATCTCATGTGAGCAACTCCCCGTATCAGCGGAATACGTTGATTTAGCCAAACAAATCACAAAATTTTAGTAATAATTTTATTGCACACAATGTGCATAGAGGAAGCCTGTCATTAAACCTCAGTACAAACATTTACAAGTAATTCCATACGGAGCCTGTAACGTGACAGATAAGTTATAGCAACGTGACGACAAATGCGCTCTGCGTAAGTGTTACGCCTTGATAAACTCACTACCTTTCACATACTTGGTCACATAGCCTACACACAGTGTTTATGGTTGGTTCATGAAATATTTTATCCTTACACGTAGTGGAAAGAAAGCCGTGAACAGCCAGTCTCGTAACTATATGCCTCAATTTGTATCCCGCTTAAATCCATTTCCGACCCGTCATGGCATCCGTTGAGTAGGAGTCGTCTTAAATGTCCTTCCTTTTTTAGCGTATGCATTAGTTTATCGTACGCTGCACCTCCAGCTAAAGTAAGATTGTATCTCAGGTCCTCAATCAGGACAGTTTATCTCGAAAGCTCGTACACAGGTCGAGATCTCGCCGTCCTTGATACACTCAGGACACGCTTTAGTTATCTGGATTTTATCTTTTCCAGAACTTCTAATTGCTTCACACTCAGAAATTCTCCCATTATCTCAAGCCCGTAGGTTAACACCCGTAGCACTTTTACTCGAAAGAGCATCATGGCTTCTCTAATGAAATTTTTGTGATGTTATCAATGTCATTCATAACTGCAACTATTCTTGTTCTTATATGAATCCTCAAACTGATGCATGTGGTCTGCAAGGTTACAACTAGGTACCTGAAACTGCTAACTCTGCGAAGGTGAACGTTATTACAAGATATGTGTTCTGTTTCCTATAGTTTACCTCCTTTCCTAAATAAAGCAAGTTCTGTTTTCTCCTCATTTATTTCAATTTCATTCCTGTTAGCTCAGTCATCTAGTAAGTCCATCGAGCGTTGCAGTTCTGATATGTCTTTAGCCGCAATTCCCACGTCATCAGCATACAAGTACACTTCTGTATCGGTCATTTCCTTTATCTCGTACACTACATTCGAGGTGAAAGCGTTATATAATATATCGTTGTATAATATAGGGCTGAGTGGATCGCCTTGAAGTACTCGTATAGTCTGCCGCATCAAGTCTGACGTTCTCACCCCATCGTCCACCTGTATATAATTTTCTGCCAGCAGATTTGATATTAGTCTTGTGGCTATAGATTCGCCGATTAACTTCTCCTGCTTATCTGTGAGAAGCCTTCATTTACCCAATCAAATGCCTTGGAATAGTCAATGAATGCCAAAAATAATTTGACTCTTGGTAATTCTAGAGCAAGATGAACGTGATTCAGTAAATTCTCCAGTTCCATCTTTGTAGATCTTTCCCGTCTGAACCCAAATTTTTCCTCTGGTAACAGTGGACCTAATTTATTCATCACTCCATTAGTTAGGAACCTTGTTGGGAGTTTCAGTCCTATTTGTTCCATCGCGACCGCTCTGTATGCATTAGGGTCACCTGCACCCCCTTTCCTCTTATATAGCATTCGGATTGCTGCCTTCCTCCAGTCTGATGGGACCCTTTCACTCTCAAGACATTTCCTTTAGTAGGGCACACCACACCGGTAACATTTCCTTCATGTTCTCTTTTAAGTGCTAATTTCTGACTACATCTCGTCCTAGAGCTATATTGCTTCTTCCTTTTTGATTACCTGTACGATTTCACCGTCCATTATGACTTCTGATGGTTCTCTTTGTTCTGAGTACTTAATGTCGGTCTAGTGTCTCTCGAAACAATTGTTTTGCTGTTATGTGTTTTCCATATACCCATGTTGATATTTGACTGTATTCTGCTAGTTTTCGGTCGTAGAGCATTGTATGCGTCCATTTTTGCTTCTTTTATGAACCTTTTCTGTTGTTCGTCCATGTACTGCACCTTTTTCAACTCTAACTGCTCTTTGTACTGTGTTCTGTTGCTGACACTCTTCCAGGTTTTCTATGTCCTTCTTTCTCATGCTCTGTTCACTTTTTCAGCGGTATTTCTCCTTACAGCTTTACATTGTCGATAAAAGGTTTTGAATTTCTTGTCCCCAGGCTTAAAGGAGCAGCTTCTTCATAGCATTTAGCTATCAACCATGCTGGGGTATCCATTTCACCGTCTTCTATCATTTTGTTCCTCACCTGGTCGATCTGGCTCGTCTTCGCTTTCACTTTGTTTACTTATGTCTATATTCTTTCTGATTATGACTCCCTCTATTGGTTCAGCTGTTTCTTCTTTCTTCATGATGATGTCTGTGTTCACTAGTAGGTGTTTTCTTGCAATAGCGCCTTCTTTAAAGATCAACTTTGTGGTTCCCGATGTTTTGAGTCCTCTTGAGAACATTAGATCTATTGTGCCGCTACCAATTGGTCCTACATACGTCCGTTCCCGTTCCTTGTTTAACAGCATATATACGCTTAGTGTCAGATAGTCCATAACTTCTTCAGCTTTCCAGCTGTTTTTATACTTAACAGTTCATGTCACCAGCAATTGACACCATTTCATATTCATCTTTTACATACAAGGCATTTCCAAGCGTGTCAGATATGTCCACTACATTGCATTCAGGGCTGAAGAATACTGCCCTGATTATTAAAATTTTGGTTCGTACAATCAATAAATTTTCATCTCGAAAAGTTCCTTACAAGGGTTTAGGTGAGGTTTCCCGAGTAGTAATACCCCTCATGATAGTGGTCCCCTTTCCTTGAACTGATTGGCACACACATGATAGCTGTAAAACCCTGATATATTTATTACCGAGTCCTCCCTGATGAATGTTTCTGTTAATACACATATGTCAAATTCCTCTACTGTGTTATTTGGTGTTAGATTAAATGTACCTCTCAGTCCCTTTAAGTTCCATGTCATGGCTCTAACTCTGTCACGAAGTATTACAAAAGCACTAACTGAACAGCACGCGTGACCTCAATGATACGTCAACAACTGGATACGACGTTTAATCGCAGTTTCACCTTCGGATATTTAATCTTTTCCACTTTATGCCGCCAGCCATAAAGTGCGCTTCCGTTCCGAAGTCTCCGTCTGAATTCAAGCGCTTCTCGATGAACGGAGACTTGCCTGCGGACTTTTATCTCGGTGTCTGTATATTTAACGGCCATAAACGCAGAGATTTATCTGAAAAGCCTGGTTTGCGCAGACTTATCTCCACCTACGTCTGCGCGTGTATGGGGCCCGTTTCACTCAATGTAAGTCATTGTTAATTAATTGTTAATTAATCTGCCTACCAATACAGTCATCAATGTATACCTATAAATACTGTTGTATACAATAATAAGTGCTAGGCTGTCGGACCACCATACATATTTACAGTAACAGTCCATCTTAGATCTTGACATAACCTTAAGCAGGTCAAAGAAAACTGGAAATAATACATATATGATGTGAACCATATGGACTGCAATGCACTTTTTAATTTCAGTTCTCCGTCATGTTCGTCTACCTGTATGTATGTATGTATGTATGTATGTATGTATGTATGTATGTATGTATGTATGTATGTATGTATGTATGTATGTATGTATGTATGTATGTATGTATTGAAACACGAACGCCCGTACTTCAGTTTATCGGAGAGCATGAGAAACGACAAGGCGTGTACGGCCCATGCTAAGAGAGTGAGAGAGAGAAGTGTAGTGAATTTTTTTTAAATGATTAAATGGATCCTTCAGTTTATTCAATAGATATGCAAAGAATTATGTCACCTTTTACAGCTGAATCGTGGAGTTGTCCTTGAAGGCGTGGAGGGGGCGTTGTCCTGCGGCGGCTGCGTCGTCTTGCGGTCGGCGTCGGCGTTGTCTTCCGTCGTTGATGTTTTCTCTGTATTAGTGTTGATGGCGACTCGAACCTGAGGCAGGAACGGGGAAATGTGGAGCTTCCACATGGGACGTCATGGGACTCTGGTGTGACATCTCTCTAAGGCGAAGCACACCGAAATAGTTCCCACAGTCAATGATGTTGAACGCACTTTAGCAGCAAGGATAAAGTCAGAGTCACAGTTCCACGAGAATAAGATGGAAGGAATTATCGTATTTGGAATAATAAACAAACGAAAACAATCTAGGACCTTCCGAGGTGCAGTGATTAAGCACTTCACAAAGAAAATTAAATTCACCGGGTACAGTCTCTGCACTGTACACCATGAGCACAATATTCACACACTTGTTGAAATAAACGACAGTCCAAGTTCTGTTACGTCGTAATTTTCAGAAGATTATCACTGGCACTTAAGATCATACGTGATTCTGAACAGGTTATGATGGGAATTGGCATGGTCCCTCGGAAAGAAATCACGATACCGTATTCCACAAGTTAATACTGTCTTTAAGAGGGAATGTTGGCACAGTTTATTACGAACACAGTTCAACGGATAGACACAGTCTTTAAATGAAATGAAGGTCGGCACAGTTATTACGAACACAGTTCAATGGATAGACACAGTCTTTAAATGAAATGCAGGCTGGCACAGTCTATGCTAGAAACACTATCGCTGTTTTCACACAGTCTTTAATTGAAATCAAGGTTGGCACAGTTTATGCTAGAAACACTATCGCTGTTTTCACACAGTCTTTAAATGAAATCAAGGTTGGCACAGTTTATGTCAGAAACACTATCGCTGTTTTCACACAGTCTTTAAATGAATTCAAGGTTGGCACAGTTTATGCTAGAAACACAGTTCAATGGATAGACACAGTCTTTTACAGACTGATAAAAACGAAATTAAGTTTTTGTTCATGCACAAAGTTCAAGCCCACGGAGAAAGCTTCTAACACTAACGTTTCTGAACTCAAGTATACAGCCGGACCGAGTGACGAATTATATCGCGACGTGCTTACTTGCACACACACACTGAACTCACGGCTTACTGCCGACTCCCCTCACTTTCTCTGCCTACGGCACACTTCAGCTGCACACTGCCCACACTGCACACCCTCTGCTTTACCCCAGGCTGGCGATTCGCTTATATTGCCGAAGGTCGGTAGGCGTGGCTACACATGTGGGCCCCAAGAAAATTTTATATCTTGGCCATCTTTACACCGATTGACATGAAATTTCGGCTAGCAGCGTTCATTATTCCTGCCTGCAAGGTGACGTTATTGAAATATTGATATCACATTTCGTTCATGCTGCAATGCTATGGAACACGAAAGAACCTTCTGCGTGACGTCGCTTGACCTTGGCCGGTGTTCTGGAACAGCGTGAGCTTGCTTGCAGTTCCCACAATGCCTGTGCGCTCGGCGCAAGTTTTAAATGCTTACGGCCGGGTGTTAGCGAGTTCCTCTTAATAAATGAATGAAACGTGAATGCTCGTAGGGCGTTCCCGTTTCAGTATGTATGTATGTATGTATGTATGTATGTATGTATGTATGTATGTATGTATGTATGTATGTATGTATGTATGTATGTATGTATGTATGTATGTATGTAAGTACACGCATCAAGAGAAAATGGCGGGACAGATTTTAATGAAAATCGGTATGTAAAGTCGAGAAATGGCCACATACAATCTTGACTATAAATTTTGTTCATGCTGTGTGAAATGATAGTTTAGGGGAAGGCTTAATATGTAATTTTCAAATATCTGTTATTAATGATCCTATTGAGAAACACTGCTTAACATAAGTTATAGAGATTATAATTTCCGATCATTTATTTCTTATACAGTTCTACATTACCAGCTATGATAACAGAGATATTCATGAATTTAGACTTTTGCTTAGTCCGTATCAACACCGAACATCGCTAACATGGAAGAAATATTCAATCGCGTTAACTGGCAATGGTCAGGGTTTTGTAGTGATTGTCTTAAGGTGAAAACCACGCGGCCATCGGCCCATACAGACATAGGAAATTGTGAAGATGACTATCAAAATGAAAAAGAAATTGTGAAGGCACGAACGATTAAAATTAAGACAAGAGGGATCCATGATAGGTGGAAAAAGGACTCCCATTACATTAGATGCCTTAATTTCACCGAGTCGGAGGAAAACAATGTTTTAATTTTATTTTTAAAATCCGACGAGACACTGCGTGGCAATGAGCGCTCACATGTACCTTGCAGTTTCATCTTCGCTACACTATCTTGTCCCATTCTACCCGGTTTGCGGCCAAATGCGTCTCAATGTGCGCCCAACCTATCGGGTGTGTATCTGACCAGAGACCAGACTAACGAATTGTTAATCGAAATGTGGGTAGCAGCATATCGGGCGTTACAAGTGCGGCAGTTCGGATGATTGGCTGATATGCCCTTGTAATAATATTTAACGTGGTTTAGCTCTATTAATACGGCTACACGGCTGAAGGCAATGGGAAATTAGAGCCGTAACGAACTCCCGAGGACATGCAGCTCTCTCTGTATGATATACTGATGAGGTCTACCTAGTGGTTAAACTACTCCGGAGGTAAACTATCCCCCTATTCGGATCTCCGAGCGGGAACTACGTAAGAGAGGGCAATCTTCAGGAAAATCGATACCGAAAACTGCGAGTTGGGGCGTGAAAGATGGAATCGTTGTGGTAGGTTAGATATTCTGCAAAGGGAATTTTATAGTTGGTATAAGTGAATTACGTTAGAAGGAAAAGTAAGATTTTTGTTCAGGCGACTATAGAATTACTAACACAACATCAAACAGGGGAAATGCAGGAGTTTTTTTTTGCTAGGGGCTTTACGTTGCACCGACACAGATAGGTCTTATGGCGACGATGGGATAGGAAAGGCCTAGGAGTTGGAAGGAAGAGGCCGTGGCCTTAATTAAGGTACAGCCCCAGCATTTGCCTGGTGTGAAAATGGGAAACCACGGAAAACCATTTTCAGGGCTGCCGATAGTGGGATTCGAACCTACTATCTCCCGGATGCAAGCTCACAGCCGCACGCCTCTACGCGCACGGCCAACTCGCCCGGTAGGAGTTGGTTTAATAATGAATAAGTAAATAGGGCAGTGGATAAGCTACTAAAAACCACCATAGTGGACGAATTACAGTTGTCAAGATAGACACCAAGCCACTGCCCACGACAACAGTGCAGGTCTATATGCCTAATAATTCAGAAGCTGATGAAGAAATCGAAAGAATATATAACGAACTAGAAGATTTAGTACAAACTGTAAAAAGAGAGAGAGAATCTGATTGTGAAGGGAGACTATAATGCATTTGCAGACCAAGGAAGAAAAGGCAATGCAGTAGGAGAATTTGGAATGGGATAAAGAAATGAAAGATGAAGTCGGCTGGTTGAATTTTGCACTTATAATAATGTAATCATTGCTAATGCTTGCATCAAACATCAAATAACAGACGGCTGCATACATGGAGGACGAGACCTTGTCTAGGCAGAGATTCAGAAACCGGGTGCTGGATTGCGAGACCTTCGCAGGAGCGGACGTGGACTCTGACCATTTCTAGAGAGTCATGAATTGTCGTTTGATTTTTTTGCTAGTGGCTTTACGTCGCACCGACACAGATAGGTCTTATGGCGACGATGGTATAGGAAAGGCCCAGGAGTTGGAAGGAAGCGGCCGTGGCCTTAATTAAGGTACAGCCCCAGCATTTTCCTGGTGTGAAAATTGGAAACCACTGAAAACCATATTCAGGGCTGCCAACAGGGGATTCCAGCCCGCTATCTCCCGGATGCAAGTTCACAGCCGCGCGCTCCTAACCGCACGGCTAACTCGCCCGGTAATTGTCGTTTGAAGTTGAAGAATTTGGAAAAGGTAGGAGTACAAAAAGATAGGATCTAGGTAAGTTGAAAGGAAATAGTATGAGGGATTGTTTCAAGGAACACAAGGACTAAATGGAAAGGCTGAAGGAAACATAAAAGGCAAAGAAAGGACAGTCTTTAAGAATGGGATCAATATGACTCCAGAAGACAGGCAGGATCAAGTAAAGATCATGGATAACTCGAGAGAAATTAGGAAAGATTGACGAACGGCGAAAATACAAGAATGAATAAAATATGGACAGAAAAGAATACAAGCAGTTAAAAAACGAAGTAGATACAAAGTGCAGGACTGCTAAGGAATAATGGCTAAAAGAGAAGTGCAAGAATATTGAAGGTTGTTTGTTTGTAGGAAAGGTAGATGCTGCATACAGAAAATTCGTGGAAACCTTTGGAGATATGAAACGTAGGTTTATGAATATTAAGAGGTCAGATATAAGACAACTTCTAAGACAGGAAGGCAAGGCAGAACGTAAGCAGGAATATATTCAACAATTGTATCAAGGGAAACAAGTAGATGATAAGATTCTCGAACTAGAAGAGGCTGTTGTTGATACTGATGAGACTGGAGACCCAATTCTGAGGTCAACATTTGACACCTGGAATTGATGTCATACCCTCAGAATTACTGAGTGCCTTAGGACAAACCAACATGGAAAGGTTATTCCATTCAGTGTGTAAGATGTATCACACAGGAGTAGTGCCATACGATTTTAGACAGAATGTTTGGGAAGTAAACTCGCGAGGGATCTAGAGGTTTTGGGAATATGGAGAAGAGGGGAAATAGGACAGATTCCCACAGAGATCGAATCAAAATGTTCAACTCTCAGTATATACATTTGCAGATCTGGAAAGAAGATACATTCAACCGAGTAAACAGCACTAGCATTTACAATTATTACCATTTTATCACAACAATCAAACAAACAGCGTGAAGTGTACCTACTGCTACCATAACGGGACAATGCTATACAGAGGATTAGCTAAGCTGCAGGAAAAGAGTGTTATACTCCACTCTAGAAAATACCATGATTAAAACAGTGCATAAATAACAAATCTAAATAGGTAAGACAAAAACACTAACAGACAGCAATGAGATGAACATGAGACCCAGAAGTAGTTCTGAAATTTGAGCAAAGAAGTTCAAGGAACACTCAGGAACTGGCATTTTAAGTTTATAAGTCCCAGAAAAATGGAGGGGTAAGTCACCCGTTAATTTTGGGAATATTCGCGTAAATATTGAAACATCTTTAGAAAGGCCGGGCTGAGTGGCGCAGACGGTTGAGGCGCTAGGCTTCTCACCCCAACTTGTCAGATTCGAACCTGCCTCAGTCCTGTTGTATTTGAAGGTGCTCAAATACGCCAGCCTCGTGTCGGTAGATTTGCTGGCACGTAAAAGAATTCCTGCGGAACTACGTTCCGGCACCTCGGCGTCTCCTAAAGCCGTAAAAGTAGTTAATGGGGCGTATAAGCCATTATTATTATTATTATTAATATTATTATTATTATTATTATTATTATTATTATTATTATTATTATTATTATTATTATTATTATTATTATTATTATTATATTTAGCTTGTTTAGAACCATAAAGGGTCACAAAGCAAATTATGAATTGTTGTTATTTTTCTTATTCTTTCAGAATTATTTCATCATGTCGCTCTGTTTAATTCGACGTACGTCAGTCCATTTTCACCTAGATTTGTTGGTCTTTTCTTCTGAAGTAAATTCCCAAATGTAGATCTTATGTCTGAACGTTTTGTGGTTTTCGATATCTGTAGGTGTGATGTTGGCGTTATTAAGAACAGTTCGGTCATGTTTGATCCAAGCCGTTGTCGCCTTTAATGCTTGTGAGTACATCAATATTTTCTTTCTTAGTCGGTTGTCATCTAGCCTCATAACGTGTCCATGAAATTTCAATCGTCGTTTACGGAAATCTGTTTCAATATTTGAGTATTTTTCTGTGATCTTGTTCGATTGCCAAGGATTTTTCGGATGATTTTCCTTTCAGCTTTCTTGATATTTTCGAGTTCCTCTTTATAATTGTGGTTTAAGATCTCACTGGCATAGAGTGTTTCCGGTTTGACGACCGTGGTGTAATATAGAATTTTTGTGTTAATGCTCATGCATTTTTTGTTGTAGATGTTCGCGGTTTTCCCATATGCTTTCCGCATTTTGGGTTCAGGTATTATTTGTGCTATTCTTTCTGTACCTGTAGGTCCAATGATTTCACCTAAATATTTGAAATTATTAACCTTGCTTATTGTGCCGTATTTTGTTACCAACTTTTGTGGTTCAATGTGTTTTGTAGCCATGAATGCTGTTTTTGTGTAGGAGATTTGTAAACCAACTTTCCCAGCACAATCTTTGAGGACTTCAGTCTGGGTAATTGCCGTCTGCTCATCTCCGTAGAGGATTGCCAAACCATCAGCAAAGGCTAAGCAAGTACGGTAACGTTGATATTATTCTGTTTTCTTCCTAAAATGACAGGTTTCCAGATATTGCGACTTTCCAATTATTTTCCGCGTTCTTTGATGATCTTATCAAGAACGATATAGAACAGCCAGGGAGAAAGTCCGTCACCCTGCCGGACACCGCTTTTAATGCGAAAATGTTGAGAGATCTCTCCAATGAACTTGACCTTGGAAATTGTACCGATTAGAGTTTGTTCGATGAGACGTATTATTATTATTATTATTATTATTATTATTATTATTATTATTATTATTATTATTATTATTATTATGTGGAGCCACTCTCTTCAAATGGGGATGGAAGACATCACCGCAATGTGACTGCGGACAAGGGGAACAGACAGTGGAACACCTTGCATTTGAGTGTCCTTTGCGTAGTTACAGAGGCTCTATTGAGGACTTAAACTGTGTCTCAAACGAAGCTCTTCTCTGGCTATTAAATTTTGACATTATTATTATAATTATAATTATAATTATTATTATTATTATTATTATTATTATTATTATTATTATTATTATTATTATTATTATTATTATTATTATTATTATTATTATTATTATTATCTTTAGAAAGTTAATACTGGTATGCCAGTATTCAGTCTTGGATAACTATGAGAGTGAAACTCAAAGTTAGAAAATTGTACTCAGAACGCTTGTCCACATTGCACTAGCATCCCGAAGAGTCACAACATTCGAATTAGTTTAGAAAATGTGTACAGTACATAATTTTGAAATGACCTGTTATGCAAATAGAAAGTGCAGGATTCATTATAAAGTTTCTTCATTGCATGAGGCCCACACAAGCAAAATTTGCCTAAACATATATGCTGTTTTTAATTTTTTTTCAATTTTACTTTACGTCGCACCGCCGTATTATGGCGACAATGGGAAAGGAAAGGCTAGGAGTGAGAAGGAAGCAACCGTGGCCTTAATTAAGATACAGCCCCAGTATTAGCCCAGTGAGCAAATTGGAAACCTTGGAAAACCATCTTCAGAGCTGCCGGCAATGTGGTTGAAAACCACTACCTCCCAAACTGAAGCTGGCAGTTACGTGACCCAAAACTTTCCGGTTATTTTGTCCATGTTGACGAGAGGGGCTGAAAACGTTTAAGCCCTGTCCATCATGGAGTTGACCTACCGTATTATTTCGGAAATTGAAGATGGACGGCAGAGTCTCTTTCATATGTTGGCTCCAAGGCAGTGTACGCATTTGAACACAAACATCTCTTGTTATACACTGTTAAATAGGAGGGCGGAAAGTAATTGCGTCGCGCCCTATCAGATAGCACTCATTATGCCAGAAGGACACTAGTTTCAAAGATGTTTGTGACGTCAAAGTCACCTGATTATTTCACTGGCATGCCAGGTGAAAATATATCAAGGAAGGTTGTTTGGTGGCAATAACATACCATGTAGGAGTTCTAGCTTGTTTCTGTAACGTGCATTGATTTTCCTCATTCATGTTCAAGTTTAACCTATATTTTAACTGTGCATGTTTGATCATAAACACGGTTATGAGTCACAGGCAGGCGAGGATTTCCATGCAATGCTAGGAGGCCAAAGTCCATTCCCAGGCGGGAGAAGTTGGACAGGAAAAAAGGTACGGTAGGGGATCGTTTCAAAATGTATCTGACGACCAGAGAGATCCTTGCTTCTCACCCTGCCTGGAAATTGTTCTCTCGGTACTGGATGTATGGGAAACCGACAAAAAATAAAGTCTTCAGTCTTCTTGGGGATTTACAATTTGGGATGCATGAATTTCCTATATTCCTTAACTTCTGTTAAATATATATATATATGTCGCTTCCTACTTCAGTAAGGTTAACTCCACCAAAGTATCTAAGTTAACTGGTATCAAACGGTGGCATTGTGAATTCAATGAGTCTGGATTTTACAGTCGGAACGTCAGCTACTTTCCTGGCTTTGTATGTCTGGTAGACAAAGCTTCAATAGAGGAATCCCGTGCATTCAGTCGTAGGCACCAAGTACACCGGAAAGTGAAACCGTGGAGGGAAAACAATCGTTTCCTTCGAAACCTCAGTTTCACTCACCGGTTTCCTTCAAAGTGAGCGAAACTTTTAGTGATACTTCGTTTTACGGGATGAAGAGTAAGGTGGGAGCTACGCCGGTTCCGGTAATACTGCCAACTGAATGGAAATGAAATATGAATTGAATCGATAGTATGATCGATCGATATGAATTGTCTAAACCGTCGTTTCCGTGTAGGAGTTCTAGCTTGTTTCTGTAACGTGCATTGATTTTCCTCATTCATGTTCAAGTTTAACCTATATTTTAACTGTGCTGTGTAAATAACAACAGTATTTATAGTGTTGAATTATACCGCCAGATGTCTCACAGCGATGCATAAAGGTTTCATACATTTTGTGTCAGAGGTTGCCAATACAAATCCCGAAGATAACCGAGGTCTATCGATTCAGCACTAGGGAGTCGAAGTATCACTAAAACTTTCGCTGCTGTACATGTAGTAGAGTTGCGACTTTGTCATTTGGACGTTACGTACATTCTGTACAAAGTTTTAGAATGCAATTGCGATGAAATGGTGTAGGGCCTATTAGTAAATCATAACAAATGATTTTACAACTCTCGATCGTGCAACAGCACACGTTTGATGTCCCGAGTAGGCATTGACTTTGAAAAACGAACTATTTTCTTCATTAATCAGTTCAGAGGCAGACGCTATTAATATAATTTATTGACAGAAGGCATATACAGTAGGTAACACACTTTTACAGTAATAATAATAATAATAATAATAATAATAATAATAATAATAATAATAATAATAATAATAATAGTAATAATAATAATAATTTCCCTGCCGGGCGAGTTGCCTGTGCGGTTAGGTGCATGCAGCTGTGAACTTGCATCCGGGAGAGAGTGGTTACGAACCCCACTGTCGGGAATCCTGAAGATGGTTTTCTGTTATTTTCCGTGTTTACACCGGGCAAATGCTGTGGCTGTACCTTAAGTAAGACCACTGCCGATTCCTTCTCACTCCTAGGCCTTTCCTATCCCATCGTCGCCATAAGACCTATCTGTGTCCGTGCGACGTAAATCAATTTGTTAAAAAGTTCCCTCAGGGGTTTAACCGAATATTATACGTAATTTACAGGGTATTAAAATGAAAGTATCCAGTATTTTAGGTGGTGATAGTATGCATCGAAACAGAAAAGAAAATGTCTAATAAACAGGGGTTCTACAACACAAGTTCTGAGATCTGAACACGTGTTAATAGGGGGTTCCTAACGTAATGCCATTCATGGTAATGCATCTCAGCCCTGCATTAACACCAGACTACCAGATAATCATAGTTGACACCCCTGACATGGACTGAAATCAACAATCTTGTTTCTCACCAATGCGGACGTTGTTCGAATAACGGCCAAAGTATGTGGATTTTGTTATGTATTTGGTTTAATAATATAAACAAGTAATACGGAATACTGTATTGGATTATAGCCTATTACCTAGCTCCAAGCTTCTACAAAACGGACATCGCGAGTGTAACATATCGAATGGTGCTACATTAAAATCGATGGTAAAATCCACAGAGATATGGCATCCCTTCTCTTCTGGCGTTAAGAGGGAGAGAGAACGAAGTGTCTTACAAATTCAATCTCTCCACTGCCTTCCTACTCCTGGTATAACGCCGCAGGACTTGCTCTCCTTCAGGTGTCACAGTTGGTTGCAAACCGACATTGCTAGGTCCAGTGCCGGACATCAGCGGCACAGGCTGCAGGGCAGAGTCCGGATTGGCTGAAGTGGGTGTTACGATCGGGTTGCCAGTTTCGCTGGTAGAGCTATTGTCATTATGGTTTGCCTTCTTTTCCGGATGGTGTAGTGGGTGTCTCTTGAACTGAAGCCTTTAAAAGACAAGACGTTCCCACAGAACTACCGCCCGATATCCCGTCTTAGTATCATTTCCAATCTTCTTGTGACCCTCTTCCTTACCCGACTTAATGAAATTATAGACGACCGCAACTTAATGAACGATGAACAGTTCGGTTTGAGACGAGGACATTCCACCAACCACCGATTGATCCGCCCCACTGAGGCAATTACTAAGAAGTATAATGACCGTAGACACACAGGAGTCTGTTCTCTCTACATTGTGTGTGCATTCGAAAGGCTTGGCACCAGGGACTATTTTTTTAAATTACGGACTTTAGCCCCCCCCCCCCAGTTACATAAGAGCTACTGAGCCGTATCCCGACGGCCCATAAGAGACACTCAGATTATTATTTGACATAATATATAATTTTATTGAAATAAATTTCACTCATATATGGTAAAAGTAGTGAAACGCAGGATAGCCGAGACCGGAAGTCTATGGAGACATCAATTCGCTGGATATTGCGCGATACTTCCTCGGGACCGTGAGAAAGGCTTAGCGTCACCAGAAGTTAGCACATCTCGGCACGTGTAGGAGATATTGCCCAAGAGATATATTCAGGCAATGAGAACGCGTGGGGGTGGCAAATATGGAGTCTGGATCGCGCGAAGTCATAATCCCAGGTTAACCAACATGGACAACTGCTTGAAATCAGTTCTGTTAGTTGACGGATTTCCACAGGTCGACAAGTGAAATATAATCAGGAGTACGCTATAGAAATAATATGAAGAAATTTGATGTTATTTGGAATGTATTTTATGGTATGTTAGAATTAATATTAAGTCATTATGAATGGCAAACACGCTGATTGGTGGTTTTTCTAAACATGCGGGAATCCCATAGCTACAACGGCGTTAGCCACGCTTCCTTAGCGTCTCAAGCTCTGGAGAGCGTCACTCTGATCGTGGAAGCCAACGTGATGTGAACGTTGTTCGGTATTGCTCCGAGACTTATACGTGAATGTTGCCACGTGAATATATAAATAACAGTGTATGGGTTTAAGACCTATAAACAGTGTTTTCAGTCGTGCTGTTGCCTAAATTAATTGGTGTGGTGTTAAATTGCCGATTATATTATGGCGCAACGTTTACTACATATAAATAGACGGTAATAATAGCCGCAGACTGAAAAGTGTAGAAGAGACGCTCAGTTGTTTCACATTTTCGTGTCGGTTGCGTTTCGCGAAGAACTTACGATCCGTACGGCGAGCTGCTCTAAATCACTGTATATACAAACCCTAATTGTTAAATTTCAAGTGTGTTTGTTTGACAGTGTGTTGGCTTAGCTCACAGCTAACAAGGGTTGGTTCGGCACGTGCATAATTGAGCGGTAAAGATACATTCATCTAAAGCCTTCTGTGTTGCAGTGTTCAGGAACTTTCAGCAAGAAGATGCACCGCCCATGGAAGAAGGAAGATTGTTTCTATGTGTTAAAGCAGTGATCAACATGGAGTAACCACATACCACGGCAAGGAAATGAGAGGTTGCCAGTGTCCTGAGAGTCGTCCAAGATAAGACGCATTTTTAATTATGGCATGTTATATGGGTTATGTTAAAATACTAGTGCAGTTTAGTGTAGGGATTTTTCTTTAACGTAAATTATGCCAGACGGCATGTGTTTATTTCACATTTGTAATGTTGTAAATACGGATAAGAGAGGAATGCATTATCTCTATATTTTTATTTTTATTTCCGATTAGTTAGATGGGATGATGAGGGAGTTGTTAGGATTATTTTGTTGTTATATTATGCATGATAATTAGCTTAGTATTATTCCGATTTCTTCTTGTATATTAGTGATAGGAAGATTAGATTGACAAGATCATCCAATTTCCGAGTTAAACACTTGCTACGTTGAGAGTAATTTCAATTTAATTTTGGTCATTTAGAAAGTTAGTTAGTAACACTTAGATTGCATGACGCATGGTATTTCAGAAGCTGACACGTGTGGAGCTGCATAGCAACGTTGAATAAATAGGATCTCCCAATGTAGGTTGAAAAATGTTTCGCACAATGAGTTGTACGGGAATCGAACCTGGATTCATAATGGAAAAGGCTGATGAGAATTGTAAGAATTATAAGAGGTTTTAATGCATGCTAATTTATGAAGTTTACCGAGCTCGATAGCTGCAGTCGCTTAAGTGCGGCCAGTATCCAGTAATCGGAAGATAGTGGGTTCGAGCCCCACTGTCGGCAGCCCTGAAGGTGGTTTTCCGTGGTTTCCCATTTTCACACCAGGCAAATGCCGGGGCTGTACCTTAATTAAGGCCACGGCCGCTTCTTTCCACTTCCTAGGCCTTTCCTATCCCATCGTCGCCATAAGACCTATCTGTGTCGGTGCGACGTAAAGCCCCTAGCAAAAAAATGATAAAAAGATCTTTGTAGAGGCAGATAATGCATAATAAATTCACAATTTCAAAAGTCTATTAAGCAGTAACACATTATTACCCAAAAATACGCCCAACCATCATTTCTTTTATCGTTATTCATTGTCATTCCGTGAGACAGCTGGAAATGAGCTTATATTAATATCAACATTTCTTCAGCTTGCTTGTGTAATGAACGCCAAAAAAGAAATGGAGAAGCTTAAGAAAAGATCAAAAGATCCTATCTGGGATAGTACGGAAAACGTAAGCAATTGTAATTGAATCGGCGAGTTGAAAAATGTACACATTCCAAACTCCTTACTTTTCAGGAGAAAGGAAAAACTGTTTTGTAGCTTAAAAGAAAGGTTTGATCAAAAAAGTTTCTATTAGGCATTTATACATCATATTTCAGCGTATTCAGGTACAAAGTATGGAAATCATATTACGTACGGTTTTCAAGTTATACCATTTTTTATGTCGAGGAATATGTCCCATTTTAGTGTACTCGAATTTGATAAAGATCTTTGTAGAGGCAGATAATGTATAATAAATTCACAATTTCAAAAGTCTATTAAGCAGTAACACATTATTACCCAAAAATACGCCCAATCATCATTACTTTTATCGTTATTCATTGTCATTCCGTGATACAGCTGGAAATGAGCTTATATTAATATCAACATTTCTTCAGCTTGCTTGTGTAATGAACGCCAAAAAAACAGAAATGGAAAAGCTTAAGAAAAGATCAAAAGATCCTATCTGGGATAGTACGGAAAATGTAAGCAATTGTAATTGAATCGGCGAGTTGATAAATGTACACATTCCAAACTCCTTACTTTTCAGGAGAAAGGAAAAACTGTTTTGTAGCTTAAAAGAAAGGTTTGATCAAAAACGTTTCTATTAGGCATTTATACATCATATTTCTGTGTATTCAGGTACAAAGTATGGAAATCATATTACGTACGGTTTTCAAGTTATACCATTTTTTATGTCGAGAAATATGTCCCTTCTTAGGGTACTCAAATTTGATAAAGATCATTGTAGAGGCAGATAATGTATAATAAATTCACAATTTCAAAAGTCTATTAAGCAGTAACACATTATTACACAAAAATACGCCCAACCATCATTTCTTTTATAGTCATTCATAGTCATTCCGTCTCTTTAAAGTGCTTTACTTTACGAAGATGTCTAGCCTCCATAACCTCTGTATGCCTTCTATGTTTAAAATACCGTGAAGATTATCAACGTTATCATCCATTCTTTCAATGTGTGTTCATGTTAAATGGATTAGTCGAATATTTCACCGCGATTATATTACTGTAGACAATAAATACCGTACCACGAAAATAAACTGCTCACTCGTTTCATTTTCCGCTACTCGCTTCTATACAGCGCTTATACAAGATCCTGGTCTGTATAAGCAATTCAATGAATAACTATAACAGATGTATACACAAGAGGCTTATACGCGGTTTATTAGTAACGAATTTCACATGAACAGTGTATAAACCTTGTATAAACGTTATACACCGTTTATTAGTAAGACGGCTAATGCTTAATTTTGCGACGACTCGATAAAATTAAAAACCCGTATCAATGTGATACTTTAAATCGTGTTGCTCCATGCGAATCGAATACGTATTAATGTATGCGTACGTATACTATTATATAAAATGAACACTGGACAATCACATGGAGAATATTTTTAAAAGTTCACAAGAATTTAATGTGGTGCTTTAAATTTCATTTCACATTTAATTATTTTGATTAATATTTTTTATGTCCAGTTCTTTTCAATTCTTGAGATTATGACATTATCGTCTTTATTATTTCATTTACTTGGTTTTCTGTTAGTATGATTCGGGGTTATTTTGTGAATAAACTCATCCAACCCCATATTATTGCTTCTCATTCGAGTTATACCTCCATTTTCCTGTCATTTACTTATAATTGAGTGAGAAACTTCGACTTTTAGCCTGGCCCATCGACAATCAAACCACTTCTCTGCCCAACCCTGAGTTAGTCGGATGTTCACACAGGAATGGAAGCATCGTCCTAGAGGGTAACTACCCCTGGGTACGGTACACTACCTAGCTGAAAGAAAATTTCAGGTGCAGGTTGGCAAGGCTCTGTCGGACCCGCGCTATATTGAGGCGTGTGTCCTTGTGCCCACAGGGCAGTATGGCAAAACCTTACACGCGGATGGCACGGCGATATCCTTCGTCTCGTGGCAGGCACCTAAGTTGAAAGATAACCTTCAGGACGCTCTCTCCACTCTCAAGCACCGGCTAGAAAAGTGGAGATAAAAATTAATGCTGACAAAATTATTGCCACGCTATTAACTAAAGCCCCCACCACACAGCCAACCCATCAGGTGGACAAAGACAACTTAGTATCTAGGTGTCACCCTAGACAGAGGATTGACGTTCGCAGGCAAATGTGCGCCTATTAGGTTATTTCTGATTATTACAGCCGACAATGGGCTAACCACAGAAAATCGATTCCTGACCTACAAATTGATTATTAGACCTATACTAGAGTACGCCAGCCCTATTTGGGGCACTGCAGCTTACTCGCACCTGGTGAAGGTACAGCGCGTACTAAACCGTGCACTGCGCCGCTTAACAGGTTCCTACTGGTTTGAACGTAATGATGATCTACATGAACGGTGCCAAATCCCCACCGTTCATAGTGAAGTTCTACAACGCACTAACAGCGCGGTTATACTTCACAATTTTCTTGCTAGTTGCTTTACGTCGCACCGGCACAGACAGGTCTTATGGCGACGATGGGACAGGGAAAGACTAGGAGTGGGAAGGAAGCGGCCGTGGCCTTAATTAAGGTACAGCCCCAGCATTGGCCTGATGTCAAAATGGGAAACCACGGAAAACCATCTTCAGGGCTGCCGACAGCGGGTTCGAACCTACTATCTCCCGAAGACTGGTTACTGGCCACACTTACGCGACTGCAGCTATCGAGCTCGGTACTTCACAGTTCCACAAACGTCGTCGTTCGTTATCCGTTTACCCTCCAGGGCTTTTCCCTCGGACTCAGCGAGGGATCCCACCTCTATCGCCTCAAGGGCAGTATCCTGGAGCTTCAAACTCTGGGTCGGGGGATACAGCTAGGGAGTATGACCAGTACCTCACCCAGGCGGCCTCACCTACTGGGATGGGAAGATTGGAAGGGACAGACAAGGAAGAGGGAAGGACGTGGCCGCGGCCTTAAGTTAGGTGCGATCCCGGCATTTGCCTGGAGGAGAAGTGGGAAACTACGGAAAACTACTTCTAGGATTTCTGAGGTGAGAATCGAACCCACCTCTTCTCAATTGACCTCCTGAGGTTGAGTGGACCCCGTTCAACTCGTACCACTTTTCAATTTCGTGGCAGAGCCGGGCATCGAACGCGGGCCTCCGGGGGTGGCAGCTAATTACACTAACCACTACACCACAGAGGCGGACATTTCCACAAACTTCAAAACAGAAATTCAATATTAAATAGGAATATTAAGAAAAAGCACTCGAGGCACAAATTGGGTCGGACTAAAATTCCTTACTGGTACCGGGACTACCAGTTCAGTTTGTGCTCAGTTTGAGAGTGACACGGTTTATTCCTATGAGTGATAGCACTGTGGAGCACTTAGCGCTGTTGTGAGTGATGCTGACGGCGGATGCCAACAGTGTTGGCTACTGACTGCGTGATTCGAGGCAGTCTATCGATTCATTCATGTGTCCGAGTGAATCGATTCGCAGGAACGGCGAGCTCACGGCACACGATTCAGCTTACTCCCAGCGGACAGTGCTGAATTGCGCACTCACGGCTCACTAGTGGGACAATGGACGTTGGTGGTAAGCCGAGCTTCCGCTGCAGCGACACAGTGGGACGTATGCATAAAGTCTAGCAAATGCTTTTGCTACCTCCTTTGTAAGCATATGCTGGAATATGTATGAATAAAATAATCTAGCAGTTGCTTTACTTACTGGTATTTACTTGCTAGCAAGCATTTGCTTAATTTTCCAGCAAATGCTGAATTCTACGTGAATAAAACCCAGCATGTGCTAGTACAATGCAAACATTTGTTTAAGATTTACCAAGCCAATCTCAGTTACCTTGAAGTTTGTTCTTTGACAACTTAGTGTTGCCTTCCGATTGATTTAATGGCGCAAATTGTGAACAACCGACGCAGGAAACTGTATAATCCCAGACGGCGTAGTGATGAACGTGCATATAAACATTTGTATAGATTTAACGAAGAAAATGTTGAATTAATTTCGAGCTCTTTCTTGGGAGAAAGTGACGAGACGCGTGGTGGTGCGTTAACATCGAAGGAACGAATGCAGATATTTCTTCGTTTTGTTGGCGAACAGGTTTTCCATGTTGGGATAGGAGAATATACGGGAGTGCATCAAAGTACTGTTAGTAGGACCATTTATTTCGTCGGCGAGAACATTTTTCAAAAAGCACATCACTGGATAAAATTTCCGTCACATTCACAAGAAATCAATATAGCTAGAGACGAATGGCAGCAACGCTTTAACTTTCCTTGTGTGATCGGTGCTCTTGACAGTACACATGTACCAATTTTAAAGCCATGACTACGCGGCGATGAATATATCAACCGCAAAAATTTCGCTTCTCTCAATGTACAAGCAACATGCAATTCAAGCGAACTTTTTACAAGTTTTGATGCTGGCTGGCCTGCTTCTGTTCATGACGGTCGCAAATTTAAGAATTCACGTGTGTATGAAGGATTGCGAGACCACGTGGGAGCTGCAATACTGTTGGATGATTCAAGTTATGGGCTTGTACCTTGGCTGCTAACTCCTTACCGAAACCCTCAAAATCCACAAGAAGAAAATTACAATCGCGTGCATGCTCGAAACAGAGTAATTATTGAAAGATATTTTGGCCAGCTGAAGAGACGTTTCCCTCCTCCAGCAAACAAAGCAGAAACTCTGTACAGAATATTTCACGCATTATCATCTGTTGCTTTGTGCTGCATAACGTCCCTAAGCATTTAAGAGATGAGGACAATTTTGATACTGTTTATACTGAAGAAAACAATGATGATGTGCTGCTGATGGGGGTGAACAAGAATATGGTTATGATGACACGAGAAGAAATGAAATCGCAAAGATTTTTTTCTACAAGTTGCTGTAAATTAACTACGAAAGTAGTGAAGCACTGTGATCCGGAAATGACAAAAATATTTAACAGTTGTGTGGCTCGTATTTTTCATTTAACTTATACTCTTACATCGTTATAAATTTATTTGTGATTCACTTCATCTTGTACGCTACTGTACCATTTCGCCTCAGCTAATTTCAGTTCTTCTACTTCCTGTTGTTGAAGACGAGCTAACTTAAGCTGTTCCAATAACACCAGTCTCTGAAGTTCCGTGATCGAAAGTCTTTCCGTCTCCTCAGTCTCTGCAGCTAACTTTATTTTCTTATATTTTCTTGGTGGAGATGTCGTACTCTGTAGCGGTATGCTGTCATCATTGATATCAGCTGCGTGTTCCTTACTTCCTCCTACAGCTAGTGAAAATTTAGATTTTATAATTCCACCTTTACAATACTGTAATTGTCTTTATTACGAAGACTACATTAAATTACAGTCGTGAAATATGTTTCGTCCTCTTATAGGACATCTTCAATCACAAATACAAATACATAATATTAAAAATAAGGCAAGGACACATTAAAATAAGTAAATGCAAAGTCTTTTTATATTGTGACGCGGCGCGATAGCGTCTTGTCAATCTTCAATGTAAAATGGTGCGATGTGAACATGATATGAAGCATGAAGTCCAATTAAAATCATATGTTAAAACTGTTGTTCAAAACAACGAATTGTCAACTATAAAACTCCGTAAGTGGCTATGCAAATAAAATGATGTGCATATTGTGCATAAAACAGTGTTCTGGTGATGCCACATTGTGATAGATTTCTTGATTAGGAAGTGGAGTTATACTGATGCAAGTTGAACCTGATTGTGTGTTGACAATAGGGGCCTCCTTGCCCGTCCTACATCGACTACTCTACCTCAAGTACTAAGGCTAACTTTGTAAGATCTGATTGTAAATTAAGAATAGCTTCCCGATTTCTAGAAGGAAGAGCGCTAACATGGTACTCCGCATTCAAATTTAATATTAAAACTTACGATGACTTTAAAGAGGCACTATTGAAAAGATTTTGTAATTCAGAAATTCAACATTTAATTAAATTGCAACTATATTCGAGAAAGTACAACACAGCAATTAATTCCTCACGCTATTCCGACTTTTTACTGTCACAGTTAAAAAAGATGCAATTTTTTGATCCACCTCTACCCGAACATGAATTAATTCAGGTAGTGATACTTCATTTTCCTACACATGTTCAAGAGATTCTTGTAGCAGCTAATGTCCAAGATTTAGAGCAGCTTGACGATGTTCTTAGGAGGTTGGACACCGCTCACACACAGAATCCCATTAAGACTAACAAACAGAAAGAAGTCAGGAATAATCACGTGGAAATAAGTTCACAACAGAGACCGAATCCCGAACCGCACGTGGAAACGAAACAGAGGAGAAATACACCCTCTCGTTTCCGTGGATTTCGAAGACGCTCATATAGAGATAAAATACATTACGGGCGTAATCAAAATTGGAAGAAGTCAACTGAATCAGCTCTCCAAGATAGAGATACACATAGGGCCGAACTCGAGAAAAGATTGAGGGACACACGTGAATACATCCAACGTAGGAACCAGGACGAAGAATTACCAGACGCCGCTTCATTGGAGTATCAAGAGAATGTTGGTAGACGGAATGAGACGTCCGAGCCAAATCTTGAATCGAAGGGGGCGATTAAAAAACTTCATTTTCCCAGCAATAAGATTGCCTGAAAACCAGCATGAAGAAGTAATTTCCTGCACCACAAACATTAACTATTGGCACCTAGATGATAGTAAATTATTGCACGAAGATCCTACTATTGCCAACCCCAGGATAAACGTAGTCTCCCAGTCATTAGCATTAAGCTAGGCCATCTCATTACATCTGCTTTGGTCGACTCCGGAGCTCACGCCTCGCTAGTTTCCGACAGATTAATTGATGAGTTAACAAGGAGAGAGGAGATACCCGTAATGCCAGTCGCCCAACTTAAAGTTAAAGGAATTGTACCTGACAAATTCATCAAATGTAAGACACAGGCATTCTTGACTATTGAAATCGAACGTGTCTACTTTGAACACGTATTCCTGGTAATTACAACAATGAAGTTTAATATTATTATAGGGTCTGATTTTCTAATTAAGTATAGTGGTGTTATTGACTATTCTGCCAATACCTTAAAATTTTCAAATGCTAACTCTGCAGAGTTACAGCTGTTAAAAAGTGAAGATATGAAGTGCCAGGTTCTGAATGCCCCTATCGTTAATTCCCAAGGCAATAAGAGCGATGCTCCGACTATCGAGGAAGAGGGTAGACCCCATGAAGTGGGACCAGTCGAAGGTCAAGAAATGCCCATAATTGAGGATGATATCGACTTGGGTAGTAATGACTTCATATTTTTCAACAGTGTGACTGAAAGCCCAGAGTTCAGTTCTCAGGTGGCAGAGGTGACCAAAAAATTGTTCGAGGAGTACGCAGACGTCTTCAATGATAAGCCTGGTGTAATCGAGAAGTTTCAATACAGTCTGAATGTCAGGGATACTTCACCATATAAGAAGCGACCGTATCCTGTTCCCAAAAAATATCGAGAGGAAGCTAGGACTTTGATCCGGAAGATAGAGAATGATGGCATTATCTCTAAGTGTATCACTCTTTATTTGAACCCTTTGGCGATCGTAAAGAAACCAAATGGCAGTTTACGCCTGTGTCTCGACGCGCGTGCATTAAACGAGAGCCTAGTATTAGAATACGACCGTCCACCGTTACTCCGAGACGTCCTTAGGAAGTTCAGAGGAATGAAGATATTCTCTGCAATGGATATGACCTCATCATACTTTCAAATTTTGTTGGTAGAAAACTGTCGAAAATTCACAAGATTTATTTTCGAAAACATCACGTATGCCTTCAAACGACTTCCGTTTGGAATTAAGAACTCGGGAGCCGTGCTTATAAGAGCGTTGGAAAGTCAACTATCTGACAAAGTCAAAGATATTGCTACCATTTATGTTGATGATATTCTCATAGCGTCAGAATCATTTGAGAAGCATATTGAGGATGTTAGTACTGTCTTAAGTGAACTTCGAGCAAGGAACTTCAAAATCAACGTGAGTAAGAGTCAATTCTTTAAGACTGAGGTGTTATTCTTGGGCCATCTCCTCAGTGGAGATGGGATTAAGCCTAATCCAGCCAAGATCAACAGCATTATAAATTTTCTTAACCGACCAGAGTCAAGCACGTGCGACAATTCCTAGGATTGTGTCAATTCTTTTCGCAACATTGCTCTAACTACACAGAAACTGTAGCACCATTGCAATCACTGTTACAGAAAAATAATCGATGGAAATGGTCGGAAGCATGTGACGAAGCATTTCATAAAACCAAGGTAATTCTCCGGGATAGTGTACAACTTGCCTTTCCGAATTTTGAATGGCCATTCTGCATTGAATGCGACGCTAGCTCCGTGGGAGTAGGTGCCGTCCTCTATCAGATAAACCCAGAAAAGCCTGATGTCAGAATATTTTTGTCATTTATGAGTCGAAAGTTGAGAGCACACGAAAGAGCCTACACAGTAACGGAACGTGAAGCACTTGCTGTAGTTCAGTCCCTGCTGTATTGGAGGAAAATAATCTTCCGCTACCCTGTGATCATTTACACCGATCATAAAGCACTTACTTTCATTATGTCTTCTGACATTACCAATGATCGAGTAACCCGTTGGGCACTCTTCATCCAACAATTTAATATTACTGTAGTTCATCGACCTGGGAAGAAAAATATCCTTGCCGACGCCCTAAGTCGCAACCCAGTCAGCACTATTACTGCTCATCCAATTGAAATCTTGGACAGGGAAGATGAAGAACTTTTTCGAAGACTCCAATATTTACCGCAAGCTCAAGCACGAGATGTCAAAATCCGAGAACTCCTTAGATTCTTCAAGGGTTCGATTCCCATTGATGATGACGATTATGACCGTATCTCCCGCCTCGCGCGATCTTTTTGCTATCAAGGTGGACTGATTTATAAATACTTGGATCCAGCGAAGAGTAAGGGTAGGATTTACGCTCCTCCTAGACTTAGACCAGACATCGTGCGGCATTGTCATTCTCTATCTGGACATGCCGGCACTGATAAGGTGGTTGCCCTCATTGGAGAAAAATTTGTATGGGAATACATGAGGCGAGATGTTAGAGACATTATTCGCACCTGTGACGTTTGCCAACTAATCAAACCTAATAACAGGTTGATGAGGGAATTTCCTAGGCTATTGACACCAGAGAGACCTAAGGAAATACTGGCTTTGGACCTGTTCGGGCCTTTGCCCAAGGCAATCCGTGCCAACCGACACATTGTCGTAGTGGTAGATGTATTCTCCAAGTACACCATGCTACTTCCTATACAAAAAGCGAATGTTAAGAATATTCTCCGCAGAATCAAACGGAATATTATTCCGGAAATGGGCAAACCGGAATATTTACTTACAGATCATGGTACTCAATTCACCTCTGTCGAGTTTCAAATGGCATTAGAAGGCATGGACATCAAACATATCATGAACTCAATACGTCATCCTGAGGCTAAGCCAGCCGAAAGGATCATGAGGGAAATCGCCAGATTTTGCAGATTCTACTGCGGGACTCAACACTGGAAGTGGGTCGAGGTTCTACCCATAATGCAGCAGGTGATAAACTCAACAGTTCATGAATCTATTCGTGATAATCCCGTGAAGGTCCATAAGGATATCACACCTGATAGGCCATGGGATCAACTATTACCGCCTCTTTAAGACATGGTAATCACTCACCATGCTCGCGTGGAAGCTACGAAGGAACAACTTCGACATGCAGCCCAAATCCGAGAGAGGAGGATGAGAAACAGAGCGTATCGACCACCACTTCGAGTAAATGACATGGTCTTAATTAGGAAACCCGCTGTCTCACGACCAGAACTTCGCGTGTACGCTAAATTTTGTCCCCTCTACTTAGGACCTTACAGGATTACTGCAGTCTTTGATAATGGGGCTTATGAAGTGAGTAAACTAAATGGAAACCTAGAAGGAATTTACAACTCCGCCAATTTGAAGAAATATTATCATCGGGAACACTAGAGAAGAAAAGAAAACCCTGATCGGATTTTCTTTTTTTCATGGAGAGAGGGGGATATATACCCGTAACACGGTTCACAATCAAAGTCCCGATGTATGCAGAGTTATGCTACCCGCCGAACACGCCCCCCTGCGACCACGTCAGCTGCAAGCAGCGGGGAAGTGAAACGTCACGACCGAGTAACGTGACCAAGGTGGTGTTACGTCAGGTGGAATGTTCCATTTTCTTCCATCATTAATTTCTTTCAGGCGGATTAATGATATAAAAAACGAACAACATCACTGCATAGCCTGATTTTTTATTGTCATAATCCCTAAATTTCATGGAGATTCGTTAAAATGTACGAAAGATATTAGCAATTACGTTTCCCAGGGAATACTGAAGAAATAGGCAAGCATTTCGCTTGCCAGAGCAGTCTGCCTTGTGCCACAGGCGAGGCCGGTCGGTCGGCTGTTGGTGATGTTAGCCGCCAGTTCATCTACAGTACAGTTACAGTCTAAACCTCGACGACGTTGCTTCGCTGCATCGTATTTTCAAGACGGGACTCTGTCCGAGTGAAGCGTGAACTTTAGACATAGAATACTTACGATGTTATGGAACGTATACATTTGCAGTGAGTAGAACTTTATTACAGGAACTTGTAATGATTCGAGTTCAACTCCAGGACTTGTAAATCATAGTAGAACCAATACTTACGCTTGTCACATATGTCAGAACAGTTTCAGAGTGAATTTAATTGAAACTTTTACGACTTGAGTGATAGAATATCCAGGTACTTTGTAATGGACTGTACGTATTGCAAGTGTTCTAGTAGTTCACTTCAGACATTGTGAAGAATGCAGTATTTATAAGTGACATGTTTTAGTGAATTGAACTCTGCTGACAAGATATATTATTATTATTATTATTATTATTATTATTATTATTATTATTATTATTATTATTATTATTATTATTATTATTATTATTATTATTATTATTATTATTATTATTATTAATTATTATTAATATTATTATTATTATTATTATTATTATTATTATTATTATTAATTATTATTATTAATAATAATAATAATAATAATAATAATAATAATAATAATAATAATAATAATAATAATAAGTACTTCTTGTGAATTATAATTTACGAATAGACATTCCATGACACGAATGCAGTCTTAAATCGCTTTAGACATTCGTATAGAATACAGTAATTACGAGTGATATTTCCATTTTGAACTGTGATGTGCTAATTGATACATCTCACAAGTGCTTTTGGTCGGTCGCTGCAGACATTTAATTTCATTCTAGAATATTCAGGAATTATCTCCAAATGAAGTAATTCCATCAGACGCTATATTTTCTGATGTGATTAAGAATAAACTGTGTATTTATTAGTGTAAAGAAACAGTGTTAATTTATAGTTTCGTGGGTAAACACCACGCCAGTGTAGGGATTCAAATTTGATTTTTCCTTTGTGTGTGAACAAACAACCACAATCGTTTCACACAAGTACAAGTTATTTTTCTAAACTAACATTTTTGTTCTAAGTCAGAGCATAACCAATTATTAAGTGTTACGTCACGATTACGAAGTGCTGTGATTTACGCGAAACCATTCCATTACTCGGACTGTCAAATATGGACACTCGTGTAACATAATCGGTGAGTGGTTACCTCGAACCAAGACCTTCTAGAATCAACGACGACCAGCTTACAACGGATCGTGTTCCATGGTTCGGTTGCTGAACACGAAGGATCGTGTTTCCATGGTTTGATTGCTGCCTTTGAGGGATCATGTTCCCATGGTTGGGTCTCCGTTCCACAAGGAGTATCTATGGAGACAACTAGAAGTACTCATAACTAATACACTGAAGTGATGTGGGAATCTGACTGTATTTTCATGAATAATTTTTTTTATAAACAATCAGTGTCCCGTTATACTTATCTGACTTCCCTCTCCTCTGTAACCATTCAGATAGTGACCGGTCACCACCTGGGCCGAGTCTTATGTTCAAGCTAGCTACCAAAATAAACTTTTACGGTTACAGTATATATACTGTAAATACTCTGTAATCAATTTCTGTACGTCTGCAACTTTTATGTTATGTAATTGTACATAATCTGAAATCTATTCTTGTACTTCAGCAACTCTTATGTTATGTAAATGAAAATACTCCGTAATCCATTCTTGTACCTTTGCAACTTTCATGTTATGTAAATGCAAATACAGTCAGAAATAATTCTCTGTAATCCTCATATTGATGATGTACATTGTTAGGTTCACCAATTAAAAATCAGAAAACACCCCGCCGAAGTCATATATTTTACTTTTTATTCAGAAGAAAAAACAAGCACTTCTCTATGTCAGCCATTCACATTTTTTTTCAACACCCACACACACTCTCTAACCCAGACATCTCTCTCTACTGCCAACCCCATCATATTACATTTAATTTCAAATATGTTACAAACTCAACATCCTCCCACCTTGAGTTGTGGGAACAACTCAACACATCATTTATCCACATAACAATACAAAACTGAATTTACTATACGCAATACAAAACAGCAAGATCACCTCTCCCCTTTTCTTGTCTCTTTTGGAACTCAAAATAAATAAAAGCACTTGAGATAAATATCACATAGAATAAATGAACACTTGTGAAAAAATATCACTCAATCCTCAAATCTTTTGGGTTTAATCACCAGTCTCCCACTACTAGTTTTCAGTTTGGAGCTATCGGTCGATGATTTAATTGTCCTTCGGTCACTTTCTTTCTTTTCACACAGCTTAAATTGTCTGAAGACATGGTCTTCTGCAGATGTCACTTCGAGTGGGTATACCTTCTGCACCGGTCTCACGAGTACCCCTCTTTCAGTCTTCAGACGAACAAGTCTCACAACACCACCTTTGCCAGGGATAACTTCCATCACTCTTGCCAACGGCCAATTCAGTCTCTTGGGGTTGTCATTGTCTACTAGTACTACTTCATCCACGAAGGGTTTGTACTGACTTTTTGTATGGTGGTTCTTCTGAATTAGTTGTCCAAGATACTCATTCCTAAACCTCAACCTTAAAGTTTCTTTTATTTTCTGTCTATATCTGTATCTTTTGTCGAATCTTACATTTTCTATCATGTCGATATCGGGCATTCCAACCTCCTTGACCTCTTGCAGAAACATTGCAGGGGTTATTGCCATCAGGTCACTTCCATCATTGGACAGGTAGGTAAGCGGCCGAGAATTCATCACAGCTTCGATGTCACACAAGACTGTCATCATTTCTTGGTACGACAAGCACGAATTTCCCAGAACTTTCCTGAGCATTTGTTTGAGAACACCAATCAATCTCTCCCACCAACCTCCCCACCATGGTGCAGCGGGAGGATTAAATTTCCATTCAATTTCATTTGCAGAACTATATTCAATAATTTTATCCCACTGAATCGTCTCCAAGGCATTACAGACGCCATGAAAATTCGTCCCATTATCACTGTAGACTATCGCTGGCCTTCCACGTCTGGATACAAAGCGTCGAAAGGCTTCTAGGAATGTTGAGGTAGCCAAAGATGTCACAAGCTCCAGATGGACCGCACGAAAAACAGCACACGTGAACAAACAGACCCAGGCTTTCTCTCCTCCTCTCAAAATCAAAGGTCCTGCAAAGTCTACCCCTGACATCTCAAAAACCGAAGCCTCTCTCACTCTGTCAACGGGTAGATGAGCCTGTTCCGCTTCAAGATGTTTTCCATGGTATCTTCGGCAGACAACACATGATGCAATTGCACTCTTCACAGTTCTTCTTCCACCGAGGATCCAGTATTTCTGTCGGAGCCCGCTGAGCAGAATCTGTGTACCAGCATGACATAACTCTTTGTGTTTTTCCCTAATGAGAGCACGAACTAAAGCATGTTTTGCAGGAAGGATAATAGGACAGCGGAAAGCGTAATCATCCCGACGTGCTATTATCTTTGTTTTCAGTCTCATCACTCCCTCGTCATCAGTGAAAACACAGAGTGTGCTAAATCTCTCGTCCTTTACATCTACAAAACACTCCTTTTGTATGAACTTCATCACAATTTTCTCCGCTCTGGTCGTCTCCTCAACTGATAGTTCTGCGTATATCCTAGTTAATTTTTGTTGTCGACAATTGTGCAGAAATCTCAAGATCCACCCCATCATGCGAACTGTTTTCCGAAAACTCGAGAAATAGTCGAGGTGCCACTCTTGCGTATTTGACTTATTTTCTATTGCGGTCATAGTGTTGACTTTTCTTCTTTTTTCTTCGAACACTTCTTCATCGTTTCTTGTAACTTCGGAGCAGGGCCATTGAGTAGGGGATTGTTTCAGCCATTTCGGACCCTCCCACCATCTCTGTTCCAGTAAATGCTTTGGATCACATCCTCTTGATGCCAGGTCAGCTGGATTCATGGTTCCAGGAACATGTCGCCACTGTTCAGTTCTGGATAATCTTCGGATTTCTTGAACTCTATTCCATACGAATGTTCCCCAAGGTTCGTCTAATTTTATCCAGGATAACACTGTCGATGAGTCACTCCAATAATGAACAATAATTTCCTTTGACCTTAATGATGGTAACACTGATGTGGCAAGTCTAACACCTATGGTAGCTGCTAATAATTCCAGACGTGGTATGGTGATCTTCTTCTTGGGTGCCACTCGTGCCTTTGCTTGTACAAGCCGTAGATCCACGTTATCAATCCTCTGTACTCGCAAGAATATAACTGCTGCATATGCGGTTTGACTAGCATCGCAGAATATATGTATAGAGATATCTTCATCCGATTGCAGCCTTCCAATCAGACATCTGTGAATCTTAATCTCAGCCAGGAGAGGTAGTTCTGCCAACCATTTCAGAAACCTTTTCTTTGTCGATTCATTTACCTCAGTGTCCCAGTCCAGCTCAGAAGCCCAAAGTTCCTGCAGAATTAATTTAGGGCAGAGAGATACAGGACATGAAAAACCAATAGGATCAAATAATCTATGAGCAGCTCTTAGTATTGTCCTCTTTGTTATTACATCAGGTATGATATCAATGACATGTGCCAGATTCAACTCCATAGTATCGTTTTCTTTATTCCAAACGAGTCCCAACACTTGTGATAGGTTTTCAGTTGTTTTGTCGTGAGAATACTCCCACCCTCGCAGGTTGAAAGATGCCTTCTCCATAATTATTTTTGCCTCTTTCATGAATGAATTGAGCTCAGCTTCATTGTTAACACTTGTAGTACAATTATCTACGTAGAAACATTCTTTCAGTCTTTCTATTGTCGGAACCAAGTAGGGATTGTTATCAACTGCTTCTCTCTTCATCTTGTTCAAATGGAATTCTATTGTTGCCGACAGCAAGAAAGGAGAACATGCAAGACCGAAAACAACTCTATTATGACGAAACACTTTCATCTTTTCTGTACTTTCCTTATCCCACCAAAAAAATCTTAGAAAGTCACGGTCTCTAGGATGGACGCTTATTTGGAGAAATGCCTTTTCTATGTCTGCGATGACTCCAATATCATTTTCTCTGAACTTGAGTAATGAACTAGGAATCAACTCTATAAGGTTAGGTCCTTTTTCAATACAATCATTTAGAGAAGGAGCGTTCCTCTGTTTCGCAGAGGCGTCAAATACAGGTCTTATCTTGGTGGTGCTGTTCTCTTTCAAGACAGGTCGATGTGGTAAATAGTGTCCGCCATTCGCCAGCTCTTCTTCGGATACCATTGCAATAATTCCTTTCCCCATCCAATCTCGTAAGACGCCATCGTATCCTCCATAATGTTGCTCAGCTTGTAGTTTCATTGTGACTGTCTCCAATCTGCGCTGAGCTATTTCGCAATTGTCCGGAAGAGGTGGATGTTGCTCGCTCCAAGGTAGACACACTTCATATCTGTTGTCTTCATTCAGCCTCACAGTCTCAAGGAAATTCTTCCTAACTCGTTCATTCTTCTCGATGGTAGATTCCTTTTCTGCAGGATCAGTAATTCCAAGAATTTCTAAGTCCCATAGATCACAAATTTTTGTTTGTTTTGAAAACAATGATGTCACCAACAGTGACGCTGCATCCCTTCTAGGTTTATTACTTATAATTTTTCCCATTAGTGTCCACCCCAGAACAGTCTCTACTAGAACTAGACCACACTTTAGTTGATGTGTCTTTCCAGTAAGCAATTCACCTGCGACATCTGCCCCCAGTAGAATCTGTATGGGTCCTCGGTCTTGTACGTCTGTTAAACAAATCTTCAGATCCTTTATCTCATTACTCCAAGTACCATTCCTAACATATGGGACATCTTCACAAATTATTTCTTGGCTCAAAACTTGCAGTTCCTTGGAATAGTTTCCCTCTAATCTTCTTAAACTTATGTTGTAACAATCATGCTTTACCTCTTGGGAACGTACTCCCCCAAACAAAGAGTGTATTAGAGTTTCCTTTCCGACTGACTGGTACCCCATTTGTTCAGCTAAGCCACGCACAATGTAAGATTTAGTAGACCCGGTATCAATGATCGCTCGCACTGTTTTTTGTTTACTCTTACCCATAACAACAACCGCCAGAGTTTGTAAATATACCTCAGGAGAACAAGAGACGTTAGCCATAGACTTATCTACATGAGTGGCATCCTCACTAATCGACTTTCTTTCTCCCTCAAAATTATTTTTTGAAACACTTTCTTTGTCTTTGTTACCAAGTTTATAACACATTAGTACCACATGCTTCCCACCACAAACAATACATCTAATAATGGATTTACAAGCTTTACTTTGATGACCTCTCTTTAAACAATTAAAACAACAGTGCTTGTTACTCAAGATTTTCCTTCTTTCCTCCACAGTCATTTGTTGAGCTTTAATGCATTCTGAACTTGAATGAAGTTTAAGACAAAATACACACTCCTGTCTTTTAGAAATATCAGTAGATAACAAGGCAGAAGCAGTGGGGATATTTGGTTCAGCAGCTTCCCTTGGTTTTTTGCCTCCCTTAATCTTGAGCCCTTGGGATGTATTAATGTTGAACCCTTTCATTGCTAATGAAATTCTTTCCTCACTAACAACTTCACTTTGGAGAAAAGCCATGAGCTGTTTCAAACGATCTTTGGAGACAGAATCACATCTGAAAGAAGTATTCCTTTGCCAGGCCCTTAGTAAGTCTTCTGGCAAGGATGATTCAATTAAGGGGTATAGCATTGCAGTACACTTTTCTGTAGTAACTCCTAAACTTTCCAGAGACCTGAGATGTGATTCTAATTTATCATATAAGCTACTAAGTGTTGGTTTTTCTGTAGAATTTACTGCATTGGTTAAAACTAGCTTCAGTAGTTCACGAACGTAAACTTCTACCTGTAAGTCCTCCCTACCAAATCGAGCTTGAAGACTGTCTATCGCTTTATGATAATTGTCGGCAGTCGGAGGGAAACTTGTGACTAACTCGTACGCTCTAGAACCTTCTATCATAGCTTGAATGAGATACTGGAATTTATCTTCCTCCCCCATGTCCTCATCTTCGTGTATTTTACGGAACTGACTCCAAAAATATAACCAGTCAATTATTTCCCCAGAAAACTTCTTCAATTCTATTTTTGGAAGTCTGTATTTCTTTCTTTCAGCTATATTTTCATTTACTACACTTTGGGTAGAGGAAGCCGGCACAGTGGTATTCAAAAATCTTGTTGCTTTAGCCCTACAGCTCAAGAATTTACGTCTATATTCATCAGCTGATTCTTCCTCATCTGCTATTTGATCAACCTCACAATTATCATCTATCATCTGTTGAAATACCAATCCATCTAAATTAGCGATAGTATCATACCTTTCTTGAAGGATTTCTAGTTGTACCTGAATTTCTTCTGTGTCTGGTTCACCGTCTTGTAACGACGACATAACCTCGTTGTATACTCGTGTAAATAACCGCCGCTTTACGGTCCTTGCTTTCGTGAGGTTTTCCATCTTTTTTATTTTCACGGGGGTCTTCCTTTATTAATGATGTCCTGTCACGGTCGCCAATAAATGTTAGGTTCACCAATTAAAAATCAGAAAACACCCCGCCGAAGTCATATATTTTACTTTTTATTCAGAAGAAAAAACAAGCACTTCTCTATGTCAGCCATTCACATTTTTTTTCAACACCCACACACACTCTCTAACCCAGACATCTCTCTCTACTGCCAACCCCATCATATTACATTTAATTTCAAATATGTTACAAACTCAACATACATATTTTATATATTGTATGTGTTTATATGTTCAACCGTTTACTAATTATCTTATATACACAAACTATATTTTGATGTGTAAGTGCCCGCCAGTAAGTAATGTCCTGTACAATTCCTATGTATGAGCCTGCAGGCTCGTTGGAATTAATTGAAATAAATGGATGAATGAATGAATTGGTTGTAGGTTTGATATGGCTATACTTCTTTTTTCTTGCCGTGCGGACAGCATGCGCCACGGCGATAGGAAAGAGCCTCCCGAAGGGAGTGTGGCCCCGAAGGGGCCACTGTTCTCATGACAGAGATTGGCTTGGATGTGCAAAGATAGATTGCAACTACTAAATTACCTTTTGTTCTTGCCGTGCGGACATTATGCAACGCGGCGATAAAAAAGAGCCTCTCGAAGGGAGTGTGGTCACTGTTCTCATGACAGAGATTGGCCTGGATGTGCAAAAATAAGTTAATGGCCTTTATTTCTCTCCGTAAGCCTCGAGATTAAAGGAGGATTTCAGGAAAAGTGAGGTTATCGTCCGCACCGTGATCCTTTTAAACTTCGCTGGCCACTTCATAATTTTTTTCTTCTGCAAAGGTTGGTGACAAAATCTCGGCCTGACTCTAGGTGGCAATGACGTCAGTCTCTTCCGTATATACGTGGACCAAAGAGGATGCAATGGACTATGGCGTCTAAAACAGCATTTATGGTTATAAAAGTAAAGGAACTTCTAAGGGTGGGTCGGTTGGTCTCTGGCAACCGTGTTGAACATATCTGCCTTCCACAATCATTTTTAGGTGAGAATAGGTGCATTTAAATGAACATGTCATGTAATGATCCCTGCGTCCCCACTTCGTAAATTTCTACCCAATAAAAGTTCACCGCAAGATGTCCTGTCGATCGCAGCCGTCCTGTCCACACCGCTTCGTGACGTACCTTGGTGCTTTCGAAATTACCTTTTCCCATCGTTTTCATTTTACTTAAGGAGTTGCAGTGTTTCGCATGATTTGTCATTTAATTTGGAAAAAAACATAATTGGATCTTAAAATTATCATCGCGAAGCTCTGCCAGCAATTTCCCTTAAGTTTACTATTTGAAAGATTTGGTGTAGGGTGGAGGGGTAGGGTTGAGACAGTGGGAGGTTTGGGACTTTCTTTCTTTCTTTCTTTCTTTCTTTCTTTTTATTTAATTCTTTTTTTTTTTTGAAAATTGGTGGACAAAATGGAGTCAAGACAGCACTATCATATTTGAGTTTCAGTTGTTTAAGGCTGCCATGCTGAAATTGCTTCAGTGTGATTCAATTTACAAGCTAAAGGTAAGTACCCACACATGATTTTCACTATCTAAAGTAAAAAAATAAGCTCTTTATTGAACTAATTAGAGTACAATATTCCATTTTGGAACTGTGAAAAAAGTATTGTGGATTCATTATTACTTTGTGTTATTATGTGTTAAAAGTTTAGTTTAGTTACATAACTAAAACCAGTATTTAGCTACAAATTAGAAATATGATACGGGTAACCAAGGGAGGGTTGGGACATTGATGTCCCAATGCTCCCCCATGTTTTTCTTTTCCTGACATAATTTTTAGCCTTTTTACATTCTTTTCAGATCTCATTAGCAGTATGGCACTCGTGTTCAAGAAGAGGACAGATAGGCAGCCACCATCTACGGAGGTAATTGAAGCTGTTGTACGTGATATGAAGAATGGCAAAGTGTTGCGAGAGATAGCAACAATGTATGGGATACCTAAAACAACTTTGTCTAGGTATGCAGTGGACCATGCTTCTAAATTATCTCACATGTTGGAAAATTCAGTTCCTTATATAATCACTCCCAAGTGTTCACAAAACAAGGTCCTTGTTAGCACAACATTTAATCATGATTTCTAAATTAAATTATGGACTCACTAGAGTGGGGGCAAGAAAACTTGCATTTGAGTTCGGTCTTATGAATGAAAAAGACTTACCTGCAAGTTGGTTGACTAACAACATAGCAGGGGAAGATTGGATGAAAGGTTTTATGAAACACAAATGTAGTCTATCATTGAGAAAACCTGAAGCAACTGCCTCTCACAGGGAACAAGTTTCAATAAAACAAAAGTAGGAAAATTTTTTTGGAAATTTGAAATCTGTTTTAGAATGGTACCATTTCGAACCACACTCTGTATATAATTGTGATTAGACAGTTTTAACTATGGTGCAGACCCCACAAAATGTAATTGCTGAAAGAGGAGCTAAGCAAGTGAGCCAGGCAACATCAGCAGCGGGGTGTGTTGGTGACTCTTTGTGGAATAATATCTGCTAGTGGTACATTCATCCCACCTTACTATGTTTACCCCAGAGTGCATTTCAAAGAACAC
The DNA here is from genome assembly GCF_040414725.1 of Anabrus simplex. Taxonomy (NCBI): domain Eukaryota; kingdom Metazoa; phylum Arthropoda; class Insecta; order Orthoptera; family Tettigoniidae; genus Anabrus; species Anabrus simplex. The sequence continues at coordinate 1,063,865,960 of NC_090266.1, read as the reverse complement.
ATTCTTCAGGATGGATGACTGCCAATCAATTTTTTAGATTATCTGCATCATTTTAAGAAATTTGCTTCTCCTACACAGGATAATCCAGAATCATACAGTTCTTCTTACACTACCTCCTCACTGCAGCCATAAACTCCAGCCGTTAGATATTGCTGTGTTTGGAACTCTGAAGAAGTATTACAACACTACTTGTGACTCTTGGATGTTGTCTAATCCAGGCAAGACTATTTCCATTTATGACATAGCTGCAATCACACAGGCTTTTTTACCAAGAAGTATTCTGTCAGGATTTAGGAAAAGTGGCATCAGTCCTTTTGACTCTGAAATATTTTCTGAGTCAGATTTTCTTGGTTCAAGCATAACGGATTGCCTTCTTCCCAATGAAAAATCTTGTACTACTGCCTCTACTGCAGTAAACTCTCCAACTACCAGTGAACTGCAAGCAGAATCAACAGTAACAGACACTCAAATAACATCAGCTGAATAGATACGACCATATCCAAAGGCCCCACTGAGAAAGAATGTGGGAAGAGGTCGGAAAGGAGCCAAAAGTCGCATACTGACAGATACCCCGGAAAAAAATATAATAGAAAACAACTCGAGAAGAGAAAACCAAAGGGCAGTGGTAGGAAGAGTGCTAAAAGAAGAAAGCTGATATATTCAAGCAGTAGTGAAGAGGATGTGAATAAATTGCGTGACGATTCCGATGATAGTCCTTTTGATATACCGGTAACATCATCCTCAGTTTCAGAGCCAGAAGAGGAAATATGCTCTGGAAAGTATGTCCTTGTCAGATTTTCTACAGAGTCAAGCATCATACATTATGTTGGGCATGTAATGAGTATTCATAGTGATGGTGATTGTGAAATTAAATTTCTGAGAAGGAAACATACTGGTTGTGAATTTGTCTTCCCAGAAGTGCAAGATATTTCCAGTGTCAGTAAGGATGATATTGCTTATGTTTTTCATAGCTCAGTGAAAAGGGGAGGGACTGAAAGAAGAGAAACGCAGGTAATCTCAGAAAAAATCCTGAACAAATTTAAAATGTTCGATAACCTGTTTCCCAAGGAAAAATTGCCTCAGATTGTTTCAGTGTTGTTCATTTTGTAACTTTTTAAATAATTATTCTCTATATTGATGTAATCAATTTGTATACCACTCAAAACATCATGAATGGTTTTTTTTTTTTTTTTTTTTTTTAATATAAAATAATATATTTTAGATGTCCCAACCCTTCCTTCTCAATCTCAAACCTCCCATTCTCGGGGAGGGTTGGGGCAGAATGCAGGCTATAATAAATCTGCTTGTGCAGGTTTTAAATACTATATTGTGTAAAAGGAAAAGAAGAGGTCAATTGAGGAATGGCCTGAAAAGAGTATTTCATAAAAAAAGTTTTTAAAATGTTTGAAAAATCAGTATAAAAATATTTTAAGATTAAATGTGTCCAACCCTCCCCCTTCTCCCCTACCTTTTCTCGGAAACTACCTGCATGAGCTTTCTGAAACTTTTACGGCCTTGAAAGTATGTTTCTGTGAGTATTCTAAAACAGGGATATTGTATTTTACCTCATAGTGTGTGAATTATTGACTGTACAGCATCTGCAAAAGTGCAAAACATATTGGAGTATTAAAAAATTATTTCTGCCAAACAAAACGGCACTTTTGGAAATCCCTGTGTTTAAGTATTAGAAAACTATCATAGGTTCAGACATGTACCTTAATTAGTTGTTGAGAAATGTTGCAATGAAGTTTGTAAAAAATGTGTGGGAAAGATACACTCTACCGCAGCCCCTTCACCAGTACTGTTAATAAACAAGTAAAGTGAAATCTAAACCTAATTCCTACCCTACTACATTGAACTAATTGGCCTCTACATAAAATATATAAAATAAAAAGACATACTGGTTCCTAAATACAATGTCGATGATGTAGAAATTAACAGAAATAATAGTAATTATAATAATAACAACATTGATAACTGTACTGTGCTATTACTTGTCATTTAATGTTAAAAACTTGAGATAAGGATTATTTAATTAGGGAACCACAGCTGAGTGCTACTTCTATGATTTAATTTAAAAAATAAAAATAATATGTAGAAGAAGAAGCTGTCGTTTTGTGAGTTCATCCCATGGAGATACTTTGAGCACCCTCTCCCGAGGTTTGATATCCCTCTGACCTCTTGCAGGATGTTCCATTCATATCTGGATGCAGCAGTGAAGGAACTGTTATGGGTTGAGGATTTGTGTTTAGGAATAGCAAGCAGTGTCATGTTCAGCGATTTTGGTACAGTGTTGTCAAGGTATGTAGTATACGTCTGCCTTCAAGGTGTACCCCAGCAAATTTTAAATGATTTAATGGAACTCAAAAAAGCTCATCTAAATGTGGATATTGTGTGGTTTGACCAAGAGAGATGCTGGTCAATGGTTATTCCCAGACTTTTTACACACTGGCATAAAAGCAAATATTTGTTTTGCAGTTCTAACTCAGGGAAGAATATGTGCTTGTTGTTAGAAATGAGTCTTGGGTGGGCAATTCCTACAGTCTGGAATTTGTCTACGCTGGGAAGACCAGTTGCTTCCTGCTTCAAGATTCATGTTTATTTGTTTGATTGCTGTTGAAATGTCTGCTGGTTTTTCACGGAAGTACAATTGTACGTCGTCACTGTAAATGTGTTTATAGTGTGTCGGTTGTTTAGCTAGGCCATTGAGAAAGACTGAAACAGGAATCACTATTTTGATTGTCTAGTTTCGTTGTTCATGATGGGTTTTGTAATGCCTTTTAATATTAGATCTTTACTAATTATGCATTTCTCACCTTGCAAACATTGGGCATATACATCAGTCTCTTGTGTTAAAAAGCAGCACTCTCCATTCTGTATTGAACTTGTTACAATCTGTCTTGTTCTTGCCCATAGCAGTGAACAACCGTGCTTTGTGCAACGGACTCATGCGCTCATATTGCTTCTCTTTTTTTCTTCCTGTGGTCTCTATCCTCGGGCACGTTGCATGCCAATTCTAGTGCCTGCGCCTGTGAGCTTGATTTGACATCACTTGATTCCCTCTGTTCTGTAAGGGAGAAAATCTGCAATTGACTATTAACACATTGTCGTAGTTTTACAGATGATGTATCTGCTGTTCTAATTATACTTTTATCGTTTGTGCTGTGTTTTTAAAACCATTCATAACAAAATGTAAAATACATTTTTTAATAGATTCTGAGTTTATAGCTGGGAAATACTGTCACCTTATAATGAAACTTCAAAGTGATTTCTAGTAGAAACTGGATTCTGAGTTTCCCAATAGGAAAGCAATAAAAGTACTGAAAGTTGCTCCTTGAGCCCAGCACAATACATTTTCTGCAGCATCTTAGGATGAACTGTGCACATGTTCAGGATATCTATATGTTATTAGGTCATTCAATCAAATGCACGAAGTCTGAAATTTATTGGTCATACTTCAGTAAAGATCCATTTTATCTTATAGTACAATGGTGGGTCCTAATGACGATAATAAGCAAGACTTCCATGACAAAATGACTAGCATGCACCAGCGGTAGTATACATATGGAAACCTATGACAAGTAATGGACGATATTGTTAGAACTGAAACTATTAATGAATATTCTAGAGCAGGGCCTCTCAGGGTGCATTGCACTGTGCAAAAGACAACTTCACTTGGCTGACCAGAGTGCAAACCCCCACTCCTCGATTTGGAACAATAGCGCTGTCTCTCTCTTTCCCCACACCTGCCTCCTTCTTCCTCACTTGGTCCAAAGCCGAGCCGAGTAACCCAGAGACGAAGCGTTGGTCTGAGCAAAGTGGGACTGATGCACTGCACCTCAGTTTGCACGCGTGAGATTTTGGGCGTTTGAGAAGCCCTGTTCTAGAGTGCTCACAATTGGAGCACTTACTGTTGTATAGCATACCTTGAAAAAAAATAGTTTATACCTGAACCACTTGCAACCAGTAGAACGATTGACAATCCATTGGGACGGCCCTGTGTCAAGTTATTGTGCATAATTAAAAGGGATGACATTTTCTCAACATGTACACTTTATGGCTGAGATATGTTTCATGCTGGATGTACCACTCGAATGGAGGAAGGGTATGTAAAATGTTTTCTGTTAACAGATTATCAGAAGAATTTTGAAATAATCCCTAATTATAAACAGGATACCTGTACTGTCACAGGACACATACTGGTTTAATGAAACAACATCACTTTTGTTTTATTCAACAATATTCTTTTATTTTCCAAATTTACAATTCATACATCATACCAAATGTTTCTATTTGTAATGTACAGAGAAATATATAAATAATACTCCAAAATGAGTAAAAACCCACTCCCAAATAGGATAACAATGACAAAAACAAACAAAAACAAAACAATAAATTACAAGTCCTAAGTAACATAACAGTTTTTATATTTGCCAATCACATCTTTTCTAATATAAACCATTTTGAAGAGAAGTAGCAATGCTGAACCTATCTGGACAGTTATCTTGGGCTAACTAACTCCTTGTCAATAAAATGTATTCACAAAATAAGAACCTCATATATTATATGCCTATTGGTAACTGCTGCACAGACTATGATTTTTCCAGTTACCAATGAAATGATCAGTATTGCAAATAGCAAGCAAGCTAACTGAGTAATAAACAGAGACTTTCACATAAATATCAGATTTGTCTGGTGTGAAAACATTTCAGTACTGTTAACATATTTCAGAATGGATTTAAGGTAAAATAATGCTGAACTGCAGTCAACAACACAACAGTAATTTTAAATTTTAACACTGGAAATACTCATTGTGAAAGTAAGAGCATCTTCACACATTTTGGATATTACAGGGCAACACAAGTTATCAAAGGCAAGTTGTTCTTTGACAAGTTTGAGCAAATTTCAATACAAGAGCACAAGATTAAAAAGGGAAGTGTTATGGTACTCATCACTTCCTACCTCTACATCAATCACAACTATCTTAATATTTCCTAGACAGCATTTTTCTCTCAGGAATACAACAAATCCATGGCTTGGAACTTAAACTGTTAAATTTACTTCTAGTTCAGAAGATATACTTTGGGCGCTTCCTGCCGCTACACTGGATTGAACGCAAGGCACGGCATAGCAGAGGGGAGCGCCCAAAATTATACCTTCTGAACCATCTATAAATGGATTTTGCATGTCTTACACTGGCACACAAGGATACCAATACCACTGTAATTTATATGTGGCAAGTCAGTCTTTCTTTTTTTTATCACAAACAGGATGATCCAACCTCTGCATGAATGAACAGCATTTAAAAAAACTAAGGGTAAGCATGCAACTCTGTGAAAAACAATGTTTATTAATTTGCTGAATAAACAAAATTGATTTTCATTAATGTTCTTTTGTAAATTTTGCTTTCTTTGTTCATTGCAGGTTTTCCAAATTATAGCTCAGTAATCTATAATTTTATAATAGAGTAGAGTATTTATTTTATTATCCTGTAATTTACATGGTTAACTGCACGAAAGGGCCATGGGCCTTAACTTTGCCACTACTAAAGAAAAATAAATAAATAAATAAATAAATAAATAAATAAATAAATAAATAAATAAATAAATAAATAAATAAATAAATAAATAAGCTTTGAATGTATGATGGATCAATGAGATCCTGATGGAAGCAAGATCTGGATGTTGTAACAGTTTACCATCCTTCTTTTCTGGGGTTTTACGATGAAGACAAGCTATCTCAAGTCACTCGAATGAACTTTCCAATAAACTGCTTTCTTATACAAATATATATATATATATATACACGTGTATATATATTATATCTATATTTGTACATTTTGGGAAAAAATATCACATCCTCAAAACAACCTTGCAAAATACCACTTTCAGTACTAATCAAATCACGGTGATTCAAGTGTGGCTGTACTGTACAATTTCATGACCCATTTTTTCTATCTTTCTTGTAGCTTTGAAAATGAATAGTGATAAGTTATGTATTAACAGAATATTCTAAAAGTCAGTCCTTTCATTTAGATAATAATAGGCATGAAATGATCACATAGCAAATCATCAACAATAGATGGCTGAAAGATCACAAGAAATGGGCTCTGCAAGAATAAAAAAGAAGAAAAAAACATAAAGGCAATGATATAACAGTAGTTACAGAAACAAGAAGAGTGAAATCCAACCCCAAAAGACCAAGAACAGAATTGGATACCACATTACAGGTAGAATGCATCAAAGCAATAGTAAATGCATTTCACAGCATAGCAAAGTCTATGAAACAGTGACAAACAGTTAATTGTCCAACAAATATCTAGCTAATCAGATAGCTTCAATTGTGTTCACAATACACTCTCTACTACAGGGTCTTTTTTGTGGCCTGCTCCGTGTGTCAGGAGAACTTGCACGGAAGGCGATAGCGCGGCCGGGTGACTCATTTGCCGAGAGATATATTGCTTCATGACCGGCTAAGATGATCTAATGCAGTACGGTAGTGATAACCATTGCTTCGCACACAGCAATAGTTCAGTTCATCTGTGGCATTGGTAGCGTGTTCAATGTGTTCGCTTTAAAATAGCGTAGTTTCTGTAGGAATACTAATCGTGTGTTTAACGAGTGATGTATACAGTACAACAGTTTGTATTTATTGGGTTGTGCTATGCGAAGCATTCTTCTTCTACATAATGCCGCTTTCAATTCATTCACAAATTTCCTGGAATCCTCCCTCCCCATAGGAGTACGGTATTTAGATTAGTAAAGAAGTTCCGCACCACCGGGTCCATTCTTAACAAGAAATCACGCAGGAGACGAACCGTTTTAACAGAGGAAAAGCTTGACGAAATAGGAGCTCTCTTGGAAAGAACTCCAACAAAATCCCTGTATCGCCGTACAAGCTAAGGTGTCATCTTTTGCACACAAAGCAACAAAACTGTTAAAAGCAAAACCGTACAAACCCACCCCTGCCCAATATATATTTTTTTTTTTTGCTAGGGGTTTTACGTCGCACTGACACAGATAGGTCTTATGGCGACGGTGGGAGAGGAATGGCCTAGGAGTTGGAAGGAAGCGGCCGTGGCCTTAATTAAGGTACAGCCCCAGCATTTGCCTGGTGTGAAAATGGGAAACCACGGAAAACCATCTTCAGGGCTGCCGATAGTGGGATTCGAACCTACTATCTCCCGGATGCAAGCTCACAGCTGCGCGCCTCTACGCGCACGGCCAACTCGCCCGGTGCCCAATATTTAAGAGGACCTACAGTTTCGTTAGGTTTCGGTATTGTAACTGGTTGCTTCAGTCAGTTCACGATGGGTATGTTGACCCAGAACTTTTATAGTGATGAAGCATGGCTACACTTAAATGGCTATGTAAATAGTCAAAACAATCGCTACTGGTGTGCAAAAAAATCCCCACCAGCTGCATGCCCATCCACTTCATGAACCTACTATCTCCCGGATGCAAGCTCACAGCCGCGTGCCTCTACGCGCAAGGCCAACTCGCCCGGTGCTCACAGAATTATAGGGCCTATATTTTTCCGCGAAACAATAAATGCTGATCGATATATAGACCTCATTCTCAGACAATCTTTCAAGAGCTGACGGAAGAAGAAAGAAGTAATGGTTACTTTATGCAAGATAATGCGACGGCACACACTGCTAATCAGTCTACGGAGGTAATACGGGAAGTTTCTCGAAGATTGTGAGGTTAATTATCCCCCTAGATCTCCTGATTTAAATCCCTGTGATTATTACCTGTGGGGGATGCTGAAGAGAAAAGTGTATGTGAACAATCCTCACATAAGGGAACATTACACAAGTTATTTCGAACATCAAATGTTAATGCCAGGTAGGTTTTAGACTAATAGTTTCACTAGAAATGGATTTCTATATGTGTGAATTGCCGCGAATAGTGGGGAGGAAAAGCGCGCATTATACCGGCTAGCGACCGAGTGTCATTGTGCCAGCCGTGCCGTGCTCTGAGTGGTGCTGCCGAGCATGCTAAAGAAAAGACCCTGTATATCAGAAGTCGAATACCTTTAATGGCAATCTGAATACGAAGTTAGAGGGAAAGGATTTCACAATTACACACTTAGGAAAGTTCAATACAATAACTGCTAAGGATGCCTTACCTACTGTCAGATTAAAGCTATAAAACGTTTGATGATGATAAGCAAAATTTATACAATACAAATAGCCCCAAATTTAACCTTCACTGTGTGCTTCAATCTCAGAACTCCCATAGCTCATATCCCCCACTCTCAATGACCTTATAATTTATCATGTGGCTTTTTGTGCTGGGAGTGTCTGAGGAAATGTTCAGCACGCCTGGTGCAGGTCTATTTGACGCCCACAGGCAACCTGCACATCTGGATGTGGGATGATGATAATAAATTAAGGAGAGGGTGAAACCCTGTGTCGGCACGTATACTACTCCTGTCGAATAACACCAAGGGGTCAGCTCAAAGGTTTACATCTCCATCTGACAGATGAATCACCATCAGCAGCATTATATGCCTTCACTCCATATGAGCACTGCGGAGAGGTTTGGAATTTAATCCAGGCTTTTGGGACACAATCTAGTGATCAGAAATTTTATACCACCACCTCCCCTACTGACCAACGGGACTCGAACTGGCCAACCACGGTGGCAGACAATACAGACTTCACGCCTTAACGATCATGGCCACCAGACAGGGCGGGCTAATACCCTCCTTGATGTGGTCAAAGGGAAATCAGCTCGTGAAGTGTTCCAATAATAGAAACATTGGCAGACACATCACGAATTACTGTTGGTTGGCAAGCCCATAAAATATATTTCCCCCTCAACATGTAATGTGCACTTATCTTCAAAGATGGCTCTTATGAACAGACCCTAACTGACATACCATAGTATATATGGGAGAATAACTTCTCAGGATAATAAAATCAGGAGTAGAAAGGTACAATGCATACAAAAGGGTTATAATAATTATAATAATTTTGTGTGGCTATTTCTAGCCAAGTGCAGCCCTTGTAAGACAGACCCTCCGATGAGGGTGGGCGGCATCTGCCATGTGTAGGTAACTGCATGTTATTGTGGTGGAGGATAGTGTTATGGGTGGTGTATGAGTTGCAAGGATGTTGGGGACAGCACAAACACCCAGCCCCCGAGCCACTGGAATTAACCAATGAAAGTTAAAATCCCGCACCCAGCCGGGAATCGAACCCGGGACCCTCTGAACCGAAGACCAGTACGCTGACCACAGAGCCAACGAGTCGGACATACAAAAGGGTTTATACTACACTACGGGAGACAGAAAGGCAGTTCACACTACCACAGGCTTGACAGGTAGTATTCCATTGTATTTTTGGTATCTTCAAAGAAGATTTTTAATATTCCTGGCAAGTATGTGAACCAAGGCACTTGGAACACCAGGGAGGAAATAGGCCAAGTGTGACCAAAACTGAACTAGTCAAATTGAGTAGGACATCCAAACTTTCATCATCAAATCTGACAGGTCTCTCAGCAGGCATATGCATTGAAGTGTTTGCTCTCCCTGTTTATTTAGTAAGTTACTGGACTTGAAAAATGGATGAAATGTTCTTTAAACAAATGAGGAAAAGAGAGGGTATGACAGAATGTGTGAAAACATTAAGTCAATTAATGATGTTGTATAGGCTTTTGGGCTTATGCCGTGTCAAGAAAATAAGGTGAAATTGTTTAAGAAGCCTTTCTTGTGGGCAGTCGAGATTTCTTCTGATGATGCAGAGCACAGTTCACTGCAAAACGTGAAGAATTTCACCTTATTTTCTTGACACGGCATAAGCCCAAAAGCCTATACAGCATCATGTCTATAAGTACGAGCCGTGAAAGCATCAATTGCAACATTAAGTCAAGTCCTTAACTCTGCAAAAAAATTCAAACAAGCTTTGATAGAAAAGCTCAAGACAAACAACACAGTCACAGATATGGGGACAGTAAGCTGGTATGATACAAAAAGGTTAACATTAGAAGGATATGAGGACCACACAGCTTTTATACATAGCGTGTGGCAAAACTATCTCTGCAGTGAACTAAGAGGCAAGCAATGAGACAATGGAGCATTGACCTTATACCTCGAGCTCCTTGAACTGAACAACATAAATAGCATAGTGTGAAAGTTGTGCTTTTAACATGTGGTTGTGCTTGCTTTTGAAGTCAATATGTCAACGATTGAAATGGGAGTGCCTTTAGTGGAGTACGTCTTCTGTGAAGGAGATAAGTTTTCGGAAAATGTAAAACTGAAATTCTGTGAATGTTTTTCAAATTTGATATTTTCTAATCGTGATACAGTGAGAAGTTTTATGAAGTCGGATCTGTACATGATGCTCCGAGAAGTGGTATGCCTAAAATTTTAACTGCGGCAAAACTGGACAAAATATCTGATGTAATGTTGAAGAGCCTCACTAAATCAATGCAGAAATGAGTACGCGAGACAAATGTTTCTGGGTGGTCAGCATACAGAGCCATACAAAATTTTAAATTTACAGTTGTCCATGAATGAAAAGAAGCAGATCATGAGAAAAAGAGTGGTAAGTAATTACGCTCAATTTAAATTAATTAATTTTTAATGCATCTTCACTTCCAGTAATGTACATGCCGCCAAGTTTAGTGGGATCTGTTGTCAAAGCAACTGAGGGTTCTAGTGTAGCCACCTCACTGAGTATACAGTTTTGCCATGCACTATATTACAACATGTATGTATTATGACACAAATACAAGATATTTTCTTGGTTCTAACATGATATGTTTGGGTTCTCATACAAACCCAACTCTTTTATACTATCAATATTTAATTTTCTACCGAGCTCGATAGCTGCAGTCGCTTAAGTGCGGCCAGTATCAAGTATTCGGGAGATAGTAGGTTCGAACCCCACTGTCGGCAGCCCTGAAAATGGTTTTCCGTGGTTTCCCATTTTCACACCAGGCAAATGCTGGGGCTGTACCTTAATTAAGGCCACGGCCGCTTCCTTCCCACTCCTAGCCCTTCCCTGTCCCATCGTTGCCATAAGACCTATCTGCGTCAGGTGCGACGTAAAGCAACTAGCAAAACAAAAAAAAAAGTAATTTTCTCTCTTACATAAATTTGGGAAATAATGACTGACTGACATAAGCAAATTACATTCATTCTGAGCGACACAATCAAATGGCATTATCATCAAAATGCTGGCAATATATCTTTCTTTTTGTTTTACTAAAGGGAAGATTAGCATGATAGCAGAGGATGTTGGCTTTTACCACTGAAATACGTTCTTTCTCAAAACAAAATATAAAGGGAATGAATTATTACATACCTAACTCTTAACTACTGACATGAAGCCCCTAGGACCGTTTGGCCTGTAATTTTCTGCCTTTCACTTGCATCAGTGGTCTTAAAAATCTCTTTCTCTGTCTAGCTTTCTAATTTCTAGTCTTCTCTGTGTTCCCATTGCAAACAACGCTGCCAGTATTTTCTGGAAGTAACTCTTGTAACAGCTTGGTCCTTGGGACCTCGCATCTGTAGTTATGTAACCAAGAGCGATTCTTTATATTCCTCATTTGTGAAATGTCCACTTCCATAGTGGAATAGTTATCACTATTATCTGCCATCCTTAGAGGCCTCAGTTTAATATCCAGTACTGCCACAGATTTAAAAATGGCAGGACTGCTGGCATATGGTCAAAATGGTTCATGCAGCTCACATGAATGTCCCAGAAAGGAGCTGCACCACCTCGGGACGAGGACATGAGTTTACTTTTACTTGTAAAGTACAGACATTTGCATTGAATTGACATATGGATGATAATCCTGTACCATCAAAAATTGACTGATGGACCCATGTTTTCTAAACATAGAGCCTTTTATTTTTACAGGATATCTCAGGAGGGGAGTTTCATATAAGGTGAAAGGAAGTGTCGCACAGTTTTTTTTCTGTTGCATGTGATAATTATTCTAAGCAACTTTTAATATGCTTCGTTGTGTGAACACTATGTTTAGGATGCAGTTATGTAAATGTGTGTTACAGACTGCGAATACTCAGACATTTCCAAAGCCTCTTGTTTTGTACCACAGAAACTGCAACCTTACACGTAATATTACTTTAGGTGCTTTAATATTGCTATTAACTGCTTATGTTTTATGTATTTTAATTCAGTACTGTGTGATTTATTCGAATACACAGTTAAGACAACAAAATGAATACTTTGGCATTTTCTAGCCCGTATTTTCCAGTAGTGGTCCATGAGACCTCACATCAGTAACTACGCACAAAATGTTAACGTCCGTAGTTAAGGGCTAATGAGGAGAATGAACATGTTGGATGAAACTATGCATATGCATTAATATAAATGGTGTGTGATTCAACTGGATAAGGAGAGATTATACTCAGGAACTAAAAAACTCTTATGAAAAGAGTAAAGCAAACAGAAAGTGATAAAGGAATTGATAGAGTTTTTAGTTAATGATTTCAAGGTAAGTAGCATGAAGCAGGAGGGGCTGCAATGTTAGTAATAAAGGGCTTTTGTAGAAGCACTTTGTTCACTCACAGAGGCTAGCAGACTGTATACACCATTGTAGTATATCATGCTAAAAATGTATTAATAATTTCACATCCTGTACATTCATACAATTAATATTATACTGAAGGAGATGTTAAGCAGAGTAGGAAATGACTATAAAGTCTTCAGCCAACAAGGATACAACAGAAAAGTCTTATTCTAATAATTGACTTATTTAACGCTTATGTCACTTCCTTCCTTCCTTCCTTCCGTTAGCAATAGTGGTTGTGGTAAAAATGAGGTCCTGTGCATTGAAACAATACTAATGGACCAAATTATCAACTTCTGATATTAATATTTTGCCACTTAACAAAGAAAGAGTTTTCAGATATTCAAGATTTAATTTATTAACAAAGAAATCACTACTGCATAAAAATCTATGCTAGAATAAGGAATATATCAAAACAGGTTATTTTTCATTTTAGGTCGTCAGCATGTTTAAAAATCCTCCAACCAGGCACATATATATATGCAGTCAGGGATACAAAATTTCCAATTATACTAGTAGTTGGATCATCCTTGTGTGTGTGTGTGTGTGTGAGAGAGAGAGAGAAAACACACACTCACATCAATTATGAGTAACGGCATACATCAGCAGAACTATATACATGTCGAGGCAAGATACTGCTGTATCAATATCAGTCTAACAGAAGTTTGAATAATTCAAACTCTTAACAGATATACTATACAGCTGTGTTTATTTCAAGCACAAATGAAAGAAGGAATATATTCCACATATTTAACAGCTCCAAGAGCCCTGTTATTGCCCAGGTATATTGGTTTACATTTCAATTATCACTCAAGTTCATAAAAATCTTCATGTAAGTAATCATTTCCTGAGACAAGACCTTAACGTTCAACATTATTAAGAAGATCTCAAGATGAAACATTCTAAATAAGTCCTGTAAAATGTGTGGGTGAGATATGAGCATATGGGATCAATACCTCAAAAGACCACTGGTAAAGGTAAAGGCAAAGGCAAATATAATTGCTCACAAAATATGATGGATATATATATTGAAAAAAAGAACAAAGAGAGAGTGTTGAACTTACGAGCATTCATCTCAGTGACAAGATGGACAGCAGTCACAAACATTATTTTATCATGAACTTCATACATTATGATCACTGCTTACATATTCATACTCAATTCCAGTGAAAATGTGCTCTAGGCCTTCCGGATAGTTTAATGGGTGGACATTATTATAATTAATACTCAAAATAATACAAGAATTTTAGAGTTCGTACCATACCAATTTCTTTGCATTCAGGACTCAGAACCTGACTACTGGTTCTTCTACGAATTACCAAGTCCTGAGCTCAATCCAATCTGTCATCACAGTTCAGAAGCAAATTGCCAGCCACCAAATTTTATACTTCTTTCCAATGTTCAATCCCAAGTTCTGCTTCGAAAACAATATTATCAACCATCCCTATCCAGAGCTAAGTCAAGGGTAGAGTGCAACTTAAAAAAAAAAAAAAAAAAAGGTTGATCCTTGAATGATCAAAGGCTATTCCAAAGAAGTAAAGGTTCAATTTATAAAATCCTAGCAATTTAGAGAATAAATGGTATTTTAAGGGCAGTCTAGTTTGAGGCAATGAAGATGTAAATGTACTCTGTTCACTCTAAAGGACATGGGTTTCTTTCCATATCAGAAAGCTGAAAACTTAGAAACTAAACTTCCATGTTTGGAAGGTTCACTCAGCCAACAATAGAAATGATTGCCAGGTAAAGGCTGTTAAGTGCAGGACTAACCTTTGTGTCCCATTAAGTGATGAGGTTACGAATGATAGAAATTACTTCCACTCAACCATAGATCTTCACGGCCTATATGGAGTTAGGTTTTCAACACTTTTGTAGTTATTTTGGTTTGAAATTTGTTCAATCTTCTTGCAAACTTTTTAATAAGTACTATACTACATAAAACAATCTAATCCCAGGAAGTTTTTATTACCCAGGCTGACATTTCTGTCTCATTTCTCTCATTTCTCTCATTAAATTCTTTATACAATATAGTTCCTAACCAGAAAATAAAATATCTTCAATAATCTCAATCATATAATAAAACAATTTAAAAATTATGTTTCAATGTTGAACATTTTATTTCAAAACAAATAGTTGTGATGAATTAACACAACGTACGGATACGGGATGCTTTTAGAAAAAAAAAAAAAGTGACAGGACTCTGAAAATAGAAGTGTTCATAAGAAATCACCCATAATAGTATAAAAATGCAAATTAATATTATGAATGGCAGAAAAAACAAAACAAACTGCCTGGGTTTCGCTGACGATTTAGCATTAATAGCAGTGGACATAAAAGAAGCAAAAACCCAGATATCAGAACTTCAAAACATTGCAAATAAAATTGGCCTCAAAATATCATTTGAAAAAACAGAAGTTATGCCCCAAAAACCAACACAACTAAAAGAAGTTACCATAAATGGTAATAAAATCAAAATAGTAACTCAATTTAAATATCTTGGAGAAATAATAACACATAACCTAAGTGAAAAAATCTCAATCCAAACAAGAACAAATAGATTAGCTAAAGCACAAAAATTAACTTCAGATATCTACAAAAAGAAATGTCTATCAATAAATGCAAAAATAAAACACTACAACACAGTTATAAAACTGGAAGCTACATATGCAGCAGAAACACTTTTTCACCTGAATAAACAATCAAAGACTGACAGACTTCAGAAAATTGAAAGGAGGATTGGAAGAACCTGCATCAACAAAAAATACCAGAAAGATGGACAGTGGCGGTTAATACCTAACAAAGTCATGTACAAAGAGCTAGAACCCATTACAAATACTATGCGTAAGAGGAGACTGGGATTCTTTGGACACATCATGAGGATGCAGGATTCGAGACTTCTGAAACAACTAGTACAACACAATCTTGTCTCAAAAAATACCACAACAGGATGTAAATAGATCCGGTCTAGGAAGCCAAGAATAACGGCCGAAAGGATTCGTCGTGCTGACCACACGACACCTCGTAATCTGCAGGCCTTCGGGCTGAGCAGCCAAGGCCCTCCAAGGGCTGTAGTGCCATGGGGTTTGGTTTTTTAAATGTAAATGGATCAGAGAAGTAAGAGAGGATCTGAAGGAAATAGGCCTTACAACAGAAGACACCACAAATAAGATAAAAATGAATACAAAACTCAAGAATACAAACCTCCGCTTTACCCTTACACAAAACAAACCAACAACACGCATATTTTCAACTGAGGAAAGGGCACGAAGATCAGAGCATCTGAAGAAGTACTGGGAGGACCGCAAAGCCCGAACAATCCCTTCAAAGAGACCTGAACGACGGACTGACTAAAGTGATCCTATGTGTTCATAAAAGAAGAAGAATACCACCTACTTACTCCCAAATTATTCAGTTGCTTTTTTGTTGGACTTGAAATTTATAAACATGCTTTTTTGTGATTGCATAATTTAGTCCTGGTAAAATGGATCTCTAACATGAAACTGATAGTGAATTTTTTTTTTACAATTTACTTTACATTGCACTGACACAAATAGGTCTTACAGTGGTAGGGGATGGGATAGGAAAAGGCTAGAAGTGGGAAACCATGGAATACCATCTTCAGGACTGCCGCCAGTGGGGTTCGAACTCACTATCTCCCGATTGCAAGCTCACAGTTGCATGACCTTCTAACTGCATGGCCAACGCAGTCGTTTTTTGCTCTATAAAATGTGGATAAAATAAAATACCAAAGCATGGAACTTGACACAATGACTTCAATATTGAAAAGTTATTGAGCTTAAAATGACTCATCTACTATGGAATCAAATCTGAGACCTAATTATCCATGAGCACTCTCTTTCGGACAAGCCTCCGTGGCTCAGGCAGCAACATGCCGGCCTCTCACCGCTGGATACCATAGTTCAAATCCCGGTCACTCCCATGTGAGATTTGTGCTGGACAAAGCGGAGGTGGGACAGATCTTCTTCCAGGTACCCCGGTTTTCCTTGTCATATTTCATTCCAGCAACACTCCAAAATCATTTCATCTGTCATGCATTAATCATTGCCCCAGAGGAGTGCGACAGGTTTCGGCAGCCGGCACAATTCCTATCCTCGCCACTGGATGGGGGCTTCATTCATTCCATCACTGATCTGGTCGAATGTCTGGAAATAGGCTGTGGATTTTCATTCACTCTCTTTCGGCACACATGGAAGAAATGACTAAGCATATATTGTTTCAACTTGAGAATTAGTGAACTAATGTAAATACAACAGAGACTGGTTATGATCAAACGAACTACAAAGTCCTATTCTATTAACATTGATCAGAAACAACTGATTTACTGTCTAAGATCTGTAAAGAGATTTCTGAGATGACACCAAATCAATTTTAGATTTCAAGACATTTTCAGTTCAATTAACTTGGGAAGGGTATTAGAACAGTTACATAGCCAGAATACTGTATTCAATGCAAGCTGGAGAGCGGTTAGGGTAAAGAAAAGAACAAAATGGGAGTAAGAATTAATGAGTTCTTGTCTCTAGCAGATATCAGAACCAACTACAAGAAATAGAGCTCTCATTCAACTGTTCAGTAACATTCAACTTCCTCATATGAGGAGTAAGAATGGTTACTCACTTGCTTTGGTAAGATCCTATAATGCCAGATTTCAATTTCTTCCTTCAATTCTCCTTCAAATACTCAGCAATACTCCATCAATGATGTCCTTCTACAGAATGAATTATTTAATTATACTCAATTCAGAGTGTTGAGAAAAGAGTATGAATATGGAAAGTGGTTGTGAAATTCTTTTCCTTCCCTAAAATTCATCACAAAGGACTCAATATTTGTAAGAAAATGACTTAAGTAAACAACAGTCATTTTTTGCAAGAAGTCCAAGTTACTTAAATGAGGCATATCTATTGACAATGTAGTACTTTTGAGGCCCGGAATGCCAAACATGATAAGCCTCTTTGGGTATTATGCTGTGAGAGTCAAGTACATAATTGCTTTATCGTTCTTCAATGCGGACATCCATTGATGTGGTTCAATTTCACAGAAAAATGTTCTATGGAAGTGTGACTGCTGTTAACAATATCACAGAGTATCTGCAGTGAATGACTGTTTTATCTCATTCTAAGCAATGACACTATACACTAAAGAATACAATTTAGACAAAGTTAAAAACAAAGATAGGGACTGTAAAGAAAATTGCCTCTCAGTATTTTTAATGGCAAATATTCTTTCACATCTTTGTGATTCTGGTTGGATTGATTTTCATGAGGATAGGAATTTTAACATCCCCAAACATTATACACTGCAGCAACAGCAAACTTGTTCTGAAGAGTCAAGTTGGACGTTCCACTGAATGTAAGGAACATAAACAGTTTTAACTTTGAATATCTTCTCCATAATGATTGCACCGTCTTTCATCTGATCGTCAGAGCTTACAAATGACCAATTTACTTTTAACTATAGCTGTTATAAACTTTCAATAAATAAATAAAAGCAGTTTTAATACACTTCTGATTTATTTATACACTCTTATTTTGCATGACTGATGTCTTAAATACTTTCAGCTTAAGAAAAGTCTCACATGTTTCCTTTGGAGGGAATGGTTCAAGGAAATAGAAATACACCATTTGGCATTTCTTTCAGTACCCTAAAGTTACTGAAAATACAGGTAGTACATCACTCATACATTATGTTTTAATATGGGAATGAAGAGTAATGAATGATTCACCCAGATTTTACCAGAGATATTAATAAAAAAGAACATATTGGCACTAGATATTTTGCTTTTGCTTTGCACGTAAAGGATTCTGTCATTACATTTCCAGCTGGGAAAGTTATTAATTTCTGTGTGTTAAATTAAATGTATTCCTCAGCATTCAGTAAGAACACAATTAATATTCTTTGCCTTCATGAACTGAAAGAACCAAAAATGTTCTACAGCTAAAAAAGTAGTTCTGTTACATTCAAAAAGTTACAGCATCAATACAGGTTATTTCAATAACCCAAAGAAACAGAACAAAACCAAATGAATGAAAATTAAAATAATAATCACAATCTAATCACAATGTATATCTGCTTTTCTATAAATGAAAACAGTCAAATGAATGAAAATAATAGAACACATCTGGTTTATAAAGAACGACAGAAGAATAAATTGCAGGCTCTCTCTGTGCTATACATTATCTATGCCATTCTCTTCAAAAGGAATTTAAAAGAATCAATATGTACAATGGAAGAAATGTTTATCAACTATTTGTTTACAGACTATGGTAACTCAAAGCAGTGAAGGAAACCATGAAGTACAACTCCTCAGTACATACTATTCAAAATGGAAATTGCAACACAATTTAAGTTATGTCCAACAGAACTGCTTGTCATACACATCTCATGTGATTGGAAGCAGATAAACTATTCCTAGTATTCAAAGCATAGAAAGGTTAGGATGATGGAAGAAATCTGTTAAACAGACCCACAGGTTGAAAAAGTGGCACAAGCATTCCATCAGTGAAGTAATCCCAAATCTTTCTTGTTGATATGATTTCCATTTTGACTAGTGTGAATACAATCATATTCTGATGATATACCTACAGTAACAAAATGGGCCAAACAACAGTTAACTCAGTGAAACAAACTAAAAGGTAAGAATGTCCATGAACATAAAATAAAACACTCAGATAAATATTACATATCAAGCAAGGACTAAGCCTTGTTCCAACTTATGAAACAAGATAGTTATAGTTTGCTCCTCGATTTTGTATAAATGGAAGCAAGAGACATGTTAAAGAACAGTGTGGTCAAACAGATGGCTCACAGACACTTAACTGAGCCTCAAAGAAATTTATAAAGTTACCAACATATTCAAATAACCTACTTGTGCTCCAAATGCCTAGTGTTATTCGCTTTATGTCCCACTAACTACTTTTTAAGGTTTTTGGAGGCATGCCTGGTGTTAACTGAAGGTCAGTATAATTCAACATTAGTTTCACTGACTATTAAAAATATAGATTCAGTTCCTTATTCAGTTTATTTTCCGGGTTGAACCGTGTTGTTGTTTTCTGTACATTACGTACAGTTTGCCGACGTTCCGAATACATTGCAGTATTCTTTGTCAAGGCGACTGAAATACCCTTCCTCGATCCGAGGTAATCAGTCTCCCCAGGCAGCAATCACACAACAAGAGTAGTTCCTGACCTTGGTCTTATATATCCTAGTCTTTCTGGCCGATGTAAGCCCCTTGGCTGTCTCGTGAGAATCCTGGAAAGTATGTGTCACAGCCAGGTAGTGGTGCTTGCCCGCGGCATTGTGTAATTAGAGGTTCGTCCTGCGTGTTTATGTTGTGGTCTGTATGTCTTAATCTATGAAAGAGTCACGTTCGTTGATGGTCGATTCTCTAGCTGGGAATCAGTAAACTGTGGCGTACCACAAGGATCAGCCCTCGTGGAAAGTTTATAATGTCCAATAGCAGACCAACTATATTGGTATAACTACTGTCTTTCTGAAGATTTGTGAATTTGAAGAGGTACCTACACTTTTAATAGTACGTATGTTGCCACAAATCATCCACAACCTGAACTAAATAAAATCAGGCCTATCCTGAATTACATGTCTACTAAATTTAGAACTGTGCGTACCCCAGAAAGGGATGTGACAATTGATGAAAGCTTGCTGTTATATCAAGTGCAATTGAGCTGGGTCGCTTCTCAAGAGAGCTGGACTTGGTATCAAAACTTTCATGCTATGTGAGTCAGCTACAGGTTATGTTTGGTCTCTAATCATATACACAGGCAAGGGCTCTAAATTTAATGATGACTACTAACATCTACCCATGTCATCATAAGTCATTATAACACTGATGAAAGTCCCTGCTGAATAAGGGGTACTGTCTAACTGTGGACTACTTTTAACAGTTATCCCCAACTGGCTGACATTCTGATTACCAATCGGACAGATATGTTTGGCACTGTGCATCTCAATAGAGCACATATGACTCCAACTTTTTGGAACAAGAACAAGAAGATGGAAGTATGCCAGAGAAGATTTTTTTGCTAGCGGCTTTACCTCGCACCGACACAGATAGGTCTTATGGCGATGATGGGATAGGAAAGGCCTAGGAGTTGGAAGGAAGCAGCCGTGACCTTAATTAAGGTACAGCCCCACTACGGAAAACCATCTTTAGGGCTGCCGACAGAGGGATTCAAACCCACTATCTCCCGGATGCAGCCAGCGAAGTAAACTGACTGCAATAAAATGGACAGACAAAAGACATCTGGATCCTACGTACTATCCATAATGTAGAAATGGAAAGACGCGGAGGATGGAAAAAAGAAGCTGTGAAACCAAAATCTGTGTTCGCATACAACAAAACAATGGAAGGTGTTGATAAAGTAGATCAAAACAATGCACTAACCCAGTGCCTTGGAGGAGAGGAAAAAAAAAAGTCTTATCAGGAGATATTTTTTCATGTCATAGAACTAGCAGTATGGAATGATTTTGTCGTCTTCAAAAGAAGAATTTTCTCCAAAAGTAGCAGGCCAAAAGTAGCAGGTCATCCATCAGAAAAAGCAACCCCAATGCGACTTAGTGGCCATCGTTTTCCTTTGGTGATTCATCCAGCTGATAAGAAGCAAAACCCAACAAGGATATGTAGCAATGTGCATGATGCTAGAGGGAAGAAGGGAATCAGCTACATGTGTAAGGACTGGGATGTAGCAATGTGCATTGATCCTTGTTTCAGGGCATTTTGGACAGCCACAAACATATAAACAATACCTTTCTTGTTCAGTATTGAGTGTCATGATGTATTACTTGTCAACTGTTTAGTGCTGAAATGTTTTGTCTCTATTTACTTTACATGCAAGTTAATTTAATAATATCTTCTTTTTACAGACTTCACCTTACGGAACACTGGCTCTCAATGCTTTTAGAAGATTAGCCACTACATAACTACTGTATGATCCACATGTGACATTAGCATTAAGAACAGTAGCCACACAAAGAACATCAATTTCCACTACCAGATTTCGATAATATTCATCGCAATAATCTAAGCAACACCACGTTCAAGATTTATGACTTAATCAATGAACGATTATAAATTTATTCAATGTATTTTAGCATGAGAAAAGCAAGAACTTTTACAACGGAAGTTTATAGTGATAAACTATAATTCTCTAAGGAGATTTTTCTTAACTAAGTTATTTAAAATTTTTAAAATTTTATTGCCTAATTAGGTAAGTACTGATGATGACCAAAAGGGTTGAAACATGTACACTATTGGATAAAATTTTGTATCAATCCTAAAGATGGAAATCTTCTGAATCCAAGTAGGTGGCATTAGTGGTTTAACACGCTGAATTGTGTTTATTTAAAGGCTGATTCATGTACTGTACTTTGTGGCATATTGAGGTGTATAGTGCCCCAGTTGAAGTTATCTATCATACCTGTGCTCCCATTATAGAAAATTTTCACTAAATAAGTGAGCTGAATTTTTGCCAAGATGACAGCCATTTTGATTTATATTGTTCAGCGTTGATTTATATGTCCAGTAGCTTTAGGTTTATACAGAGAAGCTAAAGATAAACCAACGCCATCTAGGCGGTAATTCCAACAAATTACTAAGGTAGCCGCTTGTACTGATATAAGTATTCTGTGTCCATCAATCATTCAACGTCTGAATTAGGCTATGTTCTCAATATTTTTGTTTCTCTCTTCTTGCCATCTTTTAACTTTCTTTAAATATCCTACTATGATACCTTCAATTCATTGTTTGCATTTACAAGACGAAATATTTTACACATCCCTACTTTCTGATATATTCTACAGTTTCATAGTAATAGTGTCTATAGGCCTAATAAATTATCATCATTGACAAATATAATCAGTAACTATATTATCGAGGTTATACATCCTGTACTATGACTACAAATGACACCAATAAAAGTACCAATGATAACAAAACACAATGTCAATTTTGCGGGCAAATGTATAAAGGCCACCCAGAGCAATACAGAGCCTGCTTATTGAATCCATCTATGACCACACCTAGCCAGTCTACGATTCCACCTTCAGATCCTATTCCTATTTCTAGTAAAAATGGTCAGTCTACGAAGCTGGAAATAACCTCTGATCAAAGAGAGCAAAAAAAAAAAAACCTTACCACGACAAACTGAGTAAATGGCTAGGTATTTTTCAGCATGAATTGAATTATGCTGAATTCAATGAACAGGACACTAATTTTGTAAACTTCCTTGCCACAGCTACAGACCTACTGCCAGGTCCAAAGAGTCCAGTTACTAGATATATTGAAGCTTGTAAACGTGGCACTTACAAAAATAACAACCGACAATATAAAACCTCCAGCAACCCACAGAGATCCTCTAAGAAGGATCGTGAATGTCGGAAGGCTAAATTCGAGTATGAACTGACTCAATATGAATATTTTTACCAAAGGAGGAAAGCAATTAGAAAAATTTTAAGTGGCAAAAGAACTAATAATTTGAAACTCCTAATGATTGCATGAGAGACTCCTATATTGATTATACGAATGATACCTTAGATGATACAATTTCAATATCTCAAGAGTTAGTTTTATCAACTATCAAGAGGATAGCAATTAACACTAGCCCAGCTCCGGATAAGGTTTTATTGAAATCTGTTTATGATCCACTTGCTGCTAATATTTTAGCCCATATCATCAGAAGAAAATTTGAAATTGGGTGATGGTAGTGGTGATGATGAAAGTACCTACTTCTGATAGTCCACTTATTTATATTCACCGAAGTTAAAAAAAAGAAAAAACGAGAATATAGATAAAACAAAGTTAACGCAACAAGTTCTCATTTGTGATTTACCCTGTGTTGTAAGAAACTTAGTTAATTATGCTGTCTGTCAAGTCATCATCCTGAAGGCTGGTTGGATCCTCAAATAGCACCACCACCCAAGGTTATATAGTTATAAGGAAACCACAAACACTGATGGTGGTGCCAAAATGAAGCATATGATGCAGATGAGGAGTAAGGTAGTTTTACTGTTGTTTTCCTCACTAGGACAGAAAGTTCTATTGCAGTATGACCATCTCTGTGGGTAACACTTTTCATAACATCAAAATACACTAATTGTGCACTGAATGTCATTACTCAGTACCACCCACACACCTATACCATAGCTTCCATAATGTCACAGCCATTCATGACACTTCAGTGGAAGCTACATTTTGCTCTGACCTGTGCCAAGCAACAGATATAAAAATACTGTAACCAACAAGAAACATCATTTGGCAGTTAACTAGACCAGCTCTAAATTTAGAATTCAAACTGATTCTTTTGCATATGATTTAACGTTGAGTAAATTCTGGTTATTTGAAGAACAAGAGACTCTAGTAATAAACTTCGAAACACTGTCATTTATAGCCATTTATGCAGAGCCACTAATGCCATTAGAAGAACTAATAGCAGCAATAAAGTCTTTTATAAGATACATAATGTGAGGACACATCGTCCTAGCCAGAAACCTAAATGGCAGGCTAGACATTGCTAGTCACAGAACAAACGATCTAATAGACATGACGACAGAAGAAGGCTTTACCCTTGTCAACAGAGCAGATGACTCGATGAAACACCACTAAAGAAACACTGCCCCGATGTGGCTGACTTTCATATTCAACACCTGGAGAAGACAGGATAATCTACAGCTGCCAAAGCATCATGTCAGCTAGACAATTACATATTAAGTCAGAGGACAATGGAATGGAGAGAATTTGAGAAACTCATAAAGGAAAATGACAATGAATCGGCTGCCATAACCCTGGAAAGAACAATCAAATTGCGCTAGTATACAAACCCAAATGGAAGGCGCAAAACTGGTTTGACAAAGACTGTTATGCAAAAAGAAAGACTGCTCAAGGCCCTACACATGGCAATCTAGTAAAAACCAAGAAGATGTAAAATTTTACAAAGTAATCAGGAAGGACTACAAAAACCTACTAAAGAAGAAATGAAAGGCATATATGAAAAAGGAAGCAACCAGATTGGTGAAAGAAGCCAGAAGAGATCCATACATAGTCCCATGTCTGAGGAAAGTCCAAGACAGTGGGAAATTAGATATATCACTACAGGAGGAACAAATTTACAACAATACTGAATAAAAGATACAACCATGGCCGCATAAGAGCCAATCTCTGTGGAGGTTTGCCAGGCAGACATCAACCTACTCGTACAGGAAGAAGTACACGAGGCAATACAAACACTGAAAAACAAAAAGGCACTGGGACCCGATGGAATCTGCAATGAACACATTAAAGGTTCGATCAGTAGGCTGTTTCAGCCAATTACACAACTATTAAATCTTATGTCTGCGAGAAGGCACCATACCAGAAATTTATAGGACCTCGACAATTATGATGCTGTTCAAGGGTAAAGAAAACCAATCACGTCCTAATTCCTACAGAGGGATAGCCCTGGAAAAATATATGTTGAAGTTACTCACAAGAATTATTACAAACCGAATCTCTGAAGAAGTTGAGCACAAGATCCCAGACAAGCAATTTCGATTCCAAAAAGGAAGGAAGACCCTACAAGCCATCAACACACCCACCGATGATAGAGAAAGCACATTAAGTCTCTAAGTTTCATGCAGGGCTTGTAGATTATACAAAGGCTTTCGACAAACTTGACAGATTTATACTACTAGCAAAACTGAAATCTATAATGGAAGAAGATAGCAAATTTACAATGCTATTGAGCTCGATAGCTGCAGTCGCTTAAGTGCGTCCAGTATTTGGGAGATAGTGGGTTCAAACCCCACTGTTGGCAGTCCCGACGATGGTTTTCCATGGTTTCCCATTTTTACACCAGGGCTGTATCTTGATTAAGGCCACAGCCACTTCCTTCCCACTCCTAGCCCTTTCCTGTCCCATTGTTGCCATAAGACCCATCTGTGTTGGTGCGATGTAAAAGTAACTTTTAATTTACAATGCCCATTCAAAACATGCTGACAGTCAACTACATTCAAATCGTAGACAGAGTCACCACTTTCAAGACAACAACACAAACCAATGGCATCTAAAGAGAGACCCATTAAGCCTACTGTTCTTTAACATTGCCACACACAATGTCGAACATGCAATTAAGCAAGAGGCAGAGAATGTGAAAATATACATTTATGCTGATGATATGGTCATTGGATCTCACTCCAACACAAACTCCAACAAGCGGTCAATCAATTGGTCAAAAGATAACCAAGTGGGGACTGACATTACAAATCACAGCTAGATCATTACTCAGAATGCATATCAAATCTGGAGCAACAGGTGCCACAAAAGCCATATTTGACATTAAGGCAATAGCCAAACTATCATTAGATACCGCGATGGTAATATTCAAAGCAAAAATAGTTCCCAACACTATATATGAAATAGAAATTTTATGGGAAAAGCCCTGTGCCAAGGATCTAAGGACAATGGAAGCAGTCAAATCATGCTATTCGAAAGCTGCCCTAGGTACCTCAAAACATACAAGATCAAGACTACCCCATGAACTCGCCAAAGAGCCTTTCTTTATAGAAGACCTGCAAATGAAGTTAACCCTTTCCTACACAGACAATTGGCAGAGATTACTGCATGAAAGAGAGAGGAGCCATGGTCTGACACTAATCAGGAGCTTCAATATCTTGTGATCTCGTTGGCAGAACATGGTTACCATCATAAAATCTGCAAAAACAAGTGGTTTCATGACCATGACCACAAATCCATATATGAATTGTGTGAACAACTCTGTGATCATTACCATGTTACTACATGCAAAAATTGAGTAAAATCCCTAGCAGATTTTTGTCTTGTAAACTGAAGTGATTGGAATGTGAAAGTGTACATGGTGTGGTAACACCAGACATTATGCATAACTTGTGCCCATTTCAATATATTAATTTCATTAAAAACTTGGGCATAAAATCACCAAAACTTGGAGAATAACTGCTGGTACAAAGAGAGAGAAATTGTAATAGGAGGGTTCATGCAATGAAGTACATCTACAGTTCAACCAGTCAAGTAAGATAGAGGAATCATATGACACGGACTGATTTTGAGTGACTGCCTAGGTGGCCAAAGGACTTGCCTGTAGAGGGTAAGAGACAAGGGACAGACCTAGAAAATAATTGTTAACGTAGGTATATAGTATTTCCAATGTATGAAATACTGATGTTCATGAGTATCTACAAAGCTCTCTGTGGGTAAGGGTCATTAACTGAAATTTACAATCCAAATGCTGAGAGGTAAAACAGACTCCAATGAAAATACATGTACATAAAATTCTAGTATCTACAGAAGGATGAGAGTATGCCTTTGGTCAACAAAACTGATTAAAAGACCCATGAACTTTTGATACAAAAGCAATTCAGTGAAACTGTGTTAAAATGTAAACTTATAAGCATATCCTTGACCAATAATTTAACATAATTTGGAACTCACAACTTTCAATTAAGTACACAAATATTTAGGGTAAAACCCACTTCAAAACCACTGACTAGACTAATGAAATTAAGTTCATTTGAATAAAAGGTTTACCAATGGACACACCCACTGTTTGGGTCAAAGAGAGATATACTGTAACTGAGCATAATCTCCAATAGCAAATCTTTACAGTGCAAGTCATCATGCTTTACAGACTATCATTTTCAAGCCAATGTTATCATATTTTCCACTGTTTAACAGCAAAGCAATTTCAATGTTATCCACTAAAGCAGTAACAAATACTCAGGAAAAATAAAATCTACTGTAAAAATCTATAATACATGAACTAACAATTTCAGAATCTAGCATTCCTTTAAGTACACAATGATGTATATAAAGTGATATCAATCATACTGACTAGGTTTACAAGACAATATCTTCATGAAATATTTTCCTTTCCAGGGATGTATTATGTCAAACAAAACTGAATATACTGAGTTAACTTATGTATACTAATATATATTTATTGCTTCAGCAATACTATCATCTTACATTTTCCCTGAACAATCTTATTCTGCAACATCAATTGTTTTGAAGACAGTAAGGCACTATTGGGTCTACACAATAATATGCACACTGATAATTATAGAATGATTACTGCAGCAGATGTCACACAAAAATTATATAATTTAATTTTCAAGCAAAGCAAGCTAGCAGTTTTTATGCAATTGTTGATATGATCACAGCCATAGGACCTCTAGTTATACGTGAAATCAAACAAAAAGGACAAACTTCTCATTTCAGAAATTTATTCATAGTTCATATCCTTAGCCTTCAGTGCTAAATATAGCTATTCTGATAACTTCTGAGTACTAACAGTATAGATTTTAAAAGAAAAGTAGAGAAAGTTAAAATGTATTGGTTGTGTTTGCTAGATTTTTAGGAATGGTATGAAAAGCTTTCAATGTCATGAGCTTGGAAATTTAATATACTCACTACTATGTAAAACACTGCTACTAGAGAAAAGCAAGGGAAGGGAAGGGAAGGGAAGGGAAGGGAAGGGAAGGGAAGGGAAGGGAAGGGAAGGGAAGGGAAGGGAAGGGAAGGGAAGGGAAGGGAAGGGAAATGATATGTGACACAAGAGAGCACAAGGGAATTCTTTGAAGAGGAGGCTACAAGTGATTCGGAAAGGAATTTTCCTTTCATTCCATTCCAGAAGTGCACTGCCAAAGCTCTTAAGAGTTAGCAAAGTACTGTGACAAGGGTTATGATGGAGAAATACAACTCAGAAGAGGGTCAATCTAAACTGCTCACACCTGGAAAGAAGAGGCCTAGAACTTCCAGAATTACACAGTTGGATCTGTTTAAAGAGGATGCTATTCACTATTCGACAGGCTATAAATACCACCCCTGCTAAAGAATAATAATGTTATTGATTTTATGTCCTGTCAACTATTTTTACAGTTTTTGTAGACAACAAGGTGCCAAAACTTAGTCCCGTAGATGTTTCTCTATGTTGCCAGTAAATCTATTAAGATGAGGCTGACATATCTGAGCACCTTCAAAATACCATCGGACTGAGCTAGGATTGAACCTGTTAAGTTGGGCTCAGAAGGCCAGCGCTCTACTGTCTGAGCTTATCAGCCCGGCCCCTGTTAAAGATAACCGAACATGAGACCAAGTCAGTCACAGTCTGGCCAGGTAGTCTACAAAAGAACACAGCAGTCTGAATGAACATACAAGTGAGCTGGAAGCAAGGGGAAGGAGAATAAAATGAAGGAATGTGGCAACACCGTGCAATGGCACGTTCAATGTGCCTCCTTTCAGCCCTAGCTGTCAGAATGCTTTCTTTAAATATTACAGGTAGAGTCATATCCCTAACCCTAACATATATTAAAATTACAAGGTAACAAGCATAAAATTATTTTAAATTCATCTTAATTTTTATGAACATTTAAAATTTTTTTTTTTTTCAGTATTCCAGAAATACCCACCTTCTCCATCAAGTGGAATACATACTAGCCCGAGTGAAATTTATTCAACTTCGCTTTCAATTTCTGTTTTGTATCTTTATGTTGTAGCACTGCTGGATTGTCAAAGTAAAATGTTAAGAACGTCTTCATTATAATAATTCCATAAAATAATTTCTCCATAGCAGTAAAACAACACTAATCACAGATGGGCTATCTAACTTTCACTTTGGTATTTGCATTGTTGCCATATTTTCCACCCACAATAAAATCTAGTGAACAACCCTGGAATAAATAAATAAATAAATATTCACTTTGGTATTTGCATTGTTGCCATATTCTCCACCCACAATAAAATCTAGTGAACAACCCTGGAAGAAGATTTAGCAATTACCCACCTAATTCCACTTGAGCTATTACCCAATTAGCCCTCTCTCCTATTGAAAGAGTATTCTTATACACTCCATTTTTCTAACAGTTGTACACCACTAAGCAATGATCTATACAATTATGGAGTAATTATGTAACTTCCAGTTATTAGTAAAATTTGGAATCAAGAAGAAAACAGACCAAAAATAACAAGGTAATAAAATAAACATATATAGTATAAATGACATAGAGGAACTTTTATATTTTAGTACCACAGAGGAAATGGTTATAAACACCAGGAGTAACCCTTCTAGTCAGAAGACAGGTATTGCCTCTTCGTTAATGCAGAAATAATGGCATAAAATATGACACAGGGTCTTGTAGCATTTCAGGATACAAACATTCTAAATTAAGAGCACAGTTTCCAGATCATTATCAAAGGTTCCTTTCCTGTCATACCATTGACTTTTAAGATGGGGTAAGCATTTTAACATTAAAGCATGCAATATCTTCCTGCTCACTGCCTTGACAGTGCACGGTGGCGTTTCAAGTTTTTGGTGCCCTGATATGCTTTCTTCGAGTCTGGCAGTTTGCCACTATAAAGGTAGTCTCATGGAATGATTTCCCACCAGGGGCTTCAGCTGGTCCACCCATCTGATTGGGTGTCATCATAGGGGTCTCTTGCTATTCATCTTTCCCTCCATCACAAGTTTTTTCAAACTGCCTGTTCTGACAATGTGACTGAAGTACTGCAGGTAATGAATGATCACAAGTATTGCTTGGTTTTCATAATAGGGTCTGCTGCTTCTCATATCAGACCGTGCTTCAGTTGGTGTTGTGAGGCAGAGTAAACACCATTCCAGCCCTCAGGCCAAGAATAAAATCCTTGGACATGGTGGAAATCGGACATGAAGCTAATAGATTATGGTACTGCAGGTAAGCCCGGCTGATGTGCTCGAGAAATCTACTTTGGATGCCTAGTTCTTCCAGCACAGACATACTGGTATAGTGTTCAGTCCAAGAAATGCGGGCATCTCCAAATGCTCTCTATTTTTCTCTTATCTGCCTGTATGATTGTCCTGGTCTTAGTTGCATAGGCAGCAATATGAGTGAGTGAATCAAATGCAGTCTTGTGTTCTCTGTAATTTTTTTTTTGCTAGTGGTTTTACGTCGCACTGACACAGATAGGTCTTATGGCGACGATGGGATAGGAAAGGCCTAGGAGTTGGAAGCGGCCGTGGCCTTAATTAAGATACAGCCCCAGCATTTGCCTGGTGTGAAAATGGGAAACCACAGAAAACCATCTTCAGGGCTGCCGACAGTGGGATCCGAACCCACTATCTCCCAGATGCAAACTCACAGCCGCGCGCCTCTAACCGCATGGCCAACTCGCCCGGTCTTTGTGACTCTCAAGGACTTCTATGTACTGCTTAGCTTTGTGGTGCCTGCCCTGGTCATGGCCATGTTATATTCCTGGTATGTAAATTCATCTAAAAATAAAATCCCACCCTGAGACACATGCATGCAATCCATTGAGGGCCATGACCTACAGACATTGGAAAGTCATATGTTCAATGTGACGACATCCTCAGCCATATTGCTTGGTTTTCATAACAGGGTCTGGTGCTTCTCATATTAGACCGTTCCTCAGTTGGTCTTATGAGTAAACACCATTCCAGCCCTCAGGCCAAGAATAAAATCTTTGACAGGGTGGGAATCGAACCTAGGCCCTCTTACAATTTGTTTTATGTCGCACTGACACAGATAGCTCTTATGGTAACGATGGGACAGGAAAGGACTAGGAGTGCGAAGGAAGCAGTATTTGCCTGGTGTGAAAATGGGAAACTACGAAAAACCATCTTCAGGGCTGCCGACAGTTGGGTTCGAACCCACTACCTCCCGAATACAAGCTCACAGCTCTAGGCCCTCTGGGTAAGAGGCAAATATACCCTACACTATCCTTACACCACAGGACTGGTAATTGAGAAGACAGCATGATCAAAATATTTAAATGCTACCACAAAAATGGTATGGGTTATGCATAGTTATATTAATAATTAATGATATAGTAGTCTTGAATTCATTTGCATTATAAATCTCATTCCCTATTGACAGTTATCACTTTACAAATAAAAAAGTCTTATATAATCCTCCTTTTCAATACAAAAAAACCATCTATATTAGATGGTCATATCAGACCATTCCTCAGTTGGTCTTATGAGGCTGAGTAAACACCATTCCAGCCCTCAGGTCAAGAATAAAGTCCTTGGGCATCTATTTCTGATCTATATTTATTTGTAAAGTTCAATTATTTTCTCAAAAATTGTTAAATATTTGGTTCAAGGACTTTTGGCTTTCCCATGCAGACAGATTCCATGTAACAGTCTTCTCACTTGTTCAAGGTAGAAGATTTTAATGCAAAGTAACTACAAGCAAAAGAAGAAAGTAAAATATATATACTCTACATTGTAGATAATAAAAATTAAGTCACAATCTTCTAATATAAAATAATTCGAGAAATTGAATTATATTTGCCATATTAAAAAGGCACTGAAATAAAACCTTTACATTAACAAGCAAACCTGATCATTACAAAACCAGCTAGTAGCAATGAGGAATAGGATTGGAACAAAGAGTCCCATGTGGGTATTCTATAAAATTAAGATGATAAAGTTGTGTATTAAATGCATCTTCCACTACTTTCAGTCCTAAGAGACACCAGTATATCTGAATCTTGCCTTGAGAAGATTCCCTTAATATATTATTAAATTTTTGTTTATATTTATTATAATTTGCTTTGTGTCGCACCGACACAGATATGAATTATGGCGACGATTAAACAAGAGAGGGTTAGAAGTGGGAAGGAATCGACCATGGCCTTGATTAAGATAAATCCCCAGCATCTGCCTGGTGTGAAATTGGGAAACCACAGAAAACCATTTTCAGGGATGAACATACTCATAAATCTGACACAGGTATCTTATCTTGACCTTTAAGAGTGTTCTTAAAGGTCAAATGATTGTGCTGGGATTCAAGACTGCATCCTTCAGCATAGGAAGTGAATGCCTAACCAACTATGTAGTATGGCTGATCAGTTATGTAAAACTAGCAATAAAGTAGAAAGAGAAAAAAATCAGGATGGCTAGCATGTGAATAATTTGGACCTATGATCTTACACCACCCAGACAGGTTCTATCGGACAGTTCTGGTTACTAGTCCATGCTAGAGGATTCTGACATAAAAGAATAACATGGCATTAACCAGGTACCCACCTGTGTAACTTGAAGAGTTTTGAAACCTACACTTAGAGCACATCAGTGAAATTATTCGACTGGATTTCTTGCACATAAAAACAAAGTAGATGAAGCATACTACACCAGAAATATAACAAAAAAATAATGTATCAAAACATATTATCTTGTAAAAATATAATGAATTATGTTCTAAACCTCATGTCAAGGTATTGGAAATGAAGAATAACAATTATATTATTGAAATATTTTAGATCAGGTATTACCAAATGAAAATTAAGTGATAAAGTTTTTGCTTTATGTCGCACCGACATAGATAGGTCTCAAGGCGCTGATGGGATAGGAAAGGGCTAGGAGTGGAAAGGAAGCCGCCTTGGCCTTAATTAAAGTACAGCTATGGAAAAACATCTTCAGTAAGAGATAACTGAATTAGAAATTATTTACTTTAAAAGTCTACAAGCTTGATGAATTTCAATAATATAGTCATCACTGTAAATTTCTCAAACAATTTTTTTCAGTTGTAGAAGCATAAACATCTAAAACATTGGACAATCATCAAGTTAGCTTCTGCACAATTAGAGTCTTTGTATGTGATTCCTAAAGGCTATCATTTATCTTGTTTCATATCGACTGCTAAAAAGCAATAATCAATCTTTGACGATTTATTTTGTTTTCTTATATAAACACAAGTGTTCTTCAGGTGGTGAGTACCTTGTATGTATTCACGAGCAGAATTACCTTGGAAGTCAACAGTTGCAATAACTCATATGTGGTGTGTTAATGCGAATACATAGTCAGTTTTGGATGTGTGCTCTGTGGGTTTATATATAAGAATGAGAATAAGAATATAAGAATTATGATGAGGAAATGAACCAACTTCTACATTCTCCTAAAACCAGTAGCCTCAATATTAAAAGAGACTGGGGATTGGGATGTGGCGTTTCTAAGCGGAGGTACTTGCAAGTGAAAGAGAAATGATGGGTGTGATATCATTAGGGGGAGATCAACTTTTTTTTCTTCTTTTTTTTTTGCTAGTGATAGGTCTTATGGTGACAATGGGATAGGTAAGGCTCAGGAGTTGGAAGGAAGCGGCCGTGGCCTTAATTAAGGTACAGCCCAGCATTTGCCTGGTGTGAAAATGGGAAACCACGGAAAACCATCTTCAGGGCTGCCGACAGTGGGATTCGAACCCACTATCTACCGGATGCAGGCTAACAGTCGTGCGCCCCTAACCGCACGGCCAACTCGCCCGGTGGGGAGGAAGGGGGGGGGGGGGCGGCAGATCTACAAGACCAGTTACATTTTCTTAATGGTGAACAAAATCTACCTCTACTTAATGGTAAATAAGACTTAGTAATTAACTGACATTGTTGGGTTAGGGAATGATGTATCGAATGTAGATTCCAATTTCAACTTGATAGAATTTATTACTAGTCAAGAATGCTATGAGTGTGACGTAGGTGATGTCAACATCAACCAAGACAGTGATACTAATGAACAATTTAATCCAAATGCCAACACTCATTCAGATATTGAAAATACCCTCGCTGCTACTGAAGGATATAATACAGGTGACTCTCCCATCAGCAATGACATTCAGTGAGACCAAATATCACCTCTTATTTCACCTATCACAAGTGATATAAGGGAAGCAAACAAAGTTAGTGAATGGCTAGAGAAGTAAGGAAATGGAGGAAGAAAGCTGATGTTGCAGGTAATAAGAGGGAAATGAGTAACAGGAGAACAGCATGTTGGCTACCAAAAAAAATTTAGTATGTGCTACAAATCAATTCAAGACGTGGCAAGACCTGCCAAAAAAAATTGGTCCAAGATGCACCAAACTATCCTGTGAAAAGTCAAAATGGAGATACTGTAATGTCATTCCTGTAGGTGCCAGGAGAGAGTTGCATTCCAATTTCTGGAAAGAATTGAGCCTGAGTGAAAACAAAAGAGGGATGGTGCTGGTGACAGAAGACGAGGTACTTTGAAATATTTCATTAAATTGGGGAAGAACCACATTGTGTGTGTAAGGAAATTTTTCTATAAATGTTCTCTCTGAAGGAATGGTGTGTTCATAATTTGTCATTGACTTCTAAGGATGCAATCCACATTAAAACACACTACCAAATATACTAGGAAGAATCTAATAAGGGGTATGCAGTTAGTTTCCTGAAAGATCTCCCAAAACTTCCTGCTCACTATTGCAGGAAGAACACCACAAAGTTGTATCTTGAAACAGTTATTAATACCAAGCAACTGCTATTTGAAATTTACAAAGAGAAATGCGTAACTGATAGAAGGAAACCATTAAGTCGTCATACGTTTTACATCCTAGCAGATCAAGAGAATATTGCTCTCCACCAACTGAAAAATGATCAGTGTAACGAATGCTGTTCTTACCAAGCAAGCAATTTAGGGGAATAAGAAAGGGGAAAAAAAAAAAAAAAAAATTCAAAAAGGAAGCAAGAGAAGAGAAGAGAAGAGAAGAGAAGAGAAGAGAAGAGAAGAGATAAGGAATTGTGTCAAAAGGAAGATGAAACTACAAAAGTGCTTACAGTGGACCTACAGTTAGACAAACTGTGTCCTAACCCAAAAGCTAGTGCATTGTATTATAAGACAAAGCTGTGTGTGCACAATTACAAACTTTATGTTACCGGTGGGCTGAATATGAAGGTAAAATTCTTGCATCAAATTTTGCTTCTTGCTTGACTATTTGAATACAAATTGTATGAATGCCAAAAAAGTGATAAACACTGTGCTTCCAAATGCCTTATTTGAGTTTGCAGTGAAACATCACATTGAGATAGAGCACAAGTATTATGTGAAAGGACACACTCAAATGGAAGTAGACTTTACCCATGGTATCACCAAACTCGAGCCAAGGAATAGAGACAATCACCTTCCATCAGATTATACAGTTATGATAAAAGAAGTCCAAAGAAAACTTCCCCTCTTAAAGAAAAATTTCTTTTGTATAATTTCTTTTTGAACTATGCTGATCCAGCTTCAATGATAATCTTCCATTCGACATGGACTTCGTGTATCAGATCCCACTGTCAGAGACTTGAACGTTCTAAATTTCAGTCCTTCTGGAATTGTACGCTATAAACTTAATTTTTCTGATCAAATCTGTGATCTCCCATGATGGTCAAAGAAAATCAGCTGAGATGTATTACAAACAAATTTAGGAAAGCAGATTGAAAATTCCAACTTTGAAATATCACCACCTTCAACAAGTTTGGTAGTTTTTCCAAAAGATGTACATTCCTTCTATGAACATTTACTACATTAAATTGGAGGAAGACTTGTCAGAACATCAAGTTAATTAGTGATTTATTTTGAAGAACGAACTGAATGGACATTTATATTAAGGTAATTTTTAACTAATTTGAACTTCTCATATTCTGTATTGATTTTCCATATTCGTAACTAAATATTATTTCAATCAATTACTGCGTTTTTGGAGAAAATTACATTTCTACATAGCATTTAATAACCTCTAACTCTAAAACATCTTACATGTCTGACAATATTATTTGTGATGATACCTCATAAGTCACGCTTTTCCTTTCAAAAGTTATTTCCTAATAAAATATATTATGGTATAGTTAATGTTTATTTTAAAAAAAGTTGCCGTAACCCAATTAAATTTACCTTGGGCCAAAATTCATGACTTAAAATGGTTTTTAGGCTCTTCAGAAAAAAGTAATTTTTCTTAGCAGCTGATATGGACCAATTAAACATCTATCTACTGTAATAACTATTCTAGCATGGAGATCCATACAGAATAATCATAATTATATGAACAGGCAAACAATTGTTACATATGAAACCCGCACTTATCACTTCAGCAAACAGCCTTTTGTTCAGAGGAGATAAATATATACAGTAATTCCAGAAACTTAGTTTGTAACTTGCGTTAATACATTTATATGATTCTACAGCCTTGACGTTCTTATTAAACACGCTCTTAAATACTGTACCCAAACAAAATATCCCATTCTCATTTACCATAAAATGTAACTTGGAGGGACCAAAACCTTTTCACAACTTGCAAATAAATAAATAAAAATTTAACTTCTATATTCTTGAAAAGGATATCAGTTCATCCACAAATTCAGACTTTAATCCCCAACCCCTCCTATTCTTTTAAAATTGAACTTGTAAAGTATTAAATTTGTACATAGGCCTGCAGTTTAAGTACTCACAAAAGAGCTACATAAATGATACAGTATCACTCAGTCTCTATCAAAGAGTAAGAAATACAGTTTTAAAATACTCCTTCAATGAAAGACTGATATTTCTGTTTCATAATATAGTTCCTTCTTGTATGTCATCATTTCTTTCCTTCACCTGCAATTAGTATTATGTTCCTCATGCAGCAAGGAATACAAGACAGCACACCAACAACTGACAGCAGTTTCCTTCATACTAAATCACTTCAAGCCAAACTGTATTTCATTGATATATTTTCCTTTCTAACCTTTGTGTAATTTGGTCTATTAATTATAGTAAAGTAAAATGAAACCGCTCATCCTGTCTTCAGTAAATGCTTTAACATTTTGAAAAATTATATTTACTACTTAGTAAATCTCCATAAAGTATACTACAACAGCACAAAGAACCTGAAATGTACGCAAGTTGGAAATGGTAGCTATTATAAAAAATTTTGTCAGATGTTTCAATAATGCATACAAAATCATGTCTAGTAATATTAACAGGCTAAAAATGTTAATATTTCCTAAAATATTGTTCTCAAATAGAGCTTTCTATTCTATACTAGAAACAATCCACACTCCGTGGTTCTATTAATAGCAAGTCAAATGAACAAAAAATATGTTACTTTAATGGTGGCATTATCTAAAATGCTTATATTTCAGAAATATATAATAAATATGTATCATCCAGCAATTTAAAGATGGAACCTATCTACTATACTAATACACTACTCTTAAAAATACTGCAGTAGTTAATAGTGGAATCTGAAGAGCTCCATAAAACAAACACATCTTAAAACTTATGAACATTTCTTAATACAAATGAATATCATGATGATGATGCTGCTTGTTGTTTAAACGGGCCTAACATCAACGGTCATCAGCCCAAATGAATATCAAACAATATTAGAGAACATATCTTAAACTCAACAAATTCCAAAGTTATTATTTGAGTTCTAGACTTTCTGACCTGACAGAGCCTTTGCCAGATCCAGAAGGGCAAACATGATAATGAATACTCACAGGAATGCTCTGTAGTTTTAATAAGTTCATTCCCGTATCCAACCTAAGTCGGACAGTGAATGTTGGTTGTGAGAGACCATATCCGACGTAAGTTGGATAAGTATTTGCAGGGACTAATGAAATGTAAACTGAACTCCAATTGTGTTTTTTGTCACAGTTACGCTTCTTATCTATACAAGGCAGATAAATGAAGTATACCTCAAATGGATATACATTTCACCTTGCTTATGTGAAGACCATGTCTCCTATTTGAACAAAGGTTGAGGTGTAGTATTCGGGATGTCTCATTGTGTTTCTAAGTGCGTGTTGTAAGTGTTGACAAGTGTGTTGTGAGACAAGAAGCTACGGCCTTCAAGGGAAGTGTGGAAATGGATGAAATACTGGACGGGTTGTTCAATAATGACTCGAGGGATGATTTCACTGTATTCCTGTTGAAGGGGAACGTGACAGTGTTATTGAATTTGAAGAACTACCTACAGAATGCATTCTGGAAGAAATTTTAGTACTTGTTACAGATCCGCTATATAGGCCAACTACACCACTATTCACAGCTAATTGAGGACTAAATGTCCTGTTGGATAATGAAACTGTTGATATGTCTTTTGTCAATTTATTTCTTTCCAAGGATTTTTTGAATGTCTGCAAACAAACAATCATATATGCCAGCCAAATGATAAGCGTTTCACCTCGCCACATCACCTAATACTGCCAGGACTGTACAAAATTTCAGATTTTTAACTTCATTAGCTTACGGGCAGTGATCAAGAATAACCAATGATGTACAGCAGGACCTTAATGGCAGTAATAAAGATTATCCAGAGATGTACAGGAGGAGTCTGAAACAACACAGTTGGGCTGTTCATTAAATTGTCCATACAGTACGTGGTAGCAAATATGTTAAACGACTCTCCTTGTATTTGCAGAGACAATGTGACCGATGAAGGACACAGGAACTAGGACACAATGGATGAAGAAAGCTGATTTAATTTAGAATCTGGAGTAATAATCTCCTTAATCGAAATTTGGAAACTTTCCACGATGAATTAGTAAGTTATAATTAATCTTTCCTATATCCTGATCATCCTAATAATATTTTTCACATCAAAATCTTTGTTAACATTTACAACATACTTAAGAGATTAATGGGTTCCAGAGAACTTCACAGTGAAAGTCCAATGTCAAATGATTAATTTGTATCAGGCTTCTAGTAAACTACTACCAACTATTTGTGGGCTTAGCGGGACCAATAAATGCTATTAAATTCATAAATGTGAGATACATTTCTCAACTTCAAACCATAATTCATGCAGTTATCCATGGTCAAGAGGTTTAGTTTTCATTTGAACACCGGTAGGTGTAACTCTATAATTAGCAGATATCTCAACTGATCAAACAATTCTTTAAACAATCCTTTACTTTCCAGGAACTTTCCTATATATATTTCTTCAATTAAAAAAACCCACAGAAATTTATAGTCCCACAATACCAATGCCTTGTGCAACACAAGAACTTCAAGGATTGGGGAACTGACAAATTTGTGGTTTTGACTCTTTAACATATCCAACTGACAAAACATGTGCTATACATTAATAAAACTACGTAATTAATTAGAATAGGAAACCATACAAATGTTGTACTCTTACTATTCTGTTGCATGTAATGAAATAATGAATATTATTTAATTTTATTACTTGTGCAGTAAACAAACAAACACAGAGTGTTTTTTATGTGCTATTGTGGGAAAACTTCTAGATCTGGCATTGTCAGTAAGAACAACAATGCCAACAAACTTCAGTAATGAAAGCAGAAGATGCTTAACAGTAACAAATATTTCTGAAATACCTGTGATTCCACCAGAAATCCAGGCATGATTATAGGTATCAACTGATGTAATCAGTACTGGCAGAAATATTTTAAAATGTTACCTGATATGTGGTTTAAAAGTGACATAATACTGATTACTTCAGTTCACATAATATATAGCTTTGTACATTTTCCTTGTACAATTATTATCAATAAAGACAACTGTACATAATTTCAGAATATCTGCAATACAATAACACATACACTGGGTAAAAACCTTGCATTTAAGAAACAGTCA
This sequence comes from Anabrus simplex, assembly GCF_040414725.1. Taxonomy (NCBI): domain Eukaryota; kingdom Metazoa; phylum Arthropoda; class Insecta; order Orthoptera; family Tettigoniidae; genus Anabrus; species Anabrus simplex. Next base: position 1,063,826,032 of record NC_090266.1, on the reverse strand, counting down.
TATGAAGGTTCAAGAAAAAAACCCAGGTAAGTCAACTTTCTGTCGCAATAGAATTAGCAGTGATATGCTGGGCATTGGGCCAGGCTTAATTCAGTTTAAAATTTTGAAATGTTTATAACTTATTTGTTTATCTAGTAACATTCTGAAATTAAAATTTTGTGTTCTCGAATTCTGAAGGAAGTTGACTTACCTAATTTTTTTCTCCTGACTCTTTATATTAAGTCAGTTTAATAAGAAGTGTACCACAGCTTCTGCTATTTAAAAAACAGGATCATAATAAACAGATAAGAAGACACGATGCACTTATGAAAATTTAACACAAGCGTTAGGATGGAAAGTTTTAAAATATTAAATTGATTTAAAATTACAATAATCAAAATATTAGAGTAATAAACTCTTAGAAATATCAGTGACAATGAAGTTGCATATGAAAAGTAACTGATCATGGCTGTAAAGATAATTTATCATTTCTTTTACTTTTGAATGAACACATTAGATCTGGGAAACTTGGCAGATGAAAATTATTTATATTATTAGTAAATTACTAAACATTAAGGGGTGAAAAGAAAAGAGAAAAATAGTTAGAAATCTATATATATAAAATAAGAGTTTTGTCTGTACATTGCTCAGAATTTGAAAATAATGATATTTCTGTATCGGTCATGTCCACAGTAACAAGGAAATGCGCTTTTTACTTTTCCGTAATTTCTGTCTGTCTGTCTGTCTGTACATGCATCACTTGAAAACGGCTGAAGATAATTTAATGAAAATCGGTATGTAAAGCCGGGGGATGAACCACTACAATCTAGGCTATAAATAATTTTGTTCACGCTGAGTGAAATGGTAGTTTAGGGGAAGGCCTGAAATTTAATTTTCAAATGTTTATATTATTAGTAGTTCTATCGATAAATACTACATGACTAAAGTTATATAGAATTAAATTTCCGATCATTTATGTCTCATAAATGTTTACCGTACCACCTATCATAAGAGATATTCATGAATTTGTATTTTTGTTGCTAAGTCCATATCAATGCCGAGCCAAGAGAAAATGGGTTAACAGAATTGAATGAAAATCGGTACAGAGAGCCGGGAAATAACAAACTACAGTCTAAGCTATAAACAATTTTATTCATCCTGGATGAAATTGTAGTTTAGGGGAAGGCACCTACAATTTAAGTTTTAAATACCTACATTATGTTATTGGTCCTATCGAAAAGTACTGCATAACAAAAGTTAGAGAGAATACAATTTCCGATCATTTGCGTTTTACTGTACCAACTATGATAAGAGTGGTAATTCAGTGACGGAAGAAAACTAAATGCAAAAGCCTACAATATCGAAGCGCATAACATTCATCAACAATAGCATTATATTGACCATTGTTTGTTGTGATGTTATTTGTCTTATGCTGCCACTCAATTCTGATAGATGGGATTACTGCTGCATACCGAGTATAACAGCCTAATTGAATATTGGTGGGAAATAGCTGGGGAGTTAGAAAACTTTCTTCTTTACCATTCCATTCCTCTGGTTCATGCATTTCCTGATACTGATGGTACGTAACACAATGGTTCATCATAGTATTCCACCTATTCGATCCCTACTCTGACGGGCTGTTTTGAATGAGCAGTGTGCACATTTAAGGCAGAGGCTCAGTTAGTAGTAGTAGTAGTAGTAGTAGTAGTAGTAGTAGTAGTAGTAGGAGTATGACCTGGTCTAGAATTATAATTTAGGCCAATTCCAAATTATAGCACCACAATTCACTAAATAATTCAAAATTCAACCCTGAAAAGAGCCGCTTCTTAAGAAAAGCTTCTTCCGCTTCACTTTTATTAAATCCACATTTATTGTATTACAAATTAGCAATGAAGAGGGGCTTTCTTCTTTGGCTTGGAGGAAGAATTTGCCTCCAAGTCAGATAGGTCTTCCCGCCGCCAGTGTAGGGAATTGAGATTTTCCGATTCATCGGGTATTCCTAGGAAACAGATTAGTAAAAGGGCATAGTTTTTGCCCTGGGACTCTCCACTATTCGACCTCCCCCCTTACCGAAAAAAAAAAAAGATGAAATGTGTTCACGGATGTCTGCGGCCTGGTCATTCCAGCTCTGGAACTTTGGACTGTTAGATCGACAGCGTAGTACTGTACGTTAAAAGTGAGCAAAATGTGTGGTTTTTCATTTGATCGAGTATTTCATATGAAAACATTTCTTTTAATTGTGTCATTCCTACTGACGTCATTGTAATGACCTATGTTCATTTCAGTTGGGAAAATTACTAAGACAGTCTTTCTGAGGATGTAAAAAGGCAGGTGGAGATTGAGTGTCTGCCATTATAATGCTCCCAAACTTGATTGTGACTGATGGTAGGCAAGTGGGCCTACCGTTACAATGAATATTCCCTAACCCAGTCTTCATATGAGAAGAGATGTTTAGTGACTTCTCAGTCGTGTTTCTAGGGTAACGTTAAGAGCTATGCAATTTAATACAATCTTGCTCACAACGTGTACACTACCTAACCTCAAATTCTGTATATAATGAAGAATTCCGTAGCGAAGCACGGGTACATCAGCTAGTTAATATAATAAAACTGTACTGTATAAAGCCTTTACTGGCAACAATTAAAACTAGCATTCCCAATACATGTTTTCAACAGAACTTGGTTTCAGGTTCTGGAACTTCATGCTACACCATGGATGTTTCTGAACCTAGGCACTGAATATTTGCAGGCATGCATTATTCTTTACACATCATGCACTGAAAGAGGTAGTCATGAATATCAAAAATGTCGGATAGCTAGTGTTTATAGCATTCATTAAACTTTTTCTAAAACATTTCTAACACAGCCCAACCAATATTTAAAAGGAGTTTTCTATTTTAAAAATCAACTTCTAGCCTGCTGAAGTTTACTGAATTATGTTTCACTTCATTCAAAATCCATAACAAGTACTCTCATAAATTACTTTGTAAAAGCTACATCAGTACTTAGTACATTTTTCTATTGCGATTAAGCTCCATGCCTCAGCAAACACAGGTTATTTCATTAATCACACAGCAGAATTTATTTTCATTTGCCACTCTGATATCCATCATACCTTGTTTCATTTGATGTATTTTGAAATATTTTTAAAATTCATTTCACTTTAAAGGTTTGCTTATGACTACTGTCAAAGAAAAATTGTATAGAAACAAAGGATTTGATAAAAGGGAACCACCAAAATCTGAACCACTGGTTTAATTTGATTTAAAATAGGAAATGTCACAAGGCCCAGAAGAATATGACAAATTGAGAATTCAGTTATAAATTTTAGGCTTTGTGGTGAATATGTGCAAGCATGCATTACTTTAGGCTATTTCACCCAATGAACAAGGTGTAGTTATGGATATCAAAGCTCAAGCTAACTTTCAACCATCTTAAGATAATGACACTGTTAGTTACAAAATGTATGGTTTACCTCTGGAGATTTTTTCCTGGCACCTTCTGACAAATTACCACTCATCCACTCACACCCCTTAGTCATGCATTATTAGTAACAGCTTTCCTTACAATGTTGTTCAAACCATGAAGATTTGAAACAAATGCTTAAAAAAAAAACTTTTAATAAGACTTTCTACAAAAAATATACCTCTTATTCCCCATTCATCTCGCTATGCTGCTGGATATTAAAATGCTTTGTGAGCACTTACTTTAACTTCGCACACTTCACAGAAGAGGATTTTTCCTTCCGTAGAGAAGCATTCCTCCCTGAACTCTTTAATGCAATTTCTTATTTTAACACTTTCCTTAGATATCCGTATGTCAGCATTATCACTGTTAATGAAGCCTTGAAAATTGTCTCTGTTGAAATTTTTAAGAAAGGTGAGGAGAGAAGGGTAATTCAGGCACTACCTGAAGTAGTCACAAGCCACAAGTGCTAAGGGTAACGTGCCAGTGGACATAAATACCTGCACGGCGAGTCTTAGTCAAAAGGGAAATATTCTAAAACTAGACATGTAAACTTGGACGACATACAAGAAAAGTAAATTATTCAGCTTTGAGCCCTGAGCTTCTTCATCAGAATGCCACAAACACATTTCCACAAGCAAAATCCGACATCACATTCGAAGTACAGTACATTTTTCTGTGCAAAATAAAACCAAAATATGACTATAAAGCAGCTAAAATGACCAAAATATGATGAAAACAATAAATGGTAAGGGGTAACATGCTTGCCTCTTACCCGGAGGCTCCAGGTTCGAATCCCAGCCAGGTCAGGGATTCTTCCCTGGTTCTGAGGGCTGGTTCAAGGTCCTCTCAGCCTATGTGATTACAGATGAGCAGCTATCTGAGGGTAAGATAGCAGCCCTGGTCTAGGAAGCCAAGAATAACAGCTGAAAGGATTTGTAGTACCCAGAAACCTCAAATTCATGCACAATTCCAACAAACAGCCAAAATGGAAGACGGTAAAAAGTTAAATTTCCTGAACATCTGAGCCCTAGCTATCACAATATCTTGTCTTTTCTTCAGGTGCGTTGTGATGACTACTTCATGCAGTAATATTCCATTAAGTGATAACTTAAAAGAAAAAAGGATTTCCTCCCATGCATCCAGTTGTTCTTGTATTTCTCTCTCTCACTGTTATATCATCATATATAGCATCTCTAGTAGTCTGTCCATAACCATGAAAAAGGGTAGCAGTGAGAGGGCACTTCCTTCTCTGAGACCATTTTCTAGTCTAAACTATGCCATCTCATCTCTTCACACAGGTTTCATTTATACTGTACAGGCTTCTAACAGTTTTCGACCCTTCGATGTAAGGGGTAGCATGCCTGCCTTACCCGGAGGCCCCGGGTTCGAATCCCAGCCAGGTCAGGGATTTTTCTATGAATCTGAGGGCTGGTTCAAGGTCCTCTCAGCCTATGTGATTACAAATGAGCAGCTACCTGAGGGTAAGATAGCAGGCCTGGTTTAGAAAGCCAAGAATAACGGCTGAGAGGATTTGTAGTGCTGACCACATGACACCTCATAATCTGCAGGCCTTCGGGCTGAGCAGTGGTTGCTTGGTAGGCCATGGCCCTATGGGGCTGTTGAGCCATGGGGTTTGGTTTTTGTGTTTATGCTTCTAACCTTTACAGTTATTTCCTCATTCACTCTCCTCTAAGTGTTAAGTAACATGAAATGGAAGATGAAATGAATATAATGTAATAAAATTGTATTACTTACTCCTTATCTTATTTTTAATGGGTCTTTCCAATTTTAAGAATATCTATTTTGTATTTCTGATATATTAATGTTAATTTATTATTAGCTGAGGATGTCCCTTAGGGGACGAAACATGTAATAAATATAATACATTATATATTGTATTGAATAGGTGGACCACTTAGTTATAATATTTAAGTTTATCTTGAATATTCACTAATTAAATAGAAACCATTACTCATCAAAAAAGTCAAAAATGTAGAAATGTGACTTTTGTATCTGGAAGAGGCACAGGGCCATGGGTGAATTCCTAAGGGCAAAAGCAGGTGGGCATAGAGCTAACCCCTCCATCCCACTTTGTGCCAAAGTTACAAATACTGGAAGAATTTTATGTGCAACTCCTCTGGGGACCTCCATCTCCTGTCTGCAGATGGCTTTGCCTTGTATCTCTCAATGACCTGGAAAAAACCCCAGCTACATTATCAAGAATGCTGATCTGAAGATGTTCCAAAATATCAAACACTAGCAGCTGATAGTACATATTACACATTTCTTTACCATTAGTTAGATAACTTTACTAAGTAAAACAGAATTTTAGATTAAATTCAGAGACTTGAACCTCAGGAATTCTTATTTACCAGCTACAGGGTTAAATTAAATCTATTATATGAACATAAAACAAGAGAATTCTGCATTTCACAGAGAATGAAATGAAATCATTGTTACCCATGATCCCTTTTCTAATGTGTTCATCTTTAAGGAGGGGGTCAAACACAATTCATATTCAAGGTCATACACACACAATAAAAGTCATAACATACCTATGTGTAAAATCCACATCAATGAAACTATCCCCATGAAATGTTCTCGTGCTAAGATAACTACACATAAATTTTACATCATCATCTGATTATATACATCTGGTAGAAGTTGGGTAAAATTTTGTTTCCTTAAATTTAACAGAGGAGGGCAAAAGAAAATAAAGTACATGGAAAATGATATTTCTTTATAATTTAAGACCCACAGGGTAGCAATTACAAATATGTACTAACATTTCATCAGGAAGTTCAACAATGACACATTGTTGTAAGGTGAATATCTAACTCTGTAAAATGTTCAGTCTGAAACAATTGTGATGACTGTAGGACACATCTTGGGTAAGATTATTCCTGTGATAAGCATAATTACCCATAAAAATAAATTTTGAACTTTGATTTCAATTCGAATTCCACATTTTTAATTTCTACCAAATGTTTCAAACGTTGATTTAAATTTGAAATTCTTAACTTCAATAAACCATATTAGCTGATCTGTACAGGAAACTAATTATCCTATATTACATAAGAAGAGAGTAATGAATTCTCTACACCCTGAAATCAGTCACTTATTAATTTCAAACAATTTCTTGCCTAGGCACTGAGTGACAAAATTATAATACTGCGGAGCCTAAGTCTGCACATGTGCATTTAAAAATCAATTAGTTGTCATTTAAAGACAACATTAAGACAAACATGTGGAAATACAGCACCTCTCTGTGTCACTGTGTTACTAATATTAATCAGATGCTTAATGTTTGTAACACTTAGTAAAATGCAAAATACTGAAAATATAAAACACATGGGGCCGATTGCAGAAACAATGACTAGTTTTAAGCCTTAGACAACGTCTACCTAAACAAAGTCTAAGTTGTGCACAGTCTTCCATTGCATAAACAATGTTCAGCTGGTGTTTGACTAGATGTTGTTTAGTTTCAATATTGGTTCGAAAATGGAGACAGAAGTATCTTTCACGTTACTCTTTGCTTGTCGCAACCAATGAATTTATTGGTGCACACACCAAACGCTAGTCAGCTGTTGCTTTCCTACATATTATTCAAATATGGCTAAGCATGAGCACGACTTGCCTGCAGATAAGAATATCGCTTTCGGTGAAAATGAAATCTCATAATATTATTGACACTAAAGCGACACGCCACCGCGCGAGGAAATGTAGCTTTGATTATAGTGTTGTTACGGTGAGTGTAATATACTCGTAAATAGCTTCGGCGAAGGGAAGATGAAACAATAGTACTGTGTAACCAAATAAGTTGTATGGCCCATATAGATCTAGCTTGCATTCTGGAGATCATAGGTTCGAAACACATCATCGGCAGCCCTGAAGATTGTTTTCCATAGTTTCCCTATTTTTACACCAGGCAAATACTAGGGCTGTTATTATGGCCACAGCTCTTCTTCCGCAGTCCTCCTCTTTAAACAATAATCACCACCACCACCACTTGCCTTTTCCTATCCCATAGTTGCTGAAAACTTACCTGAATAAGCGCGACAAATATTAAAAAAAACCCACATACAACCTACTTTTTAGTTGTCACTACTATGTGTGCTTACTTGGCAGCAAATATAAGCGAATCCCTCCTGGTTGATGTATGTGACAGCTCTCTGACCATCGAGACAAGTAATTCTGTCATGTATGTAGTCGAAGTGACCTATAATTATCCCATGTATAATAAAATATATCGGCTGACAAGAATTGTAATCAAGTTGACAGTTACTGGACTGCCCCTTTGTCAGTCTCAAGAAACAAGTCTCTTGAATAGAAAAATATTATTTTAAGCTGTACCTCCTCGTACATTTCAAATGAATTGCTGCGACTTCACAGCGGAAGACCCACAGAGAGGCCGTAGGACTAACCTTTCTTCCCAGAATCATCTCAACATGATAATACAAATTACACGTTTCATAGTACATAACCTTTGAATGTGATTCACTCCTCACATTTGAGGTTAAACAGTGTTCTTGGCAGTGTTTAAACATGGCTGGTTGAACATCGGTTTTAGACAGCGTCTAAGTGATAAATAACGTCTCTGCAATGTGGCAGCCATACTTAGACATTGTTTAACCATAGACATTGTCTAAACACCGTTTCTGCAATCGGCCCATGAGCTCTAAATTCAAATACAACAGATGTTATTCAAGAAAAACTTATAAGTTTCCTACATAATTTTTGTCAGACGCAGCATTCAGAAATATTGCCATCCCATCCAAAATCTTTAGTACTAAGATCCTGGGATTGATAACAAATGTGGACACCATGGCAATAAAACTGAAAAAAAAAAATATAGAGTACATTTCTGTATAAAATATTAAAAATTCTGACGCACTGGTATCACGATACTGCATTTATTAATTCCTCAAAGTACGATTCTGACAGCACTAAAATGGCACTATGTAAGAGATCAGAGTTTACATAAACAGAACAGTAGTGGAATGAAGGCGCCAATAGCAACAAAGACAGGCAACATAATGGACGTATCATCAACAGAATAGGGGTCTGGAGTTCGAGGCCCACTAGGACGGCGATTCTTGGCAGATTTTTTATCGTCTACCTCTTCACGGTAATCATCAGTTTCTGGTTCAGCTGGTAATGGTGGCAACTTAGGAACATCTGTACAGAAAAGAAATTACAATGAAAGAGTATCAGGAAGAATTTACAGGAGATCAAAGTATACCTTAAATTTAATTTACATGTTGTAAATTCCTGTTATTAATATAAATGAAATTATTTTCCACATGAATTACTTTAAAGTACAATACCTTCTAAACTTCCTTTCATAACACAAATGGCATTAATCTTTGGATTATCTCTGTACCCCTGAAACAAAGGGAATGAGCTATAGCCAGAACACTCAATTACACCTGAAAACACAGTAACAAAAAAGCAGAGCACATTTCAATCAATCAATCAATCAATCAATCAATCAATCAATCAATCAATCAATCAATCAATCAATCAATCAATCAATCAATCAATCATATGATGTATGTACAGTACATACAGAGTGGATTTGAATTCTACCAACAATCTTCCGGAGGTTGTTGGGGGATGTTTGCTGAGAATACTGTCCGGCTCCATGGCTAAATGGTTAGTGTACTGGCCTTTGGTCACAGGGGTTTGATTCCCAGCAGGGTCAGGAATTTTAACCATAATTGGTTAATTTTGCTGGCGCAGGGGCTGGGTGTATGTGTTGTCTTCATCATAATTTCACCCTCATCACGACGTGCAGGTCGCCTACGGGAGTCAAATCAAAAGACCTCGACCTGACGAGCCGAACTTGTCCTCGGACACTCACGGTACTAAAAGCCATACGATATTTCATTTTTGCTGAGAATACTGAGAAAAGTAACCCGTGGTCTACAGTGGCTCATTACCGAATAATGTGATGGTGATATGTTAGACATGGGCCATGTACATAGATGCTAACAGATTACTAAGGAATAAATCAACTACTCAATTTTTTTTTTTTAGAATTTGATTTTCTTTCTATCATATTTATTTTTAACTATGATAAAAGGAGCTTCATGATCACTTATACCATCTATCACTTCTCTATACAGCTCATTTGGTTTTATTAGCACCACATCTAGAATACTTTTCCCTCTAGTTGGTTACATCACTTTCTGATTCAGCTGTCCTTCCCATATTAACTTATTCATCATTTCTTGGTCATGCTTTCTGTCATTCGCATTCCCTTTCCAGTTGGCATTTGGTAAATTGAGGTCACCTTCTACAATAATGTTCTTTTCTGTGTCGTTCCCCATATAGCTGATTATCTTTTCAAATTACTCCACATCAGCTACAGCACCAGCCTTGCCAGGTCTGTACACCTCAAAAACATCAAGTTGCCCATTATCTTTAGAGATAAGTCTTACACCTACAATTTTATGTTTCTCATCCTTAACTTTTTCACTGCTTACAAATTCTTTTTTCACCAGCATGAATACTCCACCTCGTACCATTGCTAACCTGTCTCTACGATAAAAACTCCAATTCCGAGAGAAAATTTCTGCATCTATAATATCACTCCTCAGCTGTGATTCAATTCCTATTACAATATTCGGTAAATATATATCTATTAAATTACTTAATTCTATTCCTTTCTTTACAATACTTTTACCGTTTAATACTAACATTTTATGTCATCTTTACTTGACTACCTACTTCCTAATCTGTTATCACCCCGTTTCCCTGTGGATACCTCCCTGTAGCTCTTCTAAATAAACCCCTAACTTATATCTACCTTTGTGGTTCATGTACAGGCCATCTAAATGTAGAGCCTTATCTCCTACCCACCTATTAGGATCTACAAATCTCACACCCAATTTCCTACATATCCATTCCATAGTATCATTTAAATCCCCAATCACTCTCCCACCGATAACAATCTCTGCTTCCTTAAACTTCTTCCGTGCTGCCATAACCGGATCCCACAAATCCCCAACTATGTTAGTTCCTATTCCTGCTTGCCTTACATTGTTGGTACCAACGTGTAAAATTATAACCTATACCTTACCTCCTCTTCCCCTTCTACTTTCCTCCACATCTGCATTAACCTAATTCCTGGATAACACTCTACCTTGGTTCCCTTTCCTCTACACACTTTCCCCCAAATGCTTAACAACTGAGTCATCCCCTCCTCTCCTGGTCTCCTTTAACTTTCCTGACACCTGGAGAACCTACTAACTAGCCGTTCCCTTTCCTCTTGCCTCCTCCTGCTCTGTTGCACTTCCCTGATCGCCATCTTCCTTCTGCTGATCTACCCTTCAGTGACTCATACCGATTCCCCACTAATAACTCTCCTGGGCCTACTACCTGAGGAAACCCTTAGCCCTCATTTTCCTCCCACTTAAAACATTCATCCACCTTCTTCCCTTTCCCTCCCTCTCGCCTACTTACCGTATCCTGTACATTGATTGAGGGAGACCTATCCTAATTCCTGTCGTCTGTTACAAGCTTAATTATTTCTCTCAAACTGGCTATCTCTTCCCTCATCTTCCTTAATTCAAACTCACAACCACAGTCCTTACACCTGCCTCCCTCAGCCATTCCTTTGTCTCTACAAAGAAATGTGAAATAATATGCAAATATCAACACAAAAATAAAAGCGTATTCTATGAACAACAGTGTACATGTCAAATGTAGGAAATAATGTATACTACACAAAGATTTCACAATAATAATGCAAGCACCGAGCTCGATAGCTGCAGTCGCTTAAGTGTGGCCAGTATCCAGTAATCGGGTGATCGTGGGTTCGAACCCCACTGTCGGCAGCCCTGAAGATGGTTTTCCGTGGTTTCCCATTTTCACACCAGGCAAATGCTGGGGCTGTACCTTAATTAAGGCCACGGCCGCTTCCTTCCCATTCCCAGGTCTTTCCTATCCCATCATTCCCATAAGATATACTTGTGTCGGTGCGACGCAAAAAAACTAAATAAAAAAACTAAGTGATAAAAAACTCCACTACATTTATTCTACTTACATTAGGGTGTCCCTTAAACGGGCAAAACAATTTTTTTTTCACTTATTGAAACGCATATCCCGTTATTGCGTTTATTAGTCTATTAGTTACCCAAGTACAAAATTTCAACTTCCTACATTAATTTTAACCCGTGCCGACGGGGCCTAAAAGTTTTAGAAAATAGCTGCTTAAAGGGTCTGTTAAATGTAGTTGTAGATGATCACTCAAAACAATTATTTTAGAGAAATATAAATGAAAACAGAAATTTATGTAATGCTCTTCTTGTAAGTAACAAAAAAGATACAATTTTTATAGTTATTCATTTAGATATTTCCTCTTCAAAGTCTCTTTTTTTACAGTATGGGTAAATTTTTCTATGTTCTTGCACACAATGTAATAAGAACTACTTCTGTTCTTCATCTGTGATAATCAAACCATGAAAGTCTATCATCAATTCAACAGTTCTTTCAGCTGTGTCACTAACTGCTTTTATGATAGAAACCTTTTTAGCTTCCACAAATGCCACGTTGTCTTTCCATGAAGATACAATTTCTTGAAGGAAACCACTGTCAAGTTTCAGTCGTGAAAATAAATCTTTACTCTTGACAGATACAAAATCACTCAAAGATTTCCCTGAAACAAGATAAAAATTACTTGTGCCTATAAATAAAACAAATATGTTCTAAATTAAGTACTAGATTAAACACTACTAGTCTACTATGTACCATATAGAGAGCCAGACATCTCTTCTTTCGATGGAACATATCTCTTTCCGGAATCACCAAAGCTTTCTTTTTCTAAATTTTCTACAATGTTTCCTTTAGTCTGCTCATCAACTTCATTATCAAAAATTGAAAAGATGGCTATTTCCTCTGACAAGTACCACAAGTGTTGACTGAACTTGTTTAAAGCCGCATTGGAAATCAACTTGTCAACTTTCTCGTAATCTTTTAAGGTCTTTAAAAAACAAAAATCTTGATTCGGCGCTTTTATTGCCAAACTACATCCAAGCCAGGGCTTCACGTAAACTGCCACAATGAATAAACAAACATCTTGTAAAGCTTGTTTGTCCTTAGTGCTCATTTTAAACTGGGGCTTCAGTAAACACTTGCCAGTAAGCTCTTGCCATCCATCGTGCTTGATACATTGCACCAGGAGGTCTGATCTTTATTTTATTTTTAATGTCTCCACCCAGAAAAACAATAGCAAGCTCAATGAGCTCGCAATAACCATTTGTACAGTCGATTTTGCCAGCTCATTTTAAAAAAACGTCACCAATTCAATAATATTTACTTCACAGAGATGTTGTTGGATAAAATCAGTGCACGGTTCGATGGCACTAGGATTAATATTCTTCCAGTTGTCTCTAAACTTTTTGAACAGCGGAATATCAGGACTGCTAGTGATTTGTTGGATCTTTGATTCAAACACACTTTTGAGCACCAGTTCGTAAATATGATGGCGGCAAGGAAAGAGTAACAACTCTCTTTCTAGTATTTGCTCTAAAAGCACACAAGCTCCATTCAAGCGTCCTGTATTAGATGCTGTTGTATCACAGCACATTATTTGTACCTTATCATCCAGGTTCCAGTCATGAAGGGCATTTGACACTGCTTTCGCTTGCTCTTTGCCGGAAGAGTTGTCTAACTTCGGCACAGCAAGAAGTTGTTCTTCCTCGTCACGTGAAATAATAATTGGTAGGCGTTCTTCGTTAGAACTTCTTACGTCCACAGCAGGTAACAATTTTCCATCCCAATGAACAGTAACTACTTCGGGCACGTTATTCTGAAAATCGGATTTAATGGATCTCGCTCTATCTTTTCTCATTTGTGTTCGAACGCATTGAATAGAAGATTTGTTGATCGGGTAATTGTCAGAACTAAGACCAAGTGCTTCTACTACAGACTGAATTCTATAAACAGAATCTCTGATGCTTAGTTGACATCTGTCTAAAGTTGCAACTAATTTAGATGTGATAAAATCTTTTCTTCCTCTTCTTGTCGACGTAGCTTAAGAACTTACAGATTGAGATGTGGATGGCAGAGATTCTTCCAGGCTTTCTTCAAAGCTTGTGGATTGTTCTTCTACGTCTTCATGTGTATCAAAAGTCTGTAAAGCTGCAGATTCCAATGAGCTCGCGGAAGACGTTTGCTTTAGTCTCTTTTTATCTTCTGCGAGTTTTCTCAGCCTGGCCCTTTCTTCAATATCAGCCAACTTTTTGTCAACACCTGCTTCGATTTTTATTCTTTCAAGAGCATCAGCATGTGCGATATCAAATAAATTATCTAATTCAATTTGAAAGTTCTCTTCGCGGTGCCTATGTAAATCCTGAATCTAGTTGCTATTTTTTTGCAGTTTTCGCCAGACCTGATAAAGATCCACTAACTTCTTAACACAATTAGGCACAGCTCTGGTAGGTATTCTAGCCTTTTCCCAGAATTTATTGCACTCCCGAATGACAAGATTTGCGCTTTCACTAACAGTCAACCTCACATATGTTGAAAAATAGAACTGCAAGAACTTGACGATTAGATGGTAATTTTGCGCCTGTTATTTGGTGATTTACTTCACCAACCAAGAAAATGGTTTTTTTTTTATTGCTCCTTAGTTCCACTGACATCTTCGAAATATAAAACAATCCGTGATAGCTACGCGATAAGTGAAAACTAAGTGACAATAACAATGAGAGCGCGCCACTCTTGTGACGCAACTTGTATGGACATGTTTGCGCGCAAGTCGGCACGGGTTGCACTGTTCCAAATAAGGAAAAAATTGTTTTCGGGTGTTTTAGGCCCAAATGAATAAAACAATAACCTATGCATTGCAAAATTAAAGCTTTGAAAAATAAGGGATACCCTAACTTACATGTATCCTAATTATAAAATACTAGGAATAACAGGCTAACTATGGAAATGTGTAGTTACACTAAATACATATATGCATAGACAGATTATTATTATGTAAAAAATACACATGGGCACGTGCGAATAAGCCTATTAGGACTACAGAAAGTATTTATTTGCCTTCCTCTGTGCCCATATTTCTTTCATTCTTTTACTGTGGTGTAGCGTTATTACAATGACAATATATGTATAATTCAGGATCTGACTCTATTCGAGAAGCCGTATAATTAAATTACGTGTCTGTATGGCACGGCTAATCTTAAATGCTAAGGCGCATGGAACATTTGTCTATGTTTCCTCCTGCTCATTTCATATGAGACTATTGTGGCATATCATCATAGAGTTATTCTGAAACATTTCTCCGTGTTGCCCGTATGTGATGCGTATGAGACGGCAAAGCGTACTCTGATGGCACCTATCTGTGAACGGTATAACTAGTCTTGTGTACAGACTCTTATCTCCAGAGTGCACAACGATAGCCAGACACTACCGCTCTCATGCAGGTTACTTGGGAAAGAGACTGTCTGCTGTTGAAACGGGTCGTGTGTGGACGTTTTGAGACCATGACTCTGTCTTCATCTTCTAATATGAAGGACCATCCGACTGGGGTCGGATAAAGTGTAGTATTATTTCCCGTTTAGGGATCAGTTTATTTGTTGTCTTGAATGTTAATATATAACCTTATATGTAGGGTTTTTTGATTTGATTAAACCTTCCTTTTGGGTGTTACCAGTGCATAGGTCGATAACGGTAAGTTACTTTGGATATCTCGCTACTGATTTAAGCAACTCATTTTAAGATATTTCTTCTGGTCATGTTATATTACCTTATTTGTCATTTAATTTATTTTGTGTGCTCCTTGTGGTAAGATTTCTGGCTTGGTATTCTCTTTTCTGTACGCCGTTTGAACGACATGTTGGTGTCATGTAAATGTTATGCCTATTGTTGACCGGTAAATGTGAAATTCTTTCGGCTTTTCTAAATTTTATTTTACCTCTCTGATTAATATTTATTTTGCTCATTTGGTGTGTTTCCTGGTATTATTTCCTTGGTGCATGAGTTAGTGCTATTTAAAATTGATTGTGGCTTATCGCTATGGTAATCCTTGACCTGTTTGGTGCTAGTTTTCACTTAGTCATTCCATTCTCGATTAACTGATATTTCATTATGATTGTTTTTACTCCGTTAGTACCGTGTATTGACCTACGCGCTGCGTAATCACCAGCTGTCACCTTTTTTCTTTTCTTACTTAATATATTATTATTATTATTATTATTATTATTATCATCATCATCAGTATGTTAGTTTTCATAGATGTTAAATTCGTTTTGGTAATGTATCTCCAAGTTAACTAAGGTTTATATGGTTTGATTATCACTATTATTCATTAGTTCACGTTTGATAAGTTCTTATTTATCCTTATTATTTTAAAACCTTAATTTCCTTAAAATTTCATGTCAACTACAAATATTACTTTTCCTACATGTAAATAAGTTTTAAATTGTATCTCTATGTTTTATTCATTTATTTACACTACACATTAAGTTGGTTTATTTCTAGATTATATTTTATAATGTAATATTCTAAAGTAGAAGTTCATTTAAACTATATTATTTCATGGGGTTTGGACCGTCCTTAGTGGAGAGTTTCTAACGTTCACTATCCTTATTTTTTCTTCACATTGCTGTTTTATCTTATCTCTACCTTGCCCAATTATGTAACTGTGTCATTGTTGGTCTTATCTTGGGATTTCTTCTTGTTCTTGCGTGGCGTCGCTAATGTTATGATTAATTGTGTTGGTCATGACAGGAGATTGTGTTTGTCTCTTGGTGTATGTTGACGCCTTGGGTTACCGGACTTGGCTTGTTTTCTATTTCACTGACTATGTATTTTAATTTTGTTGATTTACTACCTGTTTGATTTTATTTGGGATTTATGTTTTAATTATTGGTGTCTGATTTTTTTTTAAAATCTTGGGCTGGTTGTGTGTTAATTATTTTGGGGACGTCATTTTTGTGTGCTGATTTATATGGAAACATGCTTCCGACCATATTTCGGGTGTATGATTCCTCCACTGAGGATTGTCAAAAGCCACTTACAGTTATTCATCCTATGTTTCATTCCTCATAAAATTCTATTAAATAAATGAATTTTCAAACCTTGTTAAGTCAAAGTTAGGTAATGGTGCACCATTTTTGTTAATAGAGTAGATGTATTTTTTAATTACTATATTTATTTTAATTTCATTCATTTATTTATTAATTTCAAAAGGATTTTATTTATATTACTAGCGAATGTACCCGTGCTTCGCTACGGTATTCTACATTGTATTCGAATATCGAAGTAAATAGTGTACATGCAGTAAATAAGATTGTTTTAAAATTGCATGTCTGTTAGCGTTATCCGAGAAAGAGCATGGGGAGGACCCCGTACGTTATTTCCAATGTAAAGTGTTTGTTACGGATTTGTGATATAACGGCAGGCTCACTTGCCTACTGCCATTCACAATCGAGTTGGGAAGTTTACATTATAATTGCAGGCCCCATTGCCTACTACGCGGACAGAATCGATTTGGGGAGTTTCCGTTAAAATGGCAGCCCCCCTTTCCTACTTCCAGACAGATTACAGTTGAGGAGTTTCTATTATAATGGCAGGCAATTACCCTACTATCACTCGAAATTGAGTTGTGCAGTTATCATTATAATGCCAGGCCCATTTTCCTACTGCCAGCCAGCTTACTGCCAGTCACACCAAGTTGGTGAGTTTCCATCAAAATAGCAGGCCACTATGCTTAATGCCAGTCACATTTTAGATGAGGACATTTCTTTATAATGGCGGGCACCCTTGTCTACTGCCAAACACAATCGGGTAAAGGAGTTTTAAACAAAACTGCATGCTCACTTGCCTTCTGCAAGTCACATCGAGAAGGGAACTATTCATTACAATTGTAGGCCTTCCTTACACAGGAGTTGGAGAAGGAACCCTTTCCTACTGCCAGTCAAAGTCGGTGTGGGGAGTACTGATTACAATATCAGACCCACCCTTTCTCGATAGCTAAAAATCAACATCAGTGAATATATATAGATCGACATACGAAAGTATATGCGTGTTTACAATATTGAAGACCTTCATTTACAGATTAACTGCTACTAAACGTACGTCATATCGACAAAGGATTATACCATAAGACACGCCGGATTTAGTGGCCTAAATGGCTGGTCCTATGATATGTCATCTATTCTTGGGTCAGATTGAGTTAGAAACATGGAACAGGGTAAAGGTTTTGTAAGATTATCTCACATTACATTACCTTTCGGATAATTATGTGACAGCTACATACATAGCATTTGGCTCACATATGCCTACTGGGTGGGCCAATTTTCGTGAAGAGTATGATGATTCTGTATTTCATATATGTAACTGAAAGTATGAATTATGCATGTGAAAATTCCAAATTGACTTAACATCGATTAATAGAGAAAAATCAAACGTAAATGGGATACAGATACGGCAAAAGTCAAAAGACCAAGGTTGTAGATCATTCCAAATTGAACGGAGATTGTGCAATCCGTTATGGGATAGGAATTTCCGAAGGTCTGCACCATCATTAAAATTGCCTGCATATTTCGATATTCTACGGGGATAAAAAGTGAAAAATGTAATGATCTGGGATGTATTCCGTTCGTTACAGGCGAAAACGTATAATTTTGTCAAATTTCAATTATCTTCTTTTTCTTCTGGCAGATTATGCCGCAATCTGGATTTTGGGCGAGGCGGATAAAAATTAGGGCTTTCAGGAAACTAAACAAAAAATTATGATCATTATTACCCCTTATAACGGAATGCTGTACGAAAATTTCGCCAAAATAGTCAGTGTAGAGGCACACAGTCGTTACGATTTGATTTATATAGATAAGGAATCTGCTCCATGTAAAACACCTTTTGGGCTATGTCCGCTGGACTTAACCTGCAAAAGTGACCATTTATGAAAAATGCACATGAAGAAAAAGGTTTAGAGGTGGAATTCCATCACGTTTGGTCGATTTCCAGTTAGGTTGGTCTTGTTCTGTGTATATTGTGGAAGAGTAAAATCACCATTTCGGTTCCCTATAAACCGCCAGTCCATTCCGGAACATGAAATGTTATTTACGTTTAAAACCTACCTTTGGTCAGGTGGATGCTAAATATAAATTTTGGTTCGAATGTCTTCAGTAGTTTTCAAGTTGTAAGGAATACGCTTTACACGCACCCGCTCGTGAGTTAAGTCCGATGGGACTTGTACAGAAAAACGGTCCGTTAATGATATCTCCCTTATTAATCCTCGTATCGAAATGATGCACATGAGAAAAAAAGTTTATAAATTAATTTCTACCAAGACAGGTAGATTTAAATTAACGTTGGTTGTGTATATTTTGTGGAAGTGCAAAATTACTGTTTCGGTTTCGTATAAACCCCCAGTCAGTTCAGGGATTTTGAAACAATATTTTCCCTAAAACCTATCAAGGACAGGTGTATTCTAAATATGAGTCTTGGTGGAAATACATCCAGTAGTTTGTAGCACTCGCGTACATACGGCGTAATTAAGGAAGAAAATAATACAGTTAAGAAAGTTGAAAGTAATAGAAAATGGATTGTAACTGAGGACAGCCGGATAACGACAAATATGTAAATGCCAAGTTAACGTATTGGAAAATCAAATCCCCTCAATAAATTATGCTAGTGTGTGTTATGGATATAATAAAGCGGTAACAGAGGAGAAATTTAGATCCAGTGATTCCTAGGTAAACAAATAATAAGAAGATGACTAATGGTGTTATTACCTAATCTATTCGAGGGCGGTTATAACATCCAACGATATTCCGCCAATATCCCGCAGATAGGCCGATTGACGCCTCTCTTGCCTTCTACCCAAGGAACAACCACGAATTTAAAAGCATGATGAGGAAAATGGCAATACGTTACTTCCCTGCTGGCATGCAGTCAGAGACGTTGCCATGGTAACCTGTAGGTTCGTTGTCGATCTGTCGGTCACTCAATGCAGAGCATGATACCAGCGGAAAATTGTAAATTTCTCCGTCATGTGAAGAGTAAGGTAAATTATGAACATAACGAAAGTTGTTTATAATGAAGAGACGTTTCACGTACGGTAAACTAAGTTTACAGAAAATCAATAGTATAAGAGAAAATGGAGGAAAACCATTCTGTTTTTCCTGTAAACCCCCCGTCTATTCAAATATTTTAAAATAATATGCATACAGAAACCTTCCCCGGGAGGAGTATACTCTAAATATGAAGTTTAGTTGAGCTCTATCCAGCCGTTTTGAAGTGATGGTGGAAAAACCATTCAGGTTTTCCTATAAACCCCCCGTCTATTCAAATATTTTAAAACGATATGCATATCGAATCCTTCCGCGGGATGAGTGTACTCTAAATATGAAGTTTGGTTGTGATCTATCCAGCCGTTTCGACGTGATGGTGGAGAAACCATTCTGGTTTTCCTATAAACCCCCCGTGTATTCAAAGATTTTAAAATGATATGCATATCGAAACCTTCCCCGGGACGAGTATACTCTAAATATGTAGTTTGGTTGAGATCTATCCAGCCGTTTCGACGTGATGATGGAAAAACCATTTTGGTTTTCCTATAAACCCCCCGTGTATTCAAAGATTTTAAAACAATATGCATATCGAAACCTTCCCCGGGATGAGTATACTCTAAATATGAAGTTTGGTTGAGATCTATCCAGCCGTTTCGACGTAATGGTGGAACAGACAAACAGACAAACAAACAGACACGAAACGTAAAAACCACCGATTCGGTCTTGAGTTGACCTAAAACGGATAAATATCTGAAAAATTGGCAAAACAAAAGAAATTACAGACAGCGGACCCCCTACAATTTTATTTATATAGATTACTTATCTGTTTACTCATATTTTAAAACTTTCCTTATTTTACAAAACGAGTTAAAGGTTTTCAAATTTTATTTATCTGTTATGTTATCCACTCCTTGATATTAAGTACAGTTGTTTTTTTCAAGAAAACTGGTGTTATTTTTGATGCCTGGCCCAGTAGTTCCTAAAGATCTCTGACCTTTTTTTTTATGATGATGATGATGATGCTTGTTGTTTAAAGGGGCCTAACATCTAGGTCATCGGCCCCTAATGGTACGAAATGACAAATTAAAAGTTCAAAATCATCCACTGACCAAAATAAAAAATGTCATGAAGAATGAATGGATGAATATGAATTCAAAACAATCAGTGGACCCGACCCAAAAACTATCATAAAATAGGATTACTGACCAAAGGACACTTCTAAAGCACAATCCTGAATCGAGGATGCTTGTTATCAAAAGGGGTCCAAAATCCAGGACAACGGTCCCTCATAATGGTACTTGTTGCTAGTAAAGTAGAACCATGGTATTTGTCATGTTGGGGTACTAATCAAAAGTAGCATTGACTCACGGTGTTCCACACATGATGGTACTACTCACAAGTATTGTATGTCGTACAGGTAACGCAGACCTATGGTGTTTCTCACATAATAGCGCCACTCATACGCAACGCAAACTGATGGTGTTCCCCACCTACGTGTACTAATCACGGGCGCCGGTATTCCCGCAGTGTTCCTCATATAGTGGGTACTAATCACAGGCAACACAGACCCACGGTGTTGCTCATATAGTGGTACTAATCACAGGCAACGCCCAGACCCGTGGTGTTTCTCACAATGGTACTAATCACGGGTACTGGAAACCCACAGTGAACCCCTCTCTGCTGCTGCAAATCACAAACCTATTGTGTACTGAATATAGTGGTACTACTCGCAAGTACAGGCGACCCATGGTGTTCCCCGCGTGATGGTACTAATCAAAAGTAGTTTCATGGTTCTAATACAAGCATCCCTTGGTCGCCCCTTTTAGTCGCCTCTCACGACAGGCAGGGGATACCGTGGGTGTATTCTTCGTCTGCATTCCCCAGCCACAGGGGGTAAACAGAGAGAAAAAGGAGAAAAAAAGAAGGGATCCGTCACTTCGAAAAATGAAGTAACGGACAAAGAAAGGCAAGGGCCACGAAGGGCGTGAAAATGAAAGACTCCCTAGGCCTCGAATGCTCTAATACCGTCGGGGTCAGAAAAGAACAAGAGTTGACCAAGGGAGGTCGGACAGGATAGATCAATGTAAGGAGCCTGGCACAAGTAAGTGGAAGCAATGCCAGGACTCAGCTAAGGGCCCTGTGGTTGGCACCCCATGCTACCAAGTTGAGAGCCCCTTGCACCCCTTTTAGTCGCCTCTTTCGACAGGTAGGGGATACTGTGGGTGTATTCTTCATCAGCGTCCCCCACCCACAGTGGGTTGACCTTTTTTCTATGGGATGGGTTTTCAGCACAGATTCTTGCTTCCACTTATGTCATGGTAAGTTATATATCTGAGTTGCTGTATTGTATTATTGTTTGTCCTTCTATCATTGTCGTGCACATTACCCTATGGCACTGTTTAGCGTAACGTCATTCTTTGTCATCTCGGGGTGGCATTGCAGTGGACTTCCTTTCTGTCTTCAGACCACGTTCCAGTCTTCTTCTTTGGTCTTTCTTCTTGGTCAACTTGCCATGTGTGAGGTTTGATTCTGAAGATTACCTGGTTTTGGACATCTGCTGGTGTAATTCCTGCCTGTTTCAGATCAGTTTTGATTTCACCAATATATTTCATTGTGTCTGTTTTGGTTTTACTCCTGTTTTCATAGAATTCGACTATTTGTTATGTAAGTCTGTCTGGGTGCATTCTATTAATATAATAGAATCTTAACCTGCGTTTTCTAATGTCACTGTGAATATTTGCATATTGTTTCTTTTTCTGTCTGGCTCTGAGTCGGTAGCCTTTTGGGCCAGAAATTTTAAAAAATGATTTCGTGTTCCATTTGCTCAGTATTTTCAATGTCTGCTTTCCTGTTCAAAATTAGCATTTCTGATCCATGAATACATTCTGGTTTAATGACAGTACTGTAATGTCTTAGTTTGTGAGATACATTTTTTTTTTGGTAGTTATTCTGGGTTAGTCGGTATGCAATTTCCAACTTTTGGCATCTAATTTCACTGGATTTTGTTTTGAGTCCATTTTCCTGAATTGTGTCACCAAGATACTTAAATTGTGATACTCGCTGAATTTTGGTGCTTGTTTGTTGCAGATCATGTATTCTGTCTTTTGAAAAGATATATGAAGGCTAAATTTTTCCACAATTTCTTTCAGGAGTTCAATCTGATTTTAGGCTGTTGAAATGTCTCAGGTTAAGTCTGCTACCTCGTCTGCAAATGCTAGGCAATCTATCGTTAATTTTCCTCTGCCCAAAGTAATTGGTTGGTGAATATTGAGGACTTATTTCTGTTTGAACCATTCTTGTATGACTTCTTCAAGGGTGCAGTTGAAGAGTAAAGGTGAGAGTCAATCCACTTGTCTTACTCCCGTTTTGATTTCAAAAGGATCTGAGATTTCCCCCATGAATTTAAACTTGGACTTCATGTCTTGTTAGTGTGTTTTATGACTGCAAGTGTTTTCAAGTATTTGTTCTTTCAATATTTGGAAGAGTGACTTGCGATCAACTGAATCATAGGCTTTTTGAAATCAACAAATGTGCAGACTAAATTTTTGCTACAAATTCTCTGATGTCTTAGGAGTAGCTTTAGGTTCACGACCTTAACACAGTCGGCTTGGTCTGAATCCTGCCTGATATTCTTCGATTTTTGCTCCTAGTTGTTGTTGGTGTGCTCTATAAAGAAGACACTAGGATAGAATTTTGAATGCAACTGATACTAGTGAGATTCCTCTGTAGATGGTCACATCTCTTCTGTCTCCCTTCTTATATAGCAGGTGAACTGGAACATTTTTCCAGTCTTCTGGGATTTGTTCTGTTTGCCGTATGTCTTGCATGATTTTGCTGATTTCTTTTATGGTATTTGGGTCTGCTAATTTGAGGACTTCAGCTATGATTCCATATTCACCTGATGCTTTATTGTTTTTACGTCTTTTGATCTGTCTTAGAATTTCTTCTTCATCTTGTGGTAATGAATTTGGATTAGTGATTTCAGGTTCTTGTGGTAAAACCTTTGTGTTGGTTCTGGGCAGTTCAGAAGTTCTTTAAAATATCTGATTAGTTCCTTTTAAATTTCCTGGTTATTTAGTGCCAATTGCCCATTTTCTTTTCTGAAGCAGAGACTATGTTGAATTACCTATTATAATTTTGTGTGTTGTTTCTTTCAAAGCCTTTCTCGATTTCAAGTAGTTGATCCTTTTTGAATTTCCTTTTGGCCTGTCTGATATATTGAGCCGTCTCTTTCCTCACTGCTAGAAATGTTTTGTAGATAGCCAATTGTTGTATGCATTCTGTCTAGATTGCATTGCTTGTTCACATTCCTCGTTCTACCAAGGGTGTCTTTTCCTTTTCTGAAGAGGAATTAGTATTTGTGCTGTTTAATCAGTTTGCCTTTGAGTTGTTGCCAATTTTTTGCCTCTTTCTCCTCTAATTTTTCTGTGAGAGGGGGTTGGATCCTAGTGGTGTCAAATTTTGGGATTGGTGGCTACCTTTCTGTGAATCACTGAGGTTTTAACTGTAGTTTGATTCTTGTCAGATCATGGTCTGAGTCTATGTTTGCACCCCCTTCTGACTTGAACATTCATAATTTCTCTGTGCTTTGGATAAGAGATTGCTAAATAGTGAAGTTAGAATTTGTCAATGAGTGTGTTCGATGATCTCCATGTCATTTGTTTTGATGATTTCTTTTTGAAGTGTGTTGACATGATTTTAAGGTTGAATATCCTTCAGAGTTTGACTAATCTTGGTCCATTTTGGTTGGTCCATTTATGTAATGGGAATTTTCGAATTGTTTTTCTGTTTTTTCTTTCTCTGCCTAATTGTGCACTGAAGATGCCTAGTAAGATTTTAATGTGGTTTGGAGGAATTTTGGATACTATTTCCTCTAGTGTTTCCCAGGATTTGTCTACCTTTTTAGGGTCTGTTTTATTATTCTCATTGATAAGAGGATGTGTGCATCATTTAGTGTGCATATTTTATTTGCACACTTTATGGTGATTATCATTAGTCTATCATTTTCAGACTTCAAGGGTATGTTTTTCTTGACTGTAAAAGAGACTCCTAAAAGTGGTGTGTTTTTGAGAATTTGTTTGTCTGTTTTACTTTTGAAGAGTCTGTAGTTGGTGAAATCCACCATGTTTTCGTCAGGCAGTATTGTTTCTTGGAGTGCCAGTATCTGTATTTATTGTTGTTTTTTTTTTTTTAGGGTTTGCTCTAGTGCATACAACTTTCCTGCTCGTATGAGATTATTTATGTTTATTGTTCCGAAAAAGGTTTTGCTGTTTGGGCGAAGTTGGCTAGAGGTCTTCGACTCCTCCTGTTTGCATGTCGGTCCAGACGTCCTAGAATCCTACAGTCTGGTTAAACTGTTCTTGACAACAGTGGATTGGTTACCATCTGGGGTAAAAGTCTGATTTCTGCCATGCCTCATGGTACTTAATTATCACAAGTTTGAAACAAGGACCAGTTCTTAGGATTGGAGTGGGTAGTTCCAGAACATGAATTCCCAGCTGCACCTCTTGTGATCAGATGCTGACGATGTTGCTACTTGCAGCAAGCAAAGTGTATAAGAGTTGGTTTTTCTGTCCCCTCTGCCATTGGGATATGACCTCTTCTGCCTTCGAGGCCGTTGACCATTCTTTGCTTTACCTCAGCTGATCCCCAGGGGCTCATTGGCTATGCCTTATTTACACCTGTCTTGCATATCCGCAGAAACTTACCCTATCAGTCGTTATGATGCGCCATGTCAGGGTTGAGGGCCCCCACCTCAGTGTCTCATGCAGTATTATGCCTCGCCCTTACTCAATTCAGAGCTAAACCCCCACGCAAGCTGACCAGGTATGGACAGATTACTACTACTACTACTACTACTATAACAGGTTAACTGAAACAATAGAATTCTAGTAAGAGTTAATTTCCTAGAGACATTTCCCCTATTACAGAATAATAAGCAAGCACAATAACTTCTAATAAAATAACTAAACTACAATAATCCTAAAATGCATTTAGACATATCCTAATTACAACAGGTTAACTAAAACAACAGAAATGTAGTTAAAACTAAGTCCTTATTAGAAATGTTTTTCTTTTTATTCCTACAAGTTAACAGAAATTAAAACTGCCCTTAAATGCTGAAATATTGAGGGTGCACAGGATAAAGTATACCAGAGACTTGAACTTCCTACTCAGAACTACAAATAAGTCACCGGAATACAGGAATAAGCTATTTCTTTCTAGAATACACTACCCTTTTTTCTAAATTGTAGCCAACAATACAATATCTGAATATTAAGAGCAGCAATAATCAATAACAATACAAGTGTTAACTATTTTGCCTGTAAAATACAGTAACGTCTGTTGAATTTATTTCTTTAAAAAAATTACAAGGGTATATTAAAGAAATCATTACTTTTGTGATAGGTGGAACTGGCAAACTGCTACTGTCTATTTCCTGTATGAATGTAAAAGCTGCAGAAGTTACAACTCCTTATAATATCCTGTCTTTGTAAGTATTTCATCAACAAATCTACCAATGTTTAAATAAAAAGTGAATATTATTGTTTACCCCCCCCCCCCCCCCAACCCAAAATAAAAACAGAGCAAAACCTAACCTACAACCAGTAATCTAGTGCATGGCACCACAACTACTCAATGTAAAATTTAAATAGATATCACTAAAGGTAATTACTACAAATAAACACTAAACACCAATATTTATAGAGCAAAATGAAAAAAACACACACACACTCTCACTCTCCCCCTTTCTCAACTAAATTTCAATAAGAATTAACTACTTTACCACTGTGATAATACACAGCTGCTGGAAAAGCCGACCACTCGTTAGTGTGTCCAACAATGAACCTTCCATTTCTGATTTTCTTTTGTGCTAGTAAAAAAAAAAGAAATGATGATGGCTGGGATGATTAAATCCGGTGGTAGGGCACTGGCCTCCTGAGCTTGAGTTGGCATGTTTAATCCTGGCTCAGTCCCTTGGTTTCTGGATGGGCTCAAGTAGCCTCGAGTTGGTATATTTACCAACATGTAAAAGAACACCTGCGGGACAAAATTCTGGCACTTCAGAGTTCCAAATCCATAAAAGTAGTTAGTGGGGTATTAAGCCAACAACATAATAATAATAATGATAATAATGGTAATAGTAGTCATAATATTATTGGATGCCTTCTTTCAATGCGTTTCTTCAAATTATAAACCGTTTCCCCCCAACTGAGTTTTTGTTTACATAAATCGCATTAGGCAAATTTAGTTGCATGATCTGTGACTCTGAACAAGACCAATGAGGACACTCTTGCTTGTCTTTTTTGCTCATAGTTCACAATGAAACATGAAACATAAAGTAACCACGTGGAAATGTGTCTTTCTGGCCCTTTGACCCCAACTTGGCAGGTTCGATCGTGGCTCAGTCCAGTGGTATTTGAAGGTGCTCAAATACGTCAGCCTCATGACTATAGATTTACTGGCACGTAAAACAACTCCTGCGGGACTAAATTCCGGCACCTCGGCGTCTCCGAAAACCGTAAAAGTTGTTAGTAGGATGTAAAGCAAACAACATTATTTATTATTAAATGTGTCAAGAAACCAGTAAGTATAAAACAATGCACTTCAAATAACTGAAAAATATCTGTAACCGGCCAACAAATAACATAATAGGAATGTAATATTGCCTCTAAGCTGTTACAAAATTATCACTTGTGTCTGCACAGGAGTGCACGCTTAGGCAAGCTGCTGTGTTGGAGCCTAATATCCGTTAGCCAATCAGAAACTCCCAATCATTTCCTTGGTTTCGCTGAGACAGTTACTTATGTATTCGGGTCTCCTGTGCTTATTTCAGATTAGCGTGGTTGTTTATTAGTATTGCTCTCTTGGAAGAAAAAATAAAATAAAATAAAGCGTGTCATGGACATAGCAAAGGAGAGACGCATGACATGGAGTAAGTAGGTCAATGGACTGCAAGCTTTTGGACCTATGTCAATGACAGAGCAACAGTTTTCCAAAAACCTCGCAGTAAATGCTGGAGTCCAGACAAAGAAAGAGATTATTGTGATAAGTGCCAGATTTCAAGTTCCTAAGTATTAAACAGAAATAAATATAAATAGGTATTCTAAATATTTGAATGTGACTTGATAGAATCTGGTGATGTTCTTTTAAGAACGAAACATGTCATTCTTTGTAATAGTGTTTCTTATTCCTTCTTCAATAATGTGTTTTATTAAAGGTATGTTACAGTGTAATAGCTATATTTAACTTGTGTTCGACAGACTGAAAAGCTCGTAAGTTACACTTAACTGAGTCAACACTGGAAAGTATGGCTTCCTTCTTAACACAGTATATATTATCATGTTACAATGTTAAACTCCCATCTCTAATAACACAACTTATAATGTTTTGTTGTTATATTGTTTTGAGTCATGTTCTGAAACTACTCCTGAACATTATTCATGCTTATATCTAACCTGGGACCCTCTGAACCGAAGGCCAGACTGAATTATGTATTATGTATTAAAACCTGCACCGGGCGAGTTGGCCGTGCGCGTAGAGGCGCGCGGCTGTGAGCTTGCATCCGGGAGATAGTAGGTTCGAATCCCACTATCGGCAGCCCTGAAGATGGTTTTCCGTGGTTTCCCATTTTCACACCAGGCAAATGCTGGGGCTGTACCTTAATTAAGGCCACGGCCGCTTCCTTCCAACTCCTAGGCCTTTCCCATCCCATCGTCGCCATAAGACCTATCTGTGTCGGTACGACGTAAAGCCGCTAGCAAAAAAAAAAAAAAATTAAAACCTGCAGATGCCATGGATATCTTATAAGTTTTCAGTGCACGTTCTTAAAAGAAGTCCGTGCTAGAATTGAACAAGCTCGGAACACCTTAAACAAATTTAAGAAGTTATTGACCAATAAACACCTCAGCATGCCGGCCCCACGGTGAGGGGGCAATGCGTTCACCTGTCACCCGGCGGCCTCGGGTTCGATTCCCGGCCGGGTCAGGGTTTTTTAATTGTAATGATTAATATCCCAGGCCTGGGGACTTTGTGTTTGTGACGTCCCTAAACTTCCTTTCCTCACACACAACATTCCACACTACCGCCATTCCAATTACACGCAGGTTCATACAATATGGTGCCAGTAGGGGCGAAAGATCCACATGGGTCGATGCCCCAAACAAATAGCATTTAAAAAAAAAACCTCAGCATTGCACTCAGGCTTTGCATGTTGCGACATTATGTGTTTTCAACACTTTTCATTGGTATGGAATGATGGACATTCACTTCCAACTTGTTCAAACCATTAGAGGCATTTGGAATGGGGACCTATTGACAAATACTTCATATCTCATGGATGGAAAGGATTACAAATACTGAAGTTTTGAAGCGTGTGAGTACAGAATTTATGCTGACAATTAAGAAGCAGAAGTTGGAGTGGAGTACTTGGGACACATCATGCGTGGAAAGAAGTATTGACTTTTTCAATTAGTTCTGCAAGGAAAAACTGATGGCACATGCAAATGTAGCAAAAGAAGGATGGCTTGTTTTAACAAGCAAAACCGGTACCAACAAGATACATACTCTCTATTTCATACGGTACAAGATAAATCTATAATCACCAGGATGATGCCAACCTTTATTGAATGATGAAGAAGAAGAAGAAGAAGAAGAAATGATGATGTGTTAGTCGTTTAGTTGATTCCAACTCTCCATGACCCCATACACCAAAGTGTGCCATTTTCTTCTGTCCTGTACTATTTCCTGAAGAGCTTTTAGATTGAAATCCATGACTTCCTAGATACTAGCAATCCATCTAATATGCCCTTTTCTTCTTTTACCATTAGTCTTCCCCAGGATTTAGGTCTTTCCCAGTGAATCATGTCTTCTCATAATATGCCCAAAGTACTTCAGTTTTTGCTTCAGTATTCAACCTTCAAATGTGCATCCTGGGTTGATTTTCCTGTAATATTACACCTCTTTGCAGTCCATTAAAACTCTAAGGAGTTTTCTCCAACACCATAGTTTGAATGTGTCTTTCTTTAACGTTCTGCCTTTCTTATTGTCCGATCTCACTTCGGTACATCACGACTGTGAAGACCATAGCTTTTACTACTTAGATTTTTGTTCTTAAAGTTAGGTATACCTCTACTCTTGAAAACGTAGTCGCGACTGGCCATTGTCTTTCTCCCAAGAAGCCAGCATCTTTTAATTTCATGGCTGCAGTCACCATAAGCAGTGATCTTTGAGTCTAGGTAGATGAAACTAGGAATTACCTCCATTGTTTCTCCCTATATGACAGGAAGTGATAGGTTCAGTTGCCAGGATTTTTGTTTTCCTGACGAACATTAGTCCAGCCTCTGCACTTTCTTCTTTTATCTTGAATAGGAGATACTTAACTTCTTCTTCACTTTCTGCCATCAGGGTGGTGTTATCCGCATATCTAAGGTTATTTATAGGCTCGGTGCCCTAATGGGAGATATGCACCACTGCGCTGCGAGTGGTAAACACTGTAAATTATTGTGTTTCACTGCGCACATACCCACTGTCATCTCACTGCGTGCTGCCATGGCTAACTAAATAATAACAGCAGGATTTCAGAGTGTTTTATGCAATAATATTTGGCCAAATTATTCCAAAGTTGCAGAAAGTGGACATGTATTAAATTTACAAGAAAAAACAGTTTGCAGGAAATAGTAACAGAGCATTAACTGCAAATGTGATAAGAAAGAAACAGTGGTTCACTAGATACCCTACCATTTCACAACAGAGGCAACATAGTAATTTATGTAGGCCTATTAATAGTGGTGATAACGAGTTTAATATTCATATACTCATGTAACAATGCTGTATTCAGAAAAATATCCATGGTCTACAGCAGGGCCTCTCAGGGTGCATGCGCGTGGTGCATGCACTGTGCACGGTGCAAAAGACGACTTCGCTTGGTTGACCAGAGTGCAGACCCCCCACTCCTCTCTCCCTGGGGCCTGCAATTATAATGTAAACTTCCCAACTCGATTGTGAATGGCAGTAGGCAAGTGAGCCTGCCGTTATATCACAAATCCGTAACAAACACTTTACATTGGAAATAACGTACGGGGTCCTCCCCATGCTCTTTCTCGGATAACGCTAACAGACATGCAATTTTAAAACAATCTTATTTACTGCATGTACACTATTTACTTCGATATTCGAATACAATGTAGAATACCGTAGCGAAGCACGGGTACATTCGCTAGTAATATAAATAAAATCCTTTTGAAATTAATAAATAAATGAATGAAATTAAAATAAATATAGTAATTAAAAAATACATCTACTCTATTAACAAAAATGGTGCACCATTACCTAACTTTGACTTAACAAGGTTTGAAAATTCATTTATTTAATAGAATTTTATGAGGAATGAAACATAGGATGAATAACTGTAAGTGGCTTTTGACAATCCTCAGTGGAGGAATCATACACCCGAAATATGGTCGGAAGCATGTTTCCATATAAATCAGCACACAAAAATGACGTCCCCAAAATAATTAACACACAACCAGCCCAAGATTTTAAAAAAAAATCAGACACCAATAATTAAAACATAAATCCCAAATAAAATCAAACAGGTAGTAAATCAACAAAATTAAAATACATAGTCAGTGTAATAGAAATCAAGCCAAGTCCGGTAACCCAAGGCGTCAACATACACCAAGAGACAAACACAATCTCCTGTCATGACCAACACAATTAATCATAACATTAGCGACGCCACGCAAGAACAAGAAGAAATCCCAAGATAAGACCAACAATGACACAGTTACATAATTGGGCAAGGTAGAGATAAGATAAAACAGCAATGTGAAGAAAAAATAAGGATAGTGAACGTTAGAAACTCTCCACTAAGGACGGTCCAAACCCCATGAAATAATATAGTTTAAATGAACTTCTACTTTAGAATATTACATTATAAAATATAATCTAGAAATAAACCAACTTAATGTGTAGTGTAAATAAATGAATAAAACATAGAGATACAATTTAAAACTTATTTACATGTAGGAAAAGTAATATTTGTAGTTGACATGAAATTTTAAGGAAATTAAGGTTTTAAAATAATAAGGATAAATAAGAACTTATCAAACGTGAACTAATGAATAATAGTGATAATCAAACCATATAAACCTTAGTTAACTTGGAGATACATTACCAAAACGAATTTAACATCTATGAAAACTAACATACTGATGATGATGATAATAATAATAATAATAATAATAATAATAATATATTAAGTAAGAAAAGAAAAAAGGTGACAGCTGGTGATTACGCAGCGCGTAGGTCAATACACGGTACTAACGGAGTAAAAACAATCATAATGAAATATCAGTTAATCGAGAATGGAATGACTAAGTGAAAACTAGCACCAAACAGGTCAAGGATTACCATAGCGATAAGCCACAATCAATTTTAAATAGCACTAACTCATGCACCAAGGAAATAATACCAGGAAACACACCAAATGAGCAAAATAAATATTAATCAGAGAGGTAAAATAAAATTTAGAAAAGCCGAAAGAATTTCACATTTACCGGTCAACAATAGGCATAACATTTACATGACACCAACATGTCGTTCAAACGGCGTACAGAAAAGAGAATACCAAGCCAGAAATCTTACCACAAGGAGCACACAAAATAAATTAAATGACAAATAAGGTAATATAACATGACCAGAAGAAATATCTTAAAATGAGTTGCTTAAATCAGTAGCGAGATATCCAAAGTAACTTACCGTTATCGACCTATGCACTGGTAACACCCAAAAGGAAGGTTTAATCAAATCAAAAAACCCTACATATAAGGTTATATATTAACATTCAAGACAACAAATAAACTGATCCCTAAACGGGAAATAATACTACACTTTATCCGACCCCAGTCGGATGGTCCTTCATATTAGAAGATGAAGACAGAGTCATGGTCTCAAAACGTCCACACACGACCCGTTTCAACAGCAGACAGTCTCTTTCCCAAGTAACCTGCATGAGAGCGGTAGTGTCTGGCTATCGTTGTGCACTCTGGAGATAAGAGTCTGTACACAAGACTAGTTATACCGTTCACAGATAGGTGCCATCAGAGTACGCTTTGCCGTCTCATACGCATCACATACGGGCAACACGGAGAAATGTTTCAGAATAACTCTATGATGATATGCCACAATAGTCTCATATGAAATGAGCAGGAGGAAACATAGACAAATGTTCCATGCGCCTTAGCATTTAAGATTAGCCGTGCCATACAGACACGTAATTTAATTATACGGCTTCTCGAATAGAGTCAGATCCTGAATTATACATATATTGTCATTGTAATAACGCTACACCACAGTAAAAGAATGAAAGAAATATGGGCACAGAGGAAGGCAAATAAATACTTTCTGTAGTCCTAATAGGCTTATTCGCACGTGCCCATGTGTATTTTTTACATAATAATAATCTGTCTATGCATATATGTATTTAGTGTAACTACACATTTCCATAGTTAGCCTGTTATTCCTAGTATTTTATAATTAGGATACATGTAAGTTAGGGTATCCCTTATTTTTCAAAGCTTTAATTTTGCAATGCATAGGTTATTGTTTTATTCATTTGGGCCTAAAACACCCGAAAACAATTTTTTCCTTATTTGGAACAGTGCAACCCGTGCCGACTTGCGCGCAAACATGTCCATACAAGTTGCGTCACAAGAGTGGCGCGCTCTCATTGTTATTGTCACTTAGTTTTCACTTATCGCGTAGCTATCACGGATTGTTTTATATTTCGAAGATGTCAGTGGAACTAAGGAGCAATAAAAAAAAAACCATTTTCTTGGTTGGTGAAGTAAATCACCAAATAACAGGCGCAAAATTACCATCTAATCGTCAAGTTCTTGCAGTTCTATTTTTCAACATATGTGAGGTTGACTGTTAGTGAAAGCGCAAATCTTGTCATTCGGGAGTGCAATAAATTCTGGGAAAAGGCTAGAATACCTACCAGAGCTGTGCCTAATTGTGTTAAGAAGTTAGTGGATCTTTATCAGGTCTGGCGAAAACTGCAAAAAAATAGCAACTAGATTCAGGATTTACATAGGCACCGCGAAGAGAACTTTCAAATTGAATTAGATAATTTATTTGATATCGCACATGCTGATGCTCTTGAAAGAATAAAAATCGAAGCAGGTGTTGACAAAAAGTTGGCTGATATTGAAGAAAGGGCCAGGCTGAGAAAACTCGCAGAAGATAAAAAGAGACTAAAGCAAATGTCTTCCGCGAGCTCATTGGAATCTGCAGCTTTACAGACTTTTGATACACATGAAGACGTAGAAGAACAATCCACAAGCTTTGAAGAAAGCCTGGAAGAATCTCTGCCATCCACATCTCAATCTGTAAGTTCTTAAGCTACGTCGACAAGAAGAGGAAGAAAAGATTTTATCACATCTAAATTAGTTGCAACTTTAGACAGATGTCAACTAAGCATCAGAGATTCTGTTTATAGAATTCAGTCTGTAGTAGAAGCACTTGGTCTTAGTTCTGACAATTACCCGATCAACAAATCTTCTATTCAATGCGTTCGAACACAAATGAGAAAAGATAGAGCGAGATCCATTAAATCCGATTTTCAGAATAACGTGCCCGAAGTAGTTACTGTTCATTGGGATGGAAAATTGTTACCTGCTGTGGACGTAAGAAGTTCTAACGAAGAACGCCTACCAATTATTATTTCACGTGACGAGGAAGAACAACTTCTTGCTGTGCCGAAGTTAGACAACTCTTCCGGCAAAGAGCAAGCGAAAGCAGTGTCAAATGCCCTTCATGACTGGAACCTGGATGATACGGTACAAATAATGTGCTGTGATACAACATAATCTAATACAGGACGCTTGAATGGAGCTTGTGTGCTTTTAGAGCAAAAAATAGAAAGAGAGTTGTTACTCTTTCCTTGCCGCCATCGTATTTACGAACTGGTGCTCAAAAGTGTGTTTGAATCAAAGATCCAACAAATCACTAGCAGTCCTGATATTCCGCTGTTCAAAAAGTTTAGAGACAACTGGAAGAATATTAATCCTAGTGCCATCGAACCGTGCACTGATTTTGTCCAACAACATCTCTGTGAGGTAAATATTATTGAATTGGTGACGTTTTATTTAAAATGAGCTGGCAAAATCGACTGTACAAATGGTTATTGCGAGCTCATTGAGCTTGCTATTGTTTTTCTGGGTGGAGGCATTAAAAATAAAATAAAAATCAGACCTCCTGGTGCAATGCATCAAGCACGTTGGATGGCAAGTGTTTACTGAAGTCCCAGTATAAAATGAGCGCTAAGGACAAACAAGCTTTACAAGATGTTTGTTTATTCATTGTGGCAGTTTACGTGAAGCCCTGGCTTGGATGTAGTTTGGCAATAAAAGCGACGAATCAAGATTTTTGTTTTTTAAAGATCTTAAAAGATTACGAGAAAGTTGACAAGTTGATTTCTAATGCGGCTTTAAACAAGTTCAGTCAACACTTGCGGTACTTGTCAGAGGAAATAGCCATCCTTTCAATTTTTGATAATGAAGTTGATGATTTAGAACTTACTTGTTTTATTTATAGGCACTACAAGTATTTTTTTATCTTGTTTCAGGGAAATCTTTGAGTGATTTTGTTTCTGTCAAGAGTAAAGATTTATTTTCACGACTGAAACTTGACAGTGGTTTCCTTCAAGAAATTGTATCTTCATGGAAAGACAACGTGGCATTTGTGGAAGCTAAAAAGGTTTCTATCATAAAAGCAGTTAATGACACAGCTGAAAGAACTGTTGAATTGATGATAGACTTTCATGGTTTGATTATCGCAGATGAAGAACAGAAGCAGTTCTTATTACATTGTGTGCAAGAACATAGAAAAATTTACCCATACTGTAAAAAAAGAGACTTTGAAGAGGAAATATCCAAATGAATAACTATAAAAATTGTATCTTTTTTGTTACTTACAAGAAGAGCATTACATAAATTTCTGTTTTCATTTATATTTCTCTAAAATAATTGTTTTGAGTGATCATCTACAACTACATTTAACAGACCCTTTAAGCAGCTATTTTCTAAAACTTTTAGGCCCCGTCGGCACGGGTTAAAATTAATGTAGGAAGTTGAAATTCTGTACTTGGGTAACTAATAGACTAATAAACACAATAACGGGGTATGCGTTTCAATAATTGAAAAAAAAAAAAAAAGCTGCCCTTACAAGGGGCACACACGCATCTTCCTTATGGACTTATTGCCTTTGAGCATTCTATCTGCAGGCTTCTGTGAATTCTGTGAAGTATCTCCACGATTCTCTATTTGCAAGTAGCTCTGTGACCTCGTTTAGTTCCACATGCTTCCATTTATTGATAATGCATTTCATTCTAATGTTTAACTTTATGAAGATATATTTGGAAGATACTGTAAATGTAAAGAACTAATCAGGGTAAATATCCATTCATAGGAAGAGGAATTCGGGAATGGAATAGTTTCCAATTTCTTTGCAATCATTTACAAGAAGGCCAATTAAACAACTGATAGGGAATATGCTTGTTGTTGATAGGTGCTTTACGTCGCACCGACACAGATAGGTCTTATAGCGACGATGGGACAAGGAAGGGCTAGGAGTGGGAAGGAAGCGGCCGTGGCCTTAATTAAGGTACAGCCCCAGCATTTGCCTGGTGTGAAAATGGGAAACCACGGAAAACCATTTTCAGGGCTGCCGACAGTGGGGTTCGAACCTACTATCTCCCGAATACTGGATACTGGCCGCACTTAAACGACTGCAGCTATCGAGCTCGGTAGGGAATATGCTACCTGAGCGACAGTCCTATATGCTTTACTACTATAATGATGATTGGAATTGATCATAATATGACTTTCTATAAGTAGCACACAAATAAAGCATTTTCTTAGTAGACATAATGTTGTGATTAAACATTTCAATGAAATACATTATTAACAAAATAATTTATGAAAAGAGGCATACAGACGAATACAACACTAATAATGAAAATAAAAAATATTCGGCATAATGAAGACTCGAACCTGCATACCTCATATTATGAAGCGAGCGTGTTAGCCATTACGCTACAAAAACACTTGGGGTAATTGGGATACATGTACTGACTTATAGCCAGTGTCTGAAAACTGAAAAATTAAAATTAGAAAATGAAAGCTCATTCTAGGTAGAACTAATAATGTTCAGCTCTCAAAACTTGCCCAGCAGGTGAAGTCTTATCGGGCCCTCGAAGTGGCCAAAATTACGTGCCGGATAACTACAATTTATGCTGCCGATACTGCTACCTGGGATACATTTTGATTTTATATCCTTGTAGAGTTTCTTTGCAAAAGCCTGACGTATAAAATGTGTCCCCGACACTGTCAACGCGAGAGGCTGGTGTGACCGTTGCAACTCAAGGGAAGCATTAATGTTCAAAATCCTTCAATACAATATCGATCACTGTTATGGTATCATGCTTTTATCAATATACTAAGCTAATTTAAGCTGTATGTCACCAGAAATAGAACTAATAATGTTCAGCTCTCAAAACTTGCCCAGCAGGTGAAGTCTTATCGGGCCCTCGAAGTGGCCAAAATTACGTGCCGGATAACTACAATTTATGCTGCCGATACTGCTACCTGGGAGGGGTCAAACGGAAATATCCTTTTACGCGGAGGGCAAGTTACGCGCTACTTTACCCGTAGGTGGTAGAACCAACCCTTAAAGAGCTTTATCCACTAGCCTTCAAGCACAATATGAATGGGACTTAAAAATAAGATTTTAACTCCTCGACTAGAAGATGACATATATGTTAGTTAATATTTTAGTTAAGAATATGTTTTAATTATACTTCAATAACATCTTAAGTAGTTAGTGGGTGAAAAGTTAATCAGTGTTTTTTAAATACGCTTCTGAATACAAGCTAAAAAAGACACTTAAGGATGTTTTTATCTTCATATTGGAAGAAGAGAATTTAACAATATTTTAGTTATTAATAACTTTTTAAGCCAAACTTGACCTTGAACACTCCCAGCACTAAAAGCCATATGCCACTTCATTTCATATGTGGCGGTCATTTGATCAAGAACATCAACTCCCCCTTTAGTGCAATTATTATAGTAGTGGATACCTTCTGCAAGGCTTGAGTCTTTCATCATGCACTGACCATGGTGCATATTTGAAAGCAGAACATTCCGATTTCTTTTTGGCACATAAGAAAGTAATGCAAGTTCCTTGGGGAAAACAAACATAGTTGATCCTGGTTTACACTGCTTGGTCTGAAGAATCTCCTGTGGAATCTGTGGCTAATATTTCCTCAATGTCCGCATCATTGTCAGCATGTCGTTGAACAAGGGAACTGTCGAAAAGCTGTTGTCAACTGTGATATTCTGATTACTGCTATGAATGGTTTCAGAAAATTTCTCTACATGAAAGTTGCTTGAGGCTTACCTCCATTACCCATTTTTCCTCTAGTACACGGTATAGCATTGACGTACTGCACATCATAACAATCTTCAGTCCATATTTAGCAAGTCTGTTAGGAATATACATCCCAGACGAACACTTTCCTCAGAATGTCAAGAGTTGTTCATCAATAGTGTAATAGGCTCCTGGTGTGTAATATGCCTTACAATTCTTGATAAATTTTATCCATAAATCACTAACTGGAGCAAGAGGGTCAATTTCCTTTCTAGCAGCCTGTGGTTTGTCATCAAAACATAATGGCTTTACCAAAAATTCAAAGCGCCCCAGAGGCATATCGCTTCTCATCATACAAAGTGGTGGTGCTTGAAAGCATAGTTCTCAGCAATATTGGAGCCAAGTGGGTTGACATGTTCAAGACGAACCTCCTTGATGTTTATACTCTTCCTTGTAGATAGTATGTTATTTATGTTCCACTTTCTTTGGGTGATGTCTTGTTGTGGGCAGAGAAACCAAACCTTCGATATCGTGAGTGTACCTCCTCTCTGGACTATTCTTCTTGAGAAGGTACCAGTGGCATAATATTTGTCCACGTAGTCTTATTCTTATTACAAGCATCAAAAGAATTTTGATCAATTTTATTGAGGTGAGTATTTATAATTCTGAAATATGAAGACTTTCTTTCTTCATTTGTACCATAAACCACCCAGTGTGGTGGATTTAAATGCCCAGTTGTCTCTGTGCTGCCGGAGGTGTTCTGAGCGCGGTGTTTAAACTTTCTCAGATTCGTGCAAGGCTTTATTCAAAACAACACAACTTTGGTTCTCTCCAAATTTTCTGTTTGTAGCACACGGCACATCGTTTGGTTGGCCTACTCGTTCCCTCAGTTGGTGGGATTCTCTCAGGGAAATGCCTTTCAGTGAGACGGGGCACATTTTTGTCTGAAGAATGACGTCCAGGCACTTTTCTTTCAAATGTACCTGAATGTTCCACAAGCAGTGCCTGGACAACATTGTAACATGCTCCCGAAATATGTTTTCTTACCTTGTGCATATTCATCGCTTCCGGGTAGTGACACTGGACTGCTGCATTTACCATCCGTCTGTTGTCTTCGCTGTCTCATGACTGTGTGTGTGCTTGCCTTCCTCTCCTCGCCACCCCCTGACGTCATCATTGTTCCTGTATGTTCCCCGGCTGGCTCCCGGCCTATATAAACTTGCCGTTTCGCCTCAATCTTTGATCAGGTGTGTGTATTACGCTAATGTGAGCAGTGGGAGTTTTACATTGTCCACGGCTGGTTCGTGCTGACTTATTCAACCTGTGGAAACTGTCTACATCTCGCCGGGTGAGCAGACTCATGTTTTATTTTACCTGTTCATGTTGGTATTCTTGTAGCTCCACAAGACTTTGTTACGTATATTGAGCTTCTAATAATTTCGGCCCCTTTTGGACACCACTTGCATTATGGAGCTCATCTTTCATTTCTGTGAACATTAATAACTGTGATTGGGGAGTTATCCTTGGCGGACCAATAAGCGAGCTAAAACTTTACATCGTGTGTTGTAATGAACTTAACCTTCAGCGGGGTTTTGCAGCCTGATCCTTGCCTGTACTCTTAATGTCCTTACCTGTGGTTTGTTTTCTTTCTTCTCTTCATCCATTTTCCCTACCTCTCCTCCTACCGATATATGCCCTCGTTACTTCGTATTCTTCTTCTTCTATGAGAAATTTAAAATACACTAGAAAAGATTTGTAATGGTCTGCGAATTTTCATAGGTGTTCTTATTATTTAAAGGTCTCAAAATTGTTGCCAACTTGTTCTTCTACTGTGATGAAATTCGTTACCGGGGGATAAATATTGTCAAGTACTAATGTGGTGGTTTCTACGCATTGCTATCCCAATCTTTATTGTATATATCATTCTACTAGTAGTGTTTCTTTTTGAAGTATATTCGAGGTGCCACCCTGTTACGATGTTGGTACTATTGTAACTATTCAACTCAAGTTATCTGTCTGTAATTCTCTCAAAGCACTAGCTCATATGTCTTATTATCGTAACTCATTCATCTAAGACGCCCATGGTGTCCAGTACCCGACCAATACCAAAGATTTGTAAAATATAATTGTTATGTATCATGTTTATGAGCCTTCTTAGATGTGTTACAATATATGTCATGATTCTTTAAACCTGATACCTTTGAGTTATTTATTTTGTTTGTGTCCCTCTTTCATTCCTATGTTCCTACTACGGAATACCTCTCGGGAAGGGCCTTGCTTTGTGTTCTGCGCGACTAACTGCGCACTGCCTCGTGCACGCTTTCAGTTTACTCTGCTTGGCCTGACACGTAAACTTTGTGCTCTGTCATATGATTGAGGGAGACTCTCCTCTCCTATCTTTGAGAAATCGTGTTTTAGAACTGATCTATGCTAAAAACATAAAACCATAACATAAAATCGTAACAACATCCATCCTAAATTTCAAATGATCTATTCTAGTTTCGGGTGAATTTCTCCGGCAAATGATCATTGCATTTAGAATTGCAACTTTTATTAACCTTCTGAATAACTTGATGTACCACTTCGTCAACTTTTTCCTCTCTAAAAGACAGCCATGAAGTAGCTGATCTTTCAGATCGACTCCACCCATGTGATCATTGTAGTTGGCAACAGAAACAGGCTTTTCTTTTTCCTGACCATGCTTTATTTTCTTTGTGACAGTTTCTGCTCCATGGAATGTAGAAATCAGTGTGACATCTTTCTTATCACACCACTTTAGGACGGAAATCTGGTCGGAATGGCGAGCTATAATTTCCCCCTTCTTTAGTTTTGTGTTGATCACATCTTTTGGAACGTACTTTCTGTTGAGGCACAAAGTTCCCACACAGTCATTTTTTAATGATTTTAACTTTTGAGCCAAAGTAGGTGAATTATAAAAATTATCCATCCACAATGTGTATCCTTTGTTGAGAAGTGGCTCCACAAGCGATAAAACAATAGCATAAGTTTTTGTTGTGTCTGTTGATGTGTGTATTGTTTGAAATACCAGTAGGGTATCTTTGCCTGTGTATATTATAAATGACCAAAGAGAGCCTGAATTTGACTCAAATAATTTTATGCCAAATTTTGCAGATTTTAGAGGTATATATTGCCTAAAAGACAACCTACCCTGCTATAGGATTAATGACTCATCAACTGCGATGTCTGTTCTGGTAAGTACAAAGTCTGGAACTTATTTTTTAGGTAGGACATAATCGGATAAATTCTGAAAAGTTAGGATTTTACCTGATATGAATCAACTGCCTCACTGTTGCTGAAATGCATAAAATTACTAATTGACTCAAATCTATCCACTGAAATAACAGACCCAAAAACTGGCATAGACAGAATAGAGTTTTTAGAAAAATAGCTTCGTATCGTAGGCTTTTGTATTATACCCATTAGCATGAGCAATCACAACGTACATCTCGACCTTCGTGACTAGTTTCCAATCCCGCATTCTGGAACAAAGGGGTAATGAGCCCCTTTGCTCAGCATACAAATTTGTTTCACAAACTATTATTTCCACTAACTCGTCCGTAATGAACATCTTTAAAAACCTTTACACCATCACATTCCCCAACTGCTTCATTCTGAGGTCCTGGGTTTCCTATAAACTGTTCTATTTGACCCACGTAATTAGACATGTTTTCCCATCAAAATGTATTAGCCGTGACTTGCACATTGCCATTCTGTGCACTGTCCCTCGTATCTGATTCTGAACCAAAGACTTTGCATACTGTGATGTCATCCATATCACTCAAATCACCATCTGAATCTAACAAACTTTCGTAAGAACCACTCAAATGTTCTCAAACATTTTCTATTTCCACACTCAATAACCCACACTTGCTTGTAGAAGCCATCTCCACTCACGACCAATGGAATGCAAGTCAGTGTGTGATAAGGAAAAAAGTAGTCGTCAGATAGCAGACAAAAACAGTGCTTGCCCTTGGTTGCAGAGATAAACATTCCTTGAAATATCTCTCGAATTCCAGTGACAAAACACTATCAAAATAGGGATCAATATCGTTCAAAAGCTCAAACCTTTTGCTTCAAGGAGAAATGACTTAAAACACAAACAGCTTCGATTGTAACCTGCTAGATCGCAGTAGAGTACACATGCATACCGTGCGAGCGGTGCTCGTCACTCTACTGCGCGCTATGTTCACTGCATTACAAACTATCCACTTCATTCCCGTATTAATAATGTAATCCAATCAATACATGAAAAAAGGTTCCACCTAATCGATACTTTCTCTTTTTTATTTAGCCTTGGGGTATTTCTAAAGACATTAATAATCACAGAACATGTTTCGATTGCTTAGCAATCATCATCAGCTGAATCTCTAGTAGAATCTAGTAGAAAGAGTTAGGCTTCAGAAGGTAACAGCCATGGCTTTCATTTACTTGGTGTGAAAAATAGAAACCACAGAAAACCATCTTCAGGGTTGCTGATAGTAGGGCTTGATCCTATCATCACCTCAATGCATGCTTACAGCTATGCGATTTGTTCTAAATACTATAGCTAACTATTTCGTGATAGAATATGTAATATTGAATCCACAGACTCTTTCCTTTTCTTCTAGAATCTCTAGTAGAATCTGTTTTGTCATTCTTTTGAATATTTGGATATTATGAACCTGGTTTTCTAATTCTCCTCAGAATATTTTAAAATAGTAATCATTGTATAACCTGTTCTTTCAGTAAATACTCAAAATGGAAATAAAACTGGTGAATTGTCTAACTGGGTTGGTTGCTTTATTTATCAAATCTCAAAAATGATGTTAATGATATGACTAGGGCAACTGGTGTGGGACATTGATGACGATGATGATGATGATGATGATCTGAAATTCTCTTAAAGTTGATTTGTATTGCCTCAAATTACTTTCTGATATTTTAGTTCCTGTAGATAATATTAATATCTAATGGCATAATATTGTCTTTAGCTTCCTGGGAAGTATTCAATATAAGGCTATTTATATAACAAGAATGTAGATAAATCTGTTATCAAAACTCTTTTTCTAAGAATGAAATGAAGACAGTCTACTCATTTCATAAGAGAGACATCAGTGTACAATAATTTTTTTCAGACATGGTTCTTTTAACTTCTACTGATACGAGTCCCTCACATACATGCACTCATATATATTGGCTGACTGCCAGGATTCATTCCCATAACTTTGGGCACAGGAAGAGTGTGCTTTAACAGCTGTATGGTCAACCAGTTTCAGTACATGTAGATTTACAATGTTACTTTAGAGGCAGTTATTGGAATACAACCATGATTTCCCCTGTCTGAGTAAAAGATGACTATATGGACAGAAAGCTGTTTAATCTGTCCCGTTTTGTTACAACTTGAGTAACTTTTTTTTCCATTTTCATTTTTTGGGAAAAATAAAATATAAGCATGCAGGTACATACACACGGAAATATCAAGGACAGTAATTTCAGTTGAGTTTGGAGACTCCGAATATGTATAGGAGTCAAGTTGATGTGACAAAAGGGACTCCATCTGACGTGTTGTTTTAGTGGCATTTCCCCCACTGTTAGGGCCAATACCAACCTAAAAGGACTCCTCAAAGAGCCTCAGAGAGTCAGGTTATTTACAGACATCCAGCAATTAGTGTTGCTATTTTTACAGCTGGTTGCTAGCATACCTAACCCTCCTGGGTTTAGTTCTGGACTAGGGACCAGGCAACAGCAAAGAGGCAAGCAGTTAATACCTGGCACCAAACAAGGCTAAACAGTGATCTTGACCGATAACAACGATCTTGAGTAAGTTGTGAAATGCACGGCTGATGCCATAAAGAATTACCACTACCAAGAGCTGTGTG
Organism: Anabrus simplex; assembly: GCF_040414725.1. NCBI lineage: Eukaryota > Metazoa > Arthropoda > Insecta > Orthoptera > Tettigoniidae > Anabrus > Anabrus simplex. Next base: position 1,063,782,244 of record NC_090266.1, on the reverse strand, counting down.
ATGTGTTGGACATGCCAGAAGGTGCGAAAAGGGATTTCTGCCTAGCCGGTCCTGCCCTTGAGGGGCTGAGGATACTGACCACATTCTGTAGATCAGGGATGCCAGTCACGATCCTCTTCAAAATCTGATGTTATCCTACACTAAAGGAGAGACTGGTTTAAGCGGATATGCAATGAGGAATTTCTACTCCTGCAAATACTGAGTGATCTATTCATTGCACTTGTTCTTCTCATTACCACCCAGGAACTATTCGGGCCATTGAAGAATATGAAAAATGTCAGAAAGTTCGAACTACTGTTCAATATGTGTACTCTGCCACACAATTATATTTTTCATTGTATTTGTGACTTCTGCATATGTCTAAATTTATATAAACCAATGCTAGTTTGTCAGGGGGCTCAGTACAACTTAGTGATCCACTCACGTTTCCTGCTTGTGGAAAAACCCAGAGAAAAAGGAGAGATCTGGGATTTCTGAAGTAGGAGAAGTCATGTGATACTGTGCCACATGAACTCCTCTCGAAAACACTTTGATTTCATAGCATTCTGGAAGCTTATGTTTGCTGGATAAACTCCTCTAGAAACAACATCCACTACTCTGTGGAAACTTTGCCTCCTTTCCCAATGAATATTCAGTGTCCATCAAGATTTATTGCTCTCATACCCTCTTATTCATTCTGGCCATCTCACCAAAGTCGGCATTTTGAATGTTTTGGTTTCCACCTCACCTTGGGTGGTGACACAGTTCTGGATACCTGTGGATGAGTTAATGCTGTGTCTACAGTGGCATTTCGTCTGGAGTACTGTACTGGTATGATAAGAGAATACCTATCCAGCTGCAAGGGAAAATTTACAAATCCAGGGTTTGACCAGTAATGTCCTATGGCTCAGAATGCTAGTCTGCTTCAATGAAATTTGAGCAAGCCCTTCATGGAAAGGAGACGAAAATGCTGTGTTCATCATTAAGCTTTACAATACTTGATCATGTCAGGGGTAAGAACATAAAGAGGCAAGTGGGGGTGACACTTACTATAGAGACCGGGCGAGTTGGCCGTGCGCGTAGAGGCGCGCGGCTGTGAGCTTGCATCCGGGAGATAGTAGGTTCGAATCCCACTATCGGCAGCCCTGAAGATGGTTTTCCGTGGTTTCCCATTTTCACACCAGGCAAATGCTGGGGCTGTACCTTAATTAAGGCCACGGCCGCTTCCTTCCAACTCCTAGGCCTTTCCTATCCCATCGTCGCCATAAGACCTATCTGTGTCGGTGCGACGTAAAGCCCCTAGCAAAAAAAAAAAAAAAAAAACTTACTATAGAGAAGCTGTGAAGAAAAAAAAGCACAGCTCAGGTGGCATTGTCAACTTGTGAAAAGTGATGAGAATTTGATGGTAAAGACAGCCTTCTAATATAACCCACTTTGGTTATAACTTCAGACATGTTGAAGTCGCTGGCCCCAATTCTACTCTTCTCCATCTCAGCTGAAAAGAAGTGATTGCCTAGGAGTTTAACCTTGGAAACCATATGCTGGGTCACTGAGTGTCCCAGGAAATTTAATTTCCATAATAGTTCGGTGTTGGCAAACCTCATGGGCTCCCACTGCAGTGAATTTTCATTGACCTTGATAAGTTTCCAATTAGTGCGTTTCCCTTCAGTGAGCAACGTCTGCTTGTATCATTATAATTTATTATTTTCATTTTCCATGTTGATTTTCCAGTTTCAGTAACCAGAATTTTATTAGATTTCCCACCTAATCAACACTGTACAAATATAATTGAATTTTTATTCTACCTCATTAAAAGTAGGACTAGTTTTGGTCCACTATTGGACCATCCTCAGCTACAATAAATAAATTTGAACTATACACACAACACATAAACTATGATATAAAATTATTGTTGAAATTACATTCCTTCTTTGGTAATGTCCTCATCAGTTATGAAGTTCAACAAAAAACATCAACAATGTATTACTGTAAAAGCTCCTTTAAGATTTGACCTGCAAATTTTGGTGAAACACTTTAAAATACCATACTTAAAAAAGGTCTTTAGCATAACATTTTAAAATAAAGATTTGAAAAAGTCATGATTGTCACTGAAAATTTACACCATCATAATATTAACTGAGGGAAATTTGTGTTGCATGTTTATGACTTAATGTAGAAACCAAATGTGACCTTGCCACGGTGGGGAGGCTTGCATGTTCCAATGAATCAGACAGCCGAGCCGCAGGTGCAACCATATCGGATGGATATCTGTAGAGAGACCAGACTAAGGAATGGTTCATTGAAAGGGGGGTAGCAGCCTTTCGGAAGTTGCAAGGGCGGCAGTCCAGATAATTGACTGATATGGTCTTGTAATAATACTCAACATGGCTTAGCTGTGTTGATACTGCTACATGGCTGAAAGCAACGGGAAACTACAGCAGTAACTAACTCCCGAGGACATGCAGCTGTATCTGTATGAATGATGGACTGATGATGGCTTCCTCCCGGGTAAAATATTCTGGAGGTTAACTAGTCCCCCATTCGGATCTCCGGGTGGGGACTACACGAGAGGGGGCGATAATCAGGGAGATGGATACTGACATTCTGCAAGTCGGAGCGTGGAATGTTAGAAGTTTGAATCGTTGTGGTAGGTTAGAGAATCTGAAAAGGGAGATGGATTGACTACAGTTAGATGTAGTTGGTATAAGTGAAGTACGTTGGCAGGAGGAACAGGACTTTTGGTCAGGCGACTACCGAATTATCAACACAAAATCAAACAGAGGAAATGCAGGAGTTGGTTTAATAATGAATAAGAAAATAGGGCAGCAGGTAAGCTACTACGACCAGCATAGTGAAAGAATTATTGTCGTCAAGATAGACACCAAACCAATGCCCACCACAATAGTGCAGGTCTATATGGCTATAGTTCAGCGGATGATGAGGAAATCGAAAGAATATATGAAGAGATAGAAGATTTAACACTATATGTAAAAGGTGAAGAGAATCTAATTGTGATGGGAGAGTGGAATGCAGTGGTAGGTCAAAGAAGAGAAGGTAATATAGTACGAGAATTCGCATTGGGACAATGGAATGAAAGAGGAAGTCGGCTGGTTGAATTCTGCACCGATCATAATTTAGTCCTTGCCAATACTTGGTTCAAACACCACAAACGACGGCTGTATACGTGGACAAGACCTGGAGACACTGGAAGGTATTAAATAGACTTCATTATGATTAGGCAGAGATTCAGAAACCAGGTGTTGGACTGTAAAACTTTCCCAGGAGCAGATGTGGACTCTGACCACAACTTGTTGGTCATGAAATGAAGTTGAAGAAATTAAAGAAAGGAAAGAATGCAAGAAGATGGGATCTAGAAAAGTTGAAAGAAAAGAGTGTGAGGGATTGTTACAAGAAACATGTTGCACAGGGACTAAATGAAAAGGCTGAAGGAAACACAATAGAGGAAGAGTGGATAGTCATGAAAAATGAAGTCAGTAGGGCTGCTGAAGAAATGTTAGGAAGGAAGAAAAGATCAACTAAGAATCAGTGGATAACTCAGGAGATACTAGACCTGATTGATGAACGACGAAAATACAAGAATGCTAGAAATGAAGAGGGCAGAAAAGAATACAGGCGATTAAAGAATGAAGTGGATAGAAAGTGCAAGGTAGCTAAGGAGGAATGGCTGAAGGAGAAATGCAAGGATGTCGAAGGTTGTATGGTCCTAGGAAAGGTAGATGCTGCATACAGGAAAATTAAGGAAACCTTTGAAGAAAGGAAATCTAGGTGTATGAATATTAAGAGGTGAGATGGAAAGCCACTTCTAGAAAAAGAAGACAAAGCAGAAAGATGGCAGGAACATATCCAACAGTTGTATCAAGTTAAAGATGTAGATAATTTGGTTCTGGAACAAGAAGAGGCTGTTGATGCTGATGAAATGGGAGACCCAATTTTGAGTTCAGAGTTTGACAGAGCTGTGAGTGACCTGAATAGGAACAAGGCACCTGGAATTGATGACATTCCCTCTGAATTATTGACTGCCTTAGGAGAAACCAGCATGGCAAAGTTATTCCATTTAGTGTGTAAGATGTATGAGACAGGAGAAGTCCCATCTGATTTTCGGCAGAATGTTGTTATACCTATTCCCAAGAAAGCCGGTGCTGACAGGTGTGAAAACTACCGCACCATTAGTTTAGTATCTCATGCCTGCAAAATTTTAACACGTATTATTTACAGAAGAATGGAAAAACAAGTTGAAGCTGAGTTGGGAGAAGATTATAATAATAATAATAATAATAATAATAATAATGTTATTTGCTTTACGTCCCACTAACTACTCTTTAAGGTCTTCGGAGACGCCGAGGTGCCGGAATTTAGTCCCGCAGGAGTTCTTTAACGTGCCAGTAAATCTACCGACACGGGGCTGTCGTATTTGAGCACCTGCAAATACCACCGGACTGAGCCAGGATCGAACCTGCCAAGTTGAGGTTAGAAGGCCAGCGCCTTAACCGTCTGAGCCACTCAGTCAGGCTGGGAGAAGATTAACTTGGCTTCAGAAGAAATGTAGGAACACGTGAAGCAATCCTAGTTTTACGTCTGATATTAGAGTATCGAATCAAGAAGGACACGCCCATAGATCTAGAAAAGGCATTCGATAATGTCGATTGGACCAAGCTATTTAAGATTCTGAAGATGATTGGGATCAGATGCCGAGAACGAAGAATTATCTACAAACTGTATAAAAATCAGTCTGCAGTGATAACAATCGAGGGCTTTGAAAAAGAAGCAGCAATCCAGAAAGGAGTGAGGCAAAGCTGCAGTTTGTCCCCTCTCCTTTTCAATGTTTACATAGAACAGGCAGTAAAGGAAATCAAAGAGGAATTCGGAAAGGGAATCACAATCCAAGGAGAGGAAGTCAAAACCTTGAGATTTGCCGTTGATATTGTTATTTCATCTGAGACTGCAGAAGATCTCGAGAAGCTGCTGAATGGTATGGACGAAGTCTTGGGTAAGGAGTACAAGATGAAAGTAAATAAGTCCAAAGCAAAAGTAACGGAGTGCAGTCGAACAAAGGCAGGTGATGCAGGAAATATTAGATTAGGAAATGAAGTATTAAAGGAAGTAGATGAATATTGTTACTTAGGTAGTAAAATAACTAATGATAGCAGAAGTAAGGAGGACATAAAATGTAGACTAGCACAAGCAAGGAAGAGCTTTCTTAAGAAAAGAAATCTGCTCACTTCAAACATTGATATAGGAATTAGAAAGATGTTTTTGAAGACTTTCGTATGGAGCGTGGCATTGTATGGAAGTGAAATATGGACTATAACTAGCTCAGAAAGAAAGAGAATAGAAGCTTTTGAAATGTGGTGTTACAGAAGAATGCTGAAGGTGAGATGGATAGATCGAATCACGAATGAAGAGGTACTGAACCAAATTGGTGAGAGGAGATTGATTTGGCAAAATTTGACGAGAAGAAGAGATAGAATGATAGGACACATCTTAAGACACCCAGGACTTGTTCAGTTGATTTTTGAAGGAAGTGTAGGTGGTAAGAACGGTAGGGGTAGACCAAGGTATGAATATGACAAGCAGATTAGAGCAGATGTAGGACGCAATAGTTACGTAGAAATGAAGAGGTTAGCACAGGATAAGGTGGCATGGAGAGCTGCATCAAACCAGTCTATGGACTGATGACTCAAACAATAACATAGAAACCAACACCTTATTTACACACAATACAATATTGCCAGTGAGTAACTGGATTTATAATGTAGGCTATCTTAACATGCATTATGTGAAAAGCAGTTATCTCTAATTGTTCCCTGATTTTTGAAGTTAATGTATTCAGCATAAAAAAAAGAGGGCTGAACGTTGTTGGAGGGAGATATCCTAAAATGTCACTATTTTTTTTTGCAGAAGTCAAATGAACTAGCTTGAAATTGGAAATCAATCCACTTTCAATCCAATTGGTTATGCAAGTACTGGTTTGAAGAATGCACAAGCCTGCAAAGAGAGTGAAAGGACAGCTAGTATGTGATGATAAAGAATAATAAACGAAAAGAATCTAGACGCAATGTGTGTGTTAAGGTTTGTACTTACTCCCTCTCGCCCGTGCATTGCATACAGGCTGACTATTTCTCACTGTGTGAGGCTTGCTTTGAAGTTCATTTGAATGGGCGGGGCCAAGAGGCGGAGTCGTACTAGGATGTGATGACGGGAGTGGGGTAGTGTGTATGTTTACTGACATGATTTGCCATTTTATTGCGATAATCTTTAGGAATCAAAGGCTTAACTAACTCAAAAAATATATTTCTCTGTATGTATGTTTAACTTAAAATCAGGGTTGAGTTGGCTATCTAAGGAAATAAAAAAATTATTCTTTGATACTGAGTAAGGAGCCTGTTCAGATAATAACAGAGGAAGTTCTACACTTGCCTTCTGATCATATGATACCAAAGTACAACTTTGCAAAAACTGTTCGAGACCCAGATAATAAAAAAAGACTGGGATATCAACAAATGGAATACTGAAAAAGAAGATATAGTGTGGTGGACTGATGGCTCGAAGACTGTGGATGGCACAGGAGGAGCGATCAACGGGGGAAGACCTGAGAGATCAATCCAGATGAGCCTGGGCAGACACACTACAGTCTTTCAAGCTGAAATGATAGCTATCACAACAGGTCTTGAAGAAAATCTGAAAATGAACTATAGAAATAAGAACATTTTCATTTTTACGGACAGCCAATCGGCCATTAAGGCACTAGAGGCAGTCCGGATAATATCTAGAATTGTCTGGTATTGCCACTCACTTCTCCTGAAGCTCTCAAAGTAAAACATTGCCAAAATAATAAGGGTACGAGGGCATGCAGGTATAGAAAGAAATGAAAAGGCAGATAAACTGGCCAGGAAAGGGGCAGAAACACATTTTGTAAGCCCAGAACCTGTATGCAGGATTTCCTAAGGACAAGCCCAGTACTACATAGGAAAATGGGTATAAAAGAAACAAATGTAAAACTAGAAAAATACTCCAGGATGCAGGCTTGCAAAGGACCAAAAAAGAAGCATACTAAAGAACTGTTGAAACTCAGCAGAGAAAATATAAGATGGGTAGTAGGACTGTTGACAGGACACTACCATCTGAAAAAACACCTACATAGAACTGGAGTAATAAGAGACAACATATGTAGGAAATGCAATGAAGCAGAGGAATCAGCTGAACACATACTTTTCGAATGTGAGGCACTGGGTAGAATCAGACTCTCTACTCTAGGACTACCAGGTGAAGAGAGAGAAAAACAATCCAAGAAGACCCAATAAGAACAATCTGCAGCTTTGTGAAGGGAGCAGGTATATCCAGGTAGAATGAAGGAAAAACATGGCAGCAAAAGATCTTAGAGGTCGACGCTAATTAGGAACTAATATTTAGAGGCCCCATGAAGAAAAGAAGAAGAAGAAGCAGCCTGTTTGTAAGACCTTGATAATATGAAGATCTTGTTCAAAGACTGAAAATTGATGTTTATTATCAGCCAAGTGTTGCCACATGGCAGAAAATCTATTGTGTTTCACTGCATTCACATGTTCTAGGTAATGGACGTTAAAGTTCCTGCCTGTCTAACCAACATAGCCTGCTTGATAGTTTCCACAATTCAACCTATATATCCCTGCATTATTAAATTTATTGCTGTTGTTGACAGTGCTAGAATTATGGAAATTAGAAAAATTACTATTATTTGTCTTGAAAGCTATACTGAGATTGTATTTCTTGAAAAGATTAGTTACTTGATGAATACTACGACTGCTAAAAATAAAGGTCGTGAAATCTCTCCTTGCATTTCGTTTCCCTTGTTAAACTGAAGTACGTTTATGTCTGACCTTATAAATTATTCTATTGATAAAACTATTAGTGAAACCATTTACTTTGGCTACTGACCAAATGACATTTAACTGTTTTCTTAAATCTGTTCTATCGTCTCCATAAGACCTATCTGTGTCGGTGCGACGTAAAGCCCCTAGCAAAAAATAAAATTTTTTTAAAAAAAATCTGTTCATGATAGTGGAATAGTGAATGCCCTAAAACTTGTTAGATGATAATTTTTTCTGGTTACTGTCATATCCAGATGATTCAAACAGTTATTACATTCTTTTTCCACCATGAATTTTATGTAGGGATCCAGTTTATTAACCAAATCAAACCCCATGGCACTACAGCCCTTGAAGGGCCTTGGCTTACCAAGCGACCGCTGCTCAGCCCGAAGACCCTCAGATTACGAGGTGTCGTGTGATCAGCACGACGAATCCTCTCGGCTGCTATTCTTGGCTTTCTAGACCGGGGCCGCTATCTCACCGCCAGATAGCTCCTCAATTCTAATAACGTAGGCTGAGTGGACCTCGTACCAGCCCTCATGTCCAGGTAAAAATTCCTGACCTGGCCGGGAATCGAACCCGAGGCCTCTGGGTAAGAGGCAGACACGCTACCCCTACACCACAGGGCCGGCACTACCCAGCTTATTAAGTTCATCTAATAATACTTTACTGTTAGTGTGTGTCTCATCTATAACGGCAAAGACATCGTCTATAGATCTAGTCCAAAAAAAGACATTGGGACATATGCATAAAAATGTAGAACATTCTACAATCACAAGCAATACGTAAAAGCAAATGCATTCAGCAAATACTGGCAAGTAAAAGCATTTGCTTAAATTGATATGAATAACTTTTTGCTTGTGCTGACTAGAAAGTGCTGCAAGTTTCTCCAGCATATGCTGACTTCTTGGAATATTCTAACTAGCATTTGCTAGTCGCGCAAAGCATACTGGTTGCCGATAAGAGGTTACGTTAGTATAGAAACGTGCTGACCGCCGTAACCATACGAGTTTTGCAATCGGTGCTACTGGTGTTTCAAGCTCGTTTCCATTTCCTGCAGTGCACATTAAGTGTTCTACGATGTCGGAGATATCAGAAACAGATGTAGATATTGACGTAAATTTTCACTTCATTTCAATGATCAAACAGTTACCAGTATTGTTAAGTAAATCGCAAACTCCTTCGATGAAAACAGCCAAATTACAAGCTGTTGAACAGTTAAGTGAGAGTTGTGAGAAGAATCTCAGATGTCAATTCACAGCAGATCAGGTGAAAAAAAGGATCCATAACATGAAGACCGAAGTGAAAAATAAGAGTGACCGTAACACTACAGGAAACAGGAAGACACGGTTGAAGAAATGGGAGGAGGAACTTCTAAATTTAATGGAAGGACAACAAAATCCATCATTCACTAGTGTACCAGGTATGCCTATTAATTAATTTTTTTAAACGATTTGCTTTTTATGTCGCACCGACACAGGTAGGTCTTATGGCGACGATGGGATAGGAAAGGCCTAGGAGTGGGAATGAAGAGGCCGTAGCCTTAATTAAGGTACAGCCCCGGCATTTGCTGGTGTGAAATGGGAAACCACGGAAAACCATATTCAGGGCTGCCGATAGGGGGGTTCGAACCCACTATCTCCTGGATGCAAACTCACAGCTGCGCAGCCCTAACCGCACTGCCAACTCGCCCGGTATTAAACTTTACTAGACTCATTGATGAAATACCGTATCATTCCACAAGCTGTGTAGAAATCAGAAAAAGAATCATTAGGCCTAACGTATTTCTTTCTTTTATGAATCATTCATGTTGAGTTCATTTTATTTATCTGTAGATCAAGGTCAGTAATTCTATTTCATCAACATTTGAGGAGGATGTGCTGTAGGAGAAAGTAAGGAACACGCAGCTGATATCAATGATGACAGCATACAGCTACAGAGTACATCACTACCAAGACAATACAAGAAAATAAAGTTAGCTGCAGAGACTGAGGAGACGGAAAGACTTTCGATCATGGAACTTCAGAGACCGGTGTTATTAGAACAGCTTAAGTTAGCTCACATGCAACAACAGGAAGTAGAAGAACGGAAATTAGCTCAAACTTAAACTTAAGTGAACAAACCTACATACAGTGTGAATGATGTGTGGAACATAAAATCAGAGAGATAAGTGTTTGTATTTGTATTCAACTGAGGCAAAATGATACAGAAGCGTACAAGATGAAGTGAATCACAAATAAATTTATAACGATGTAAGAGTATAAGTTAAATGAAAAATATGAGCCACACTGCTGTGAAATTTTATTGTCATTTCCAGATCACAGTGCTTCACTACTTTCATAGCTAATTTACAGCAACTTGTTGAAACAAAATATTAGCAATTTCATTTCTTCTCAGCGCACCTCAAGTGCGCCTGATGGAGAGGCACTTTCTTGGGGAGCAGCAGGACAAGAGTCACAAACCTAATTGTGTTGTTCGTTCCACGTTACCAGCAAAATGTTCAAATGAGTTTCTATTTTAAAATTGCCTAATTCCTTTCTCGATCCCTTTACATCATATTCATACAGTTTTCAATTTCTTTTAGGTGCGTTTTGAATCAAGATCCTTCTAGAATTACATTTGACCACCTGACAACACCGTTTCTCATGAACTGGCACCCGTCAACCTATGGCCTCAGTCATTCACATGTTTGAATATACTACTGAAATATAGATTTAAAAACCATTTTACACCCTGACAGTCAAGCTATTTCAGTAAGATTTAAGCAAGATACAAGCTATGAAAGCCTTTTACTTGATTCTAAAAAAATTCGACCAGTCTATGATGGCTTTCCGATTATAATCCATAGAGGAATTATCCTTTACAAGCATCGGACAATAAATGCTCTTCTCTCTTATACTATAGTAATACTCTGAAAAAATTTAGCTAATATTGTATATATGCTGAAATCTCTCATGGTAGAACGTTCAAAAAGTTTTTTTATATATTACAAAAGGTCAGTACTCTAAGTTTAATCAGCTGTGTAAATAGTCTAGACAGAAGATTTTACAAAAACTTATTGGCTACTGTAACTCTATACAGAAACGTAGCGTTTAACATCACCAGGTGATAGAAATGCACAGAGCTGTACATATATCAATTTTACCTTTTGTTCTGAACTTTATTATGATGTACATATGAGAGTTTATACAGTCAAATGCTTTATGTTGTGATGCAATTTTGAATTGCTAGACTTTCAGAAGGTTTATTTGTGTGTGTGTGTATATATATATATATATATATATATATATGTAATTTACTCAATGTCCTTGTTTGCTTAACCTTAGGCTGATGATGGCATAAAAAATGCCGAAACCGGTACCTAAAAATTAATAATAAAGTGTGACATTTTAATTTATATCACATTTGAAGTTGTATTGAACAGGTGGAAAATCCTTGACGTTAAATAACAACCACTTGTCAGCTACTTTTGTGTTGTTTTTTTTTTTTACACAATTCAAAGTACCGGTACTCGCACACATAGTAAGCTCATCAAATAGTTTATTGTCTTTCAAGTCATCTGGAAGTGCTTTATATTTAGAAAAAGACTTCACTCCGCTCTACTCCACAGAGACTACTTCTTAAGCGTCATCCATTTAATGAATTTGAATTCTTTGTCTTACTTTGTCCACCCCTTCAATGATCAATGAGAAAAAGCATCAGTGGGACGTGAAAAGTGAAATAAGGTAATTACACCCTGCTTTTTCAATTCACTAAGCAAGTCTATGACAGCAATAGTATAAAATTGACTCTTTCTACAGTTCTCCAATATTGTTATTAGTGTCTCAACTTCAGAAGCTTCCATAATGGAAATGTTTTTTAACTATTGATATAATTCCAGTTGACTAATAAGAATTTCAACCACAGAAAAGAAGTAAGATACTCAAAGACCTCTTTTAGAACATGTGGGCATTGATGTATTGACAAGAAATATGCTTTCAGACCATCATATATCTATAATACGCTTGACAGCAGACAATTATGTCATCCATCTCGATTTAGCATGACTTAGAAGGCTTTTATATTTCATTTGTCCATATAAACAGATTTCTCTGAGTGATTCTGTCCTGAGAGTGAATACACTAAATTAGTGGAATATACTTTTTATACAATGGCTTCAAAATCTACTGGAAGTGAATCTGTTGCTTTCTCAATGCTGTTGTTTTAAAGTCAATTATTCTTATTTGAATTCCCAAGTTAGGAACAAAATGCTTTACAAGGACAGGAACATTTTTCAGATGTTTATGTTTGGAAGAATCAATCATTAGATAAGTGACCTAGCTGCCTCTAGCTCCTTCACATTTGCTTTAATCACAAAATGGGCCAGTACATTCAATGAAATCATCTTACATTTAGTGTGACCACAAGTACAGCTTCATCTATTAAAGACTTTTGTAAAAATGGAAACATAACAACTGGTTACATTTGATGGTGTGATATGGTACAATAATGTTTCTTGTTCTGCTGCAGATTTTAATTCTTTCTTACCTGCTACTACTGGCTTGAAAGGCGTTTTATTGGACAATAATGGTTAAGTTACTTAGTTTTGTTCTTAACAATCATTTCTTTACTTTTAACCACAAAATTTACTGTCAAAAAGGGCTTCCAATGAGAGCTCCAGCTTTGGGTATTTTGGCTAATATATATCTAGACCACCTTGAGCATTCTAAAATTGTGAAGTAAATATGGGGCCTGGACTTATGGATTCAGTAAGTGGACGATACCTTTGTGGCTACACCTTCACAGGAAGATCTACATGGGCTAAGCAGGGACAGAACGGGACATAGGTAATTATTTAGTGACAGGAGTACTAAAAATAGAAGAAGGAAGGCTCAATCATTGCTACAAAGCACTAGTGTAGATGAAATTTCTTTTGCTGCAGAATCTATCTTATGAGCTACAGGGAAGATAGATGCTGAAATTTTTAATGAGCATCCTACAGCGTCTGCACGGAGAACTACAAAAATGAAGAAACTGAGGGAATCGAGCAAGCTCTTTATCAAACACTGTCCAATATAGCGATGAAGAGGCACTTTCATTTTTCCTCAGTTCCAGACAGAATGTACATAGACACAAATTCATTCAGTCTTAGGCCAGACCTAAAAACTGCAATATTTATCCACCTTACTACATAATTCAAAACACAAAATAGTTGTGCTCTCTGTTGACAGAAACAACTGGAGTGACATAAACATATGCAGAAATTAAGGTATAACATTCTAGATAGCACCATTCAACGTATTATACCTGTTAAGTACGAAGTTTTAGACACTCTTTCAGAGGGATGTAAGATCAATCTAATTTATAAACTGGGATGTGATGGCAGTTCAGCCCATAATAGATACAAAGAGAAATTTATGCAGGTTGGAGATCAAGAGTAAGACTCAAATATGTTCACTGTTTCAAAGGTACCTATACAAGTTCCCAAAAATGAAGATAAAAAATCCATATGGCAAAATCCCAGAACCTGGTTTACAAGTTATTGTACATCTGTCAAAATACTCTTTGCAAATGAATCAGTTCGGTTAATAAGAGAAGAGACAGCCAATATGAATCAGCAAATAAACAAACTGAATCCTACAGTTGTATACATGGGAGAGAAACAAATGGAAGTGTATGCACACCTACTGATGACCATGGTAGACAGAAATGTACGTAATGCACTGACAGAAAATAAAAAAATCACAAAAATGTTATATTTATGGAATGCTACCCAAAGACAAGAAAAGGACCCAGTGACTGGATATTATTGCTGCACATCCTAGCACGTCCTCTTTTGCTATCTCCACATTAGAAGTGTGGATTGATACTTTTGAATGTCTAGGACACAGGCAACCAGTTAGCTATGACTTAGTGTTCCAAGCTTCATTGGCGATGAGTGTGTGAATCCTCAGTTGTATTATAAGCACTGGTTAGATCGATTAACATAAAGGAAGGTGAGCATTTTCCTGTGGTTTGAAGTTAAGGAATGTGTGTTGTTCATGGAATGAGGCTAAAAGCATTAATACACAGCACATCTTAGGAAATTCATAAAATTTAGTGCTTCTTCATGAAGAGAACATCCTATTTAAAACACTGGATGTGAAGGGCATATTAATTTTTTTTGAAACAACAAAGACCTTGGTTTGATTAAATCCTTCAAACAGAAGTGAAAATTTCTAAATTGAGAAGTTGAAAAATGTAGGTAGATATTAACTATGATGTGGTCAACATGTTGTTGACTTCTCAAAACAGATTCTTGATTAAGACAATATATGTTCTTGGAACAAGCTGGATACTTTTTCATCTTCTGATGTTCTGTCAATATGGCCCAAATTGTTCAAACTGATGAGTTTGGAAAGCAGAGGAATGTCCGAAAGATGCAAAAGATCTGAGAGCAACAATAAATACAGATGCTAGAGAAATTTACTTTAAAATGTAACTGAATACTCACTCAGAAGTTGGCCCCGCTGGACTAGGAGTCACCCACAGCTTGTGAATGTGTGACAGATTGAGTGTTACTGTTGTCAGGTTTTGAAATGCCATTACTGGAATGGGAGGGGTTAAGGGAAGGATGATGATTGATTGATGTTTGTTGTTTAAAGGGGCCTAACATCGAGGTCATCGGCCCCTAATTGTACAAAATGAGATGACAAATTAAAAGTCCAAAATCCTCAACTGACCAGAATTCAAAGCGTGAGGACGAAGAATGAATGGATGGATATGAATTTAAAACGATCAGTGGATCCGACCCACAGTGCTGCACATGCACAGAAGCTCACACAAAACAATAGTATTACGGACTAAGGGACTGCTTCTATAGCACGATGCTGAATCGATTATGCTTGTTGTCGAAAAGGGTTCAAAACCCAGGTCATCGGCCCCTCATAATGGTATTTATCTGTAGAAAAGTAGAACCATGGTATTTGTCATGTTGCGGTACTAATCAAGCGTAGCGTGGACTTGCGGTATTCCACACATTATGGTACTACTCACAGGTAATGAAATTCACACATGTATTACAGACCTACTGTGTTTCGCACATTGCAGCGCCATTGATAGACAACGCAAACCTATGGTGTTCATCACCTAAGTGTACTAACCACAGGGACTCGCCATGGTGTTCTTCATATAGTGGGTACTAATCGTAGGCAAGCCAGAACCATGGGTTCCGTCATCCCATGGTGTCGCTCATATAGTGCTACTAATCATAGGTGCTCTAAAAGCCGTCGCGCTCTCATTTGCTACTAATCACAAACCTATTTGGTACCTAACATAGTGGTATTATGTGCAAGGAAAAGCAACCAATGGTGTTCCCCGCGTGGTGGTACTAATCATGAGTAGTTTCATGGTTCTAATTTGATCATCCCTTGGTCGCCCCTTTTAGTCACCTCTTACGACAGGCAGGGGATACCGTGGGTGTATTCTTCGGCTGCGTCCCCCACCCACAGGGGGTGTTAAGGGAAGGTGTCGAGTGGGTTGCATCATGAATGGGGCAGCCTGTGAAGTATCAAATCTTACTCTTCCTGAAATACTTATCAGAAATTAATGGGATATTATTGTTTAGTATGTTATTAGCAGTGTCACTGATGTCCTTCAAATTGTGAGATAGGTTGCAATATTGATCCACGTGAACTTATATGTTCTCCAATATGTTGAGGAAGGTGCCCTTTTGTGAAATGTGTAAAACTTTCAGGTCCTGCTCTCTTCTAAACAATTCATAAATAAGATCTATCGTATGTTAGCCCATCGTCAACATATACATTCTCATGGATCAATATTGCAACCCATCTCACAATTTAAATGAAATCAGTAATAGAGCTATGCTGCTTTTTTGGTTTCTTAAGCTGGATACCTCCAGTTCCCTGAAATTTATTATAAAGGTTATGGACTGTTTTACAACATGGACCATCTAAACCTGGGAATCTTTCTTGAAACAACATACATACATACATCTTCATTATAGACTGGTATGCCTATCAGCATTCAATCTGCAAGCCTCTGTGAATGAACTAATTGCCGCCACAATCCTCTATTTGTAACTAGTTCTGTGGCCTTGTGTAGTTCTATATCTCTTATCTTTAAATAATTGGAAACTGAGTCCAACCATCATTGTCTTGGTCTCCCTCTACCCCTCTTACCCTCCAAAACATATTTTCCTAGGTAACATATCCTCCTCCATTCGCCTCCCTTACATGACCCCGCCACCGAAGCTGGTTTATATGTATAGCTTTATCTATCGAGTTCATTCCTAACTTAGTCTATATTTCCTCATTTTTAAGTACCCTCCTGCCAATGTTTCTATCTGTTTTTACCAGCAAACATTCTCGCTACTTTCATGTCTGTTACTTCTAGCTTACGAATAAGATGTCCTGAGTCCACACAACTTTCACTCCCATAAAGCAAAGGTGGTCTGAAAACATACCGATGTAAAGATAGATTAGTCCGAGAGCTGATTTCCTTCTTACAGAAGACTGTTGATCACAACTGCGAGCTCACTGCATTAGCTTTACTGCACCTTTAATCAATCTCACTATACTACCATCCTGGCAGAACACAAATCCTAAATACTTGAAACTATCTACCAGTTCCAGTTTTGTATTCCCAATCTGACATTCAATTCTCTTGGATTTCTTACCTGCTGACATCAATTTAATCTTAGAAAGACTAATTTTCGTACCATACTCACTGCACCTAATTTCAAGTTCCAAGATATTAGATTGCAGGCTTTTGACATAATCTGCCATTAAGACCAGGTCGTCAGCATAGGCAAGACTGCTTACTATATTTTCACCTAACTGAATCCCTCCATGCCATTTTATACCTTTCAGTAGATGATCCATGTAAACTATGAACCATAAAGGTGAAAGATTACAGCCTTGTCTAAACCCTGTAAGTATCTTGCACCAAGAACTCATTCTACTGTCAATTCTCACTGTAACCCAATTGTCAATATAAATGCCTTCGATTGACTTTAATAATCTACTCTTAATTCCATAATCTCCCAGTATTGTGAACATCTTTTCCCTCAGTACTCTGTCATATGCCTTGTCCAGATCTACGAAACATAACTGTCCATTCCTCTCACAGCATTTTTCAATTACCTGGTGCATACTGAAAATCTGATCCTGACAGCCCTCTGTGGTCTGAAACCACACAGGTTTTCATTCAACTTCCTCTCAACCACTGATCGCACCCTCCCTTCCAAGATGCCAGTGAACATTTTGCCTGGTATACTGATTAATGAGATACCTCGATAGTTGTTGCAATCCTTTCTGTTCTCTTGCTTATAAACAGGTGCAATTACTGCTATTGTCCAATCTGAAGGCACCTCACTAATACTCCATGTTAATCTTATTACTCTATGAAGCCATTTAATCCCTGCATTCCCATTATACTTTACCATTTCAGGTCCAATTTCATCTATTCCTTCTACTTTATGACAATGGAGTTTATTTAACATCCTTTCCACTTCATCTAGTGCAATTTCACCAATATCATTGTCCTCCTACCTATGAGCTTGGTTGCTTGTGACATCACAAGGAAGATCGTTTTTTACATTGAGAAGATTTTCAAAATATTCCTTCCACCTCTCCAGTGATTCCCTGGGATCTATTATGAATTCACCTGATTTACCCAAAACACTACCCATTTCCTTTTTCCCTCCCTTCCTAAGCTTTTTTATTAATGTCCAGAAAGGTTTCCCAGCTGCTTGACCAAGCCTTTCCAAGTTATTACAAAAATTTTCCCATGACTTCTTGGATTCAACAACTATTTGTTTTTCTCTGTTTCTTTCATCTACATACAATTCCCTGTCTGCATTAGTCCTGGTTTGGAGCCATTTCTGTTACGCCTTCTTTTTATGTTTACAGCTCATCTCATTTTATCATTCCACCAAGAGGTTTGCCTTTTCCCATCCTTACACATAAGTTGTTCCTAGACATTCCTTTGCTGTTTCTACTACAGCATCCCTGTATGCCACCCATTCTCTTTCTATATCCTGAACCTGCTTACTACCCACTGTTTGGAACTGTTCACTAATCATACCCATGTACTTCTGTCTAATTTTCCCGTACTGGAGATTTTCTAGGGGCTGACTGGCCGAGGCGGTAAAGGCGTGCTCGGTTCACCCGGAAGGACGTGAGTTCGAATCCCCGTCAGGAAGTCATAAAATTTAAGAAACAATATTTCCACTTCCGGAGGTTCACATGGCCCTGAGGTTCACTCAGCCTACACCAAAAATGAGTACCAGGTTAATTCCTGGGGGCAAAGGCGGCCGGGCGTAGAGCTAACCACTCTACCCTATCAAGTGCCGAGGTTACAGATAGTGGAAGCCTTTACCTTCCACCTCTCCAAGGGCCTTCATGGCCTGTACAGAGATGACTGCTTTTTTTTGCCTTGCTTTGGAGATTTTCTACCCTTATCCGTCTATAGAGAGATTTCACTTTCTCTATCCTAGGCCTAGAGATAGGCCTACTTAGTTCACTACACATCAGATAGTGGTCTGTATCATTAAAAAATTACCAGAATACCCTCACATTCCTGACAGATTTCCTGAATTCAAAGTCAGTTATGATATAGCCCATTATGGATCTGGTTCCCCTCCCCAATGTGTAGTGGTGAATAGCCTTATGTCTGAAGAATGTATTTGTAACTGCTAATCCCATATTAGCACAGAAGTCCAGCAAATGCTTGCCACTGCTATTAGCTTTCTTGAAAATGTCTTTGAATTTCATGAGCTGACTGAGTTGATGTATATGAATTGTAGATCAAGACACACTGTGCCATTGAAAACGCATGAGCCATAACACCTTTTATGACTAATTACAGAATTAAGAAACAAACAAAATAAGCACACTTAGAAACAGCTAAACTACAACTGCGAGATCAGAAAACTGTACAATGTCAGCTAGCAGGGCTGGCACACACACAAACCAATGGCAGGCATCAGGGAACAAAGCATGTGATGGCATACCATGCATCCCCTTCCTGCATGCAGCAAACGAGTAGGGAGCTTGCCCATAGGAAAAAATTCAATAACATCCAGTTGGACATTTGCTCTAGTTGGAAAGATCCTTTTCGGAATGTTCACTTATCAAAAATGTTCAATCACAAAAGTCTTCTGTCTCTTACTTCTTAAATGTTGTCCATATTCCTGGTCTTGTGTTGTTAATGTTGCTTCATTCAATAAGGAAAAAACTAGATGATACCAGCATTCGAAGAATGAAAAGCATGCAACGCAAGAAGAATGACTAACTCTAACTTGGAAAATATATGGATTATTCAAGTATAAAATCCTGGTGTAAGTGGCCAAGTACAAGCAGTGAATGGATTGAAAGACATTACATGGTCTTACCATGGGGCACATGATACCACCAGTGTATGAAGTCACGAACAAGAGCTATGTGGAAATATACAGATGTCTGTACAGTAAGGTATGGGAATTTGTGCGAGAAAGGAATATGACCATAGTCTCTTCGGTGGGTGTTATGGACTCTGGAATATACAACATTAATGCAGTTCGAGATATGTTTCCAAATGCTTGTGTACGTGGTTGTCAGTTCCACTTTTCACATTCCTCGTGGAGGAAATTAGCTGTTTTAGATCTTGCAATGTAGAATGTAAGACTGGATAGTGGAACTTGCAACAGTGCATCAATGTTATTTGATTTGCCATTTGTGCTGGTCGACAATGTTCCTCAGATGTTTGATTATATCGTGCAACTATGCAAAGAGAATTTGGATCACCTGATCGAGTACATTGACCAGACATACATTAGAGGCAGATGTGGACAAGGTAGGAAAAGACTAGAAATCACTATCAATGTGGAATGTCTATTGTGCGGTTATACATAATGGTGGACACAGGGCCAACAATGTGGTGGAGGCATGGCACAATAAATTCCGGAAGTTGATAAGAGCTCATCACCCTTCTATCTGGAAGTTTGTAGAAGTTCTTAGAGATGAACAGGAAATCTATGACCCAGTCATCACCCAACTTCTAGGTGTTCACACTCAAGTTCATCCTCCTACTTCCAGTAAATATACACTGACTGGCAAAATTAATGGATCACTTCAATTTTCAAAGGAAAAAGCATGTTAAAATGCGAAACATTTGCTTTATTATTTACAATTATTATTTTCATTAAAACATTATGTAAATATGTAAGGGTAGCAATAACAGACAGATAATATTACTTATAACCGGGCGAGTTGGCCATGCGGTTAGGGGCGTGTACCTGTGAACTTGCATCCGGGTGATAGTGGATTCGAACCCCACTATCGGCAGCCCTGAAGATGGCTTTCCATGGTTTCTCATTTTCACTCCAGGAAAATGCTGGGGATGTACCTTAATTAAGGCCACAGCTGCGTCCTTCCCTCTCCTAGGCCATTCCTATCTCACTGTCGCCATAAGACATACGTGTTGGTGCGACGTAAAGCAAGTTGTAATTAAAAAATTACTTAGATAATTTTTTCATGAAAATAGTCAGTGTAAATAATCAAACAAATATTGCACAATTTAACAAGCTTTTTTCTTTGAAAATTCACGTGATCCATTAATTTTGCTGGTAGAGTTAAATTGCAAGTATGAGGAGTACAAGAACGGTAATAACACACACAAATACCACAGAGTGATAGATAGGGTATAGAATCAAATCTAATCCTCCCAAAATTGAGAAAGATAAAGACTTGCAATAAATTGGTAAAATGTGAAAATAAAAAATTAAAAACGCACACACACTGTGAAAGTATCTTTTGACAATAAGTTTACGGTATTATCATATTTTTATCATTCCTTAATGCATACTCTAAGAAGACTGGACTTAATGACCCAGAACAAATATCCAGGATGTTTTCGATGAAACTAAATGTCTGACCAAAGAGTATGGACAGGACCAAATATTCAGGATCTTATTGACAGGACCAAATGTCCAACAAGATATTATGGACAGGATTAAACATCCCTCAGCCCTCCTTTCAAATACCAACAAGGGCCAAACTAACTGCAATATACTCCTTCCATTTTGTTACAGAAAATATAGCACTACGAGTATGAATGAAATGTAATTAACTACAGCCCAATTAAAGGAGTAGGTGCTGCAGCTCATTCCAAGGCATACTGAAGTAGAACAAGAATAATATATATACAATTAATTCAAACAATGGTTCATGACATAATTCTAAATTATTCTGAAATA
This sequence comes from Anabrus simplex, assembly GCF_040414725.1. Lineage (NCBI taxonomy): Eukaryota > Metazoa > Arthropoda > Insecta > Orthoptera > Tettigoniidae > Anabrus > Anabrus simplex. Next base: position 1,063,761,181 of record NC_090266.1, on the reverse strand, counting down.
GTCACTGCAGAAAGGCTTAATAAGCATACAGCAATCAGAATGAACAGTTAAAAAAAAAAAAAAAAAAAAAAAAAAGATAGGTATACAGATCATTAAAGACTGCATCAGCTACTTAGTAATCAGATATATAACAAAGGCTGATGAAGACAGCAATGATTTATCAAGATTGGGATACCAAAAAGGAATATATATATGGTTGAAATTTTAAACGATTAAGACTTACCTTGATAAATTCAACACGTATTTTACCACCTCGGATATCAGACTCTTCCTCATTATAATAGAGTTTTCCATTAATAACACTGAATGGAATGTATTCATCATGAGCAATACCTTTGCCCACTCGATCATATATATCTAAATCAGGAACAATAGTATGGTCACCGTTTAAAACAACGTCGAAGACCTGTAACAAAAAAACAAAACAGTTGTTCATTACCTCATTACAAACCCAATCAATTGGAAAAATTGACAGCTGCCCAGAACTAGGGAAAGTGCTTTCCTTTACACATACACTTGTAAACATTATATTCTAGAAATGATGAATTTCTAAATGTGAACCGATAATTTGTTTAGTAGTAAGTTTAATATTATTATTTATTGAATGTTCCTTCAATTGTTACAGATTTTTTTTGCTATTTGCATTACGTCGCACCGACTCAGATAGGTCTTATGGCGACGACGGGATAGGAAAGGCCTAGGAAGTGGAAGGAAGCGGCCGTGGCCTTAATTAAGGTACAGCCCCAGCATTTGCCTGGTGTGAAAATGGGAAACCACGGAAAACCATCTTCAGGGCTGCCGACAGTGGGGTTCGAACCCACAATCTCCCGAATACTGGATACTGGCCGCACTTAAGCGACTGCAGCTATCGAGCTCTGTTGTTACAGATTTTGAGAGATGCATGCTAGGATATCAGAACTTTGTACCATGGGAGTTCTTTAAAGTGCCAGAAGCAAATGATGTGGAGATGTCACAGCTGAACGCCCTGAAATGCCACCAACCTCAGCTGGGATTGAAACCATTATCTTGGGAACAGAAGGACGGCAACTAACCAACTGTGATACTGAAGTTGACAAAAACCATACATGGCATTGCAGAAAAAAGTAAAAATATATTTACTGCATTTCTGTTCATGTTTCAAGACAAAAGATGGTAAGTTTTCAACAGTCTGACATTAGGACAACATCAATGAGATGCGTGAAATTGCTTATTGAATTGTTATAAAATTCCATTTTATGCCTTTTATTAAATTACTCTTGTGAACTATGAACGTTACAGGTTGAGGGTTACAACCCTGACAGACCCCTGCATTTATTTTGAACTAAGATTGCACCCTAATTGTGAACATAAATGTCTTTTGAATGCAGTAAGATACTTATAAACACTCAGTACAGCATACCAATTCCCTTGGTGCAATGTCATATGCTCTCTGCCTCTACAGCATAATGTGGGTATACTAAGGTTCTATTCTTGACTACACCTTCGTAGACCAAAATCTTTTTTTTTTTTTTTTTTTTTGCTAGGGGCTTTACGTCGCACCGACACAGATAGGTCTTATGGCGACGATGGGATAGGAAAGGCCTAGGAGTTGGAAGGAAGCGGCCGTGGCCTTAATTAAGGTTCAGCCCCAGCATTTGCCTGGTGTGAAAATGGGAAACCACGGAAAACCATTTTCAGGGCTGCCGATAGTGGGATTCGAACCTACTATCTCCCGGATGCAAGCTCACAGCCGCGCGCCTCTACACGTAGACCAAAATCACATCCATCTTATTTTCCATCAATAATTCCATATAAGAAGATCTTGTTCAAATATCTGTAAATCTTTTGTCTAGAATAATGACCAAAGGAATAAAACCAGGGCACAACAGCCCACTGATTAAAGAAATACAACCCATTGGTGCAACAGCCCTTCAAGGACCATGGTCTGCCATATGACTGCTGCTCATTCAGATGGTCTGTGGATAGAGGAGTGTCACGGGTCAGCACGATGACAAACCCAGTCTTATTGTCTTTCACAACAGGGCCCACTCCCTCTCACATCAGACGGCTCCTCAGTTGGGCCCAAAATGCTGAGTGAACCGTTTCAGCCCAGAGTTCCGAATTAAAATCCTTGAAGTGGCCATGAATCATACCCAGGGCCTCCAGGCAAGAGAGAGCTATGCTACCTCTACACCACGGAGCTGGCTAATCAAAGAAATAACCAGATTATTATCAAGAACTTTCAGACACTTTTGCTTATCAAACCCATGTACTATATATTTAGCATGTCTGATAACCAGTGTTATAGTGAGGTTTGCATAAGACTGCATACTATACGCAAACTTTTTCTTGAGCCCGATTTTTACGGGGTGTGGAGTAAGGAGGGAGTGCTGTCGGTTTGGGTTATACTGCCAACTGGATGGAAATGAAATCTGAATTGAATCGATAATATGATCGATCGATATTAATTTTCTAAACATTTATTATCTTACGTTAACAACTGTGTCACACATACATTATTTAACATTATATAACATTTCTCGATGCGAACCTTGTTACTAGCATGAATGATATAGTTTGGCTTTGCTGTGTAAACAACAACAGTACTAGTTCGTAAAGTGTACGCCAGAAGTCGCAAAGGGATGAATAAGCGATTCATAGTTTATGTTTCAAAGGTTGCCAATATGGATGTCAAAGATAACCGAGGTCTACCGATTCAGCTCTAGGGAGCTCAGGGCTCAAGAAAAGGTTAGCGTATAGTAAATGTAACTATTTTGACCTAGTATAAATAAGCGATTGCTTGAAATACAGGTTGTATCAGAACTACACCGACAAAAAATTAAGGATCCTCTTCATATTATGTTAAGAACGATGGTGCAATCAGATTGGTGGAGAAAATTTTTCTTTTTGAGAAAATGAGTTTACTTCTTACTTCTGGGCGCGCGATTAAAATTGACGAACTTGCCATATTTGCTATGCCAGAGAGCCAGCTGTTGCTTGTTAGTGCATCAGATGAGGGAAGGGAAGGGAGGGGAAGTGGGAAACAGAGGTAATACTCGGTGCGAATGCACAAGTTTCTTGTTTGTTTCACATAGTCGCTTCCCAGTCCAAGCAGGTAGTATACAGGTTGTTCTGCACAAATTGACTACTATGTGAACACCATAGAAAGAGAAGCTGAACTTGTACCAAGAGTACAGGCGGCATTCCAGGTCATTCACGACACACACGCACATCCTGAACAGAGTCCAAAAGTCACTGCTACACTGTTGTGAACTGTGCATCAAAGTAGGAGGGGTGCATATTGAACATCTACTATAATCAAACCACTGGGCGTATTGTTTCCTTCGTTCAGTATTTCATTTTATTTACAATATTGTGAGTGAAGGAATACACAATCGTGGGGCAGCAGCATTGCATCTTCGAGCATGTTATGTAATAAAGAATAATACTGCGACTAACAGACGAGAGGAAAAACGATCTGGTGCATTCCTTGACTGACAAGTGTGTCTTGATTACAGTGTGTTCTTGTAATGTGTGTGCAGTTACGGTTGTTTAATAAACGAACTGTGAATATTGCCTGTAAGAGACAAGGACAATCCTGTGCGAGCCGAATAAGGAAACTTATGCACCATGCGCATGGAGCATTATCTCGGTCTCCATCATACACCCCGCTTCCCCACCCTCCACTTCTCTTCCCTGAAGCACGGCAGCAGCTTGTACCCTGGCACAGCAAATACGGCAAGTTCATCAATTTGAATCGCGCACCAGGAAGTAACTAAGTAACTTTATTTTCCCAAAATAAAAATTTTCTTCGCCAAAATGATTCTCCATCGTTCTTAACATACTGTAATAAAAAAATAATCCCTGATTTGTTTTGAGGGTACAATTCTGATACACCCTGTGTATTGGCAAAAAGTTTCAAATGGTAGAGAGTCAGCAGGATCAGGATGCAGAAAGAGAATGGGTGGCATACATGGATGCCGTAGTAGAAACAGCATGGGAATGCCTAGGAACAAACGTGTGTAATGATAGGAACAAGCAAACATCTTAGTGGAATGATGAAGTAAGGGCAGCTTGTAAACGTAAAAAGAAGGGGCATCAGAAATGGCTCCAAACAAGAACTGATGCGGACAGGGAATTTTACATAGATGAAAGAAACAGAGTGAAACAAATAATACTTGAGTCCAAGAAGAAGTCGTGGGAAGATTTCAGTAATAACCTAGAACGGTCTGGTCAAGCAATAGAGAAAACTTTCCGGACTGTGATAACGAACATTAGAAAGAGAGGGAAAAAGGAAATAACTAGTGTTTGTAAAGGAAATTTTTCTGTTGACATCACGGACAACTGAGATCATGCGGAGGAAGGCACTGATGTCCCACACCTGTCAAATGGAAGTGGGACACAGTTACTCCCATACGTCCGAGGTTTGCTTAAAATATTCTGAGCTCAGTAAATTCTGTGAAGCAGGATGCTACCCTTCTTACATATACTGTAGGTTAGGGACCACCAGAGGATTGTGTAGTCCTAGCCACCTCAGCACAAGGAGGGTCATGACTTGGAATATGTCTTGGATGCCCACTCCTATTCCATAGCAACTGGCATCCTGACTCTCAGGACCACTTTCTGGGCAACTCAGCCAATGCCCATAGTTCACCAACTAGGATGCGACTACAGAAACCCACACCATGAAGCACAACTAATACATTAAAAAAAAAAAAAAAAAGGTTTCCATCAATTATTATTTATTCTTAATTTCTATCCTATAACAATGTATATCAATGTAACTGTCAGAGGAACTTGATGCAAGTACCAGTACCAGTAACCATTTGTCAATTCTCCATGATAAACAAAAAATAAGGACTGCACTCCATACCCCTACATTCTAGCTCGCTGTTTTCACTGAAACCTAATCTATTGGTATGATATGGTTACCAGATCAGTGAAGAGTAAAATGAGTAAATTTTTCAATGACTTGTGGGAATATGGCCAGATTTAATACCGATGGTATGGCAGTGGCAGTAGTATAGGCCAAACTCTTACTATGAAATAAAAATAGAAGAAAAACAAATCCTATCCAAAATAGCATGGAAATATTAAAATAATTCCTGTGACCTCAGTTTTAATCATAACTCTTTAAAATTTTAGGTACATAACAAATATATAATACACTATTTAAAAATATATGTCAAATAAAGCACATAGATTTATCAACATTTCTGAAAAATATTTCTTTTTTTTGAAAAATTATGTTACTTTTTACTCTGCAACCCAAGCAGAAATTCCTTTGGTTTTCATGTTGTTACCTTATGGCCCCTTGATAAGTGCTGAGCTCGAACACTTTGATGTAAGTAGTATATTTTTAATTTCTTAAAATTTTGGACTACTTTTACATTAAGTTTTGGAGAGTGTTATGAACTATATATCAACTGCAAGCATTATTTAAATTGATTACAGAGGGTATTCAGAATGGATGTGTTATAATGAAGCCCTACAAATGTCATATATTTACACTAGGTAGTTTCTGAGAAAAAGGAACATAAATGCTGGAAAATATAAGTTGCATGAAAAAGCATTAAAATTTTCCCTTACTTCTAAAACAATCATATTTATACAGAAGGTAGAAAACTTCAGTGTCCACCATATGAATATTCCTCATTGCCTTACTGGCTCTTCCTTTAACATCTTCTGTCCTGTTTTACTTTCTGTTGCAGTTTCTACAGGTTTGATTCTGCTTTTACTATCCTCCTTTGATCGAAGTCGAGCAAGATTTTTAGTGAGTGTACTCCTGGCTCTAGTTCAGCCTTTTGTAACACCTGAATCCTACTACGATTTCCTTGATTATATCACAGGATAGAAACTTTCGTTAGTATTTTGTGTTTTGCCGTGCAGGCACTTCGTCAATAATTCACCGTCAGTTAACGCTCTAAATATAGGTTTAATTTAATTCAAAACTGCTTCTGGAAGTGAGTGAGTGTGCATATAACTGCTGCTGTCATACTTGCACCACTCTTCTTTAGAGCACAGGTGGTAGATGGGAGGCTCATCACACATAAAAGGGGCTATGGCAGTACCTACAAATTGATGCCTTATTTACTTATTTTTATGTACTTCAAGTATTCTCAAAACTGGATGAAATTTCTCTGAAAATCAACAGAGTATACAATAAGATTTTAAATGAATCCAATGATAGCTTATTTGTTTCTGATGTCTACTGTGTTTTCACTTAATTAAAAAAATCTTTCCACTTAGGCATTGAGCAGGTAGGGCAAGAAAACACTCACATATCTCAAGAAATTCAGAAAGAAGTTACATTTCAGCATCACTGAAATAGCTCGCCCACTTTTCACTAAACAATGCTTCACTTAACTCTTTAAACATGCTCCTTTCCCTTAAGGAAATTTTTCAAATTTGAAAACTGATCTAAAAGAAGTGATTTCTAAATAATAGCTTGTTTCTCTTGCAGTAAACTAAATGAACCAAGTGAGCTGGCTGTGCGGTTATGGCCATGTAGCTGTGAGCTTCCATTCAGGAGACGGTGGGTTAGAATTCCACTGTTGGTAGCCCTGAAGATGGTTTTCCATGGTTTCTCATTTTCACACCAGGTAAATGCTGGGGCTGTACCTTAATTATTGCCACGGCCACTATCTTCCCAATCCCAGCACTTTCCCATCCTTGTGTCACCTAAAACATTTGAAGTGTTAGCGCAACGTTAAATACTAGCAAAAAAAATGATCAGTAGCCAATGAGATAAACTCTATAAGAATGATTCGCTATTTGTAACTATGCTGAACTTGGTTTTTTTTTTTTTTGCTAGCGGCTTTACGGCGCACCGACACAGATGGGTCTTATGGCGACGATGGGATAGGAAAGGCCTAGGAGTTGGAAGGAAGCGCCCGTGGCCTTAATTAAGGTACAGCCCCAGCATTTGCCTGGTGTGAAAATGGGAAACCACGGAAAACCATCTTCAGGGCTGCCGATAGTGGGATTCGAACCTACTATCTCCCGGATGCAAGCTTACAGCCGTGCGCCTCTACGCGCACGGCTAACTCGCCCGGTGCTGACCTTGTTAGCAGCATTGTGACTGGCTAATGTTTCCACTTTACTTCTACTGTATATTTTCTTTAATTTTAATTTGTTGGTTAATTAAGATAAATAATGTAAAAAAAAAAAAAAAAAGTAGCCTACTCTGCTGAAAAAAAAAAAAGAGAGTACAAAAGTGAACATTGCAAAACAGAGTACAGTACATGTTCTCTTAAAGAGTATGTCGTGTGACACAAGATATGACCAGTGTTCAACTCCCACATTCCCAATCTTTCAACCACATTGCATTCTTGTGTAATTAATCACAATCACTAGGGTCATACTTGTTTAAAATAATGCAGTTTGAAACCACAAAGATTCACCCACCCAGCTGTGATGCAAGTTAAAAAAAAATAATTTCTGTGTCAATGACTTTCGCAGTGCAACTTGTATGATCGTGACAAGCAATCAGACTTTGGTGGTTAGTGGTCAAATAACAATGTGCTACAGTACGATATACCTTTTGAGTCTCTGACTATTATTATTTTTCAACTGTCATATTTTTTTATTACTGGAATTATGTTTTTTGATTCTTCAACATAATTTGCATTGAATACATTTTTAATTAAACTTCTGCCTAAAGGGAAAATGCAAACACTACCTGATGATAGTGTTTCCAGCAACAACCAGGGAAAGAACAGAGTAAAATGAACTTCCTTCTTGCAGTAGTCAGCAAGATTCTAGAGAGATGAAAAGTGGGATTCTCCTTGATTAAGAATACACTATAGCAATGGGTCTACAAAACAAACAAAAATCAATTTTCCAACAAAATAACTTTCTGATAAAAGCAAGTGCTTGGATAGAATATTCAATTAGATATACAGAGATGATCTCTGTAAAACACTTATCTCAGTAGATACATCACTTATAGAAGAAAAATGTTGTGTTTCTGGAGGATTAAACAAAACAATCAGTCCTAGATGAGTCAACAATTAGAAAATGTTATGCCCCTCAGCTTTGTAAAATGACATTCGGTAAATTAAAGGAAATGACCAATGGAAAAAAACTATAGACACCCGAGTTAAAACTCTAATAAAAACGTTATCCTTTGTCTCACATATTCTACGTTAAATTATGTGGAGTAGAAAATTCTATCGTAACCAGTTAAAATTTTAACGCAGGTTGAACAAACAAGTGCCGGTATTTTTTACATTTTGGTGAGTGTATTGGTTTTCGGATACAAGGGTCCCGGGTTGGATTACTGGCCAGGTCATTGAAACGTATCTTCACTTGGAGCTAGGTTATAGGATTTATTCAAAGTGAATCCCCTCTTTAAGGTACCAATAATGGTGGGATGCATTCAACCTTTGAAATGTCTTGTATTTAAAGTTCCAGGTGATGCAGGGAAAATACCACTCTTCGTCATCTAGCATGTTGTTCCCTTATTCAACTTTCTTACCCCACAACACAACACATTCATTGCATAGTAGCTCTACATGACTCAAAGCTGATAAAGAGCAGTGACAGAGTTCAGTTGGTGCGGCAAATAGGCCAACTGAGCAACACCGCTCAGCCAATACACTGCTTTCTTCTCTCAAAACCATTCAATTAAATATAAATCAATATAAAATTAGCAATTGCATTCATGCAAAAAGCAGTTTTAATTTTAGCCTGACATTCTCATAATCTTCATAACGAGCCAGTTTTTTTATGGCTATGATCACCCAGTAATAAGAAAATGTTGTTTCACAAACTTTACAACAACCTTTTCCATAAATATAAAATGAAATAAAAACTTGGTATACAGATCAACAATAAGTTCATTTAAGACGCGGTAAAGTTTGATAACGATCAGAACGTTACTTTTAAAGTTATGAATTTTCAAAGTAAGCGCTCCAAAGGAAAATGGAAAAAATACCGTCACTTCTTTTAGTTCAAGCTGCATTAAAATTTTAACTGGGCACAATAAAAACTTCTAATCCACATAATTAAACATAGAATAAAATAAACTAAATTTTGGTGTAGCTTGTTTCTATGTGGGGCAAAGGATAAACTTTTTATTAACGTATTAAGTACGGTGTCTATACTTTTTTCCACGACAGTAGGACTCGGCAGATGAAACAATGGGCACAGAAATAATAATATTAATGATAATAATAATATTGTTATATAATACTGTAATTTACTTCATTGTAAATTGTGTCTTATGAGCAGAGTATTTCCTTTTACTGTACTTTTTTCACGGATAATATTAATTAATGCAATTATTTTATTTTTTGTTCCCTTTTATTCAACCCTTCTATGTTATTTTTTAAATGTTCTATGTATTTACTGCCTTTTGTAACTGGAGGTATCCTCAGTAAAAGGCATGATAAATTAAATAAATAAATAAATAAATAAATAAATAAATAAATAAATAAATAAATAAATAAACAAATAAACAAATAAATAAATAAATAAATAAATGTTATTGATTTTACATGCCACTAACTAATTTTGACGGTTTTTGGAGATGCCGAGGTGCCAGAATTTTGTCCTGCAGGAGTTGTTTTATGTGCCAGTAAATATACCAACCCGAGGCTGATGTATTTGACAGGGGCAGCCATACCTTATGTTCTGAAGAGCTGCAGCACATTGTTTATTTCAAAATAAATTACTTTAATAATGTTATCTACAATCAAATACATACATACACACATACATCATTATAGACTGTTATGCCTTTGAGCGTTCAGTCTGCAAGCCTATGAGAATTTACTAAACGTCGCCACAATCCTCGATTCGCAACTAGTGTTTTGGCCTCATTTAGTTCTATACCTCTTATCTTTAAATTGTTAGAAATCGAGTCTAACCATCGTCATCTGGGTCTCCCTCTACTTCTCTTACCCTCCATAGCAGAGTCCATTATTCTCCTAGGTAACCTAACCTCCTCCATTCGTCTCACATGACCCCACCACCGAAGCCGGTTTATGCGTACAGCTTCATCCATCGAGTTCATTCCTAAATTAGCCTTTATCTCCTCATTCCGAGTATACTCCTGCCATTGTTCCCACCTGTTTGTACCAGCAATCATTCTCGCTACTTTCATGTCTGTTACTTCTAACTTATGAATAAGATATCCTGAGTCCACCCAGCTTTCACTCCCGTAAAGCAAAGTTGGGCTGAAAACAGACCGATGTGAAGATAGTTTCGTCTGGGAGCTGACTTCCTTCCTACAGAATACTGCTGATCGCAACTGCGAGCTCACTGCATTAGCTTTGCTACACCCTGATTCAATCTCACTTACTATATTATCATCCTGGGAGAACACACAATCTAAATACTTGAAATTATCAACCTGTTTTAGCTTTGTATCACCAATCTGACATTCAATTCTGTTGAATTTCTTACCTACTGACATCAATTTAGTCTTCGAGAGACTAATTTTCATACCATACTCATTGCACCTATTTTCAAGTTCCAAGATATTAGACTGCAGGCTTTCGCATAGCCAAACTGCTTACTACATTTCCACCTAACTCAATCGCTACCTGCCATTTTATACCTTTCAGCAGATGATCCATGTAAACTACGAACAGCAAAGGTGAAAGATTACAGCCTTGTCTAACTCCTGTAAGTACCCTGAACCAAGAACTCTTTCTACCATCAATTCTCACTGAAGCCCAATTGTCAACATAAATGCCTTTGATTGATTTTAATAATTTACCTTTAATTCCATAGTCCCCCAGTATAGTGAACATCTTTTCCCTCGGTACCCTGTCATATGCTTTCTCTAGATCTACGAAACATAAACACAGCTGCCTATTCCTCTTGTAGCATTTTTCAATTACCTGGCGCATACTGAAAATCTGATCCTGAAATCAAATACAGTGCATTGAAAAAGATATCAGCCAAAGAACAGGAAATCATTCAACTCCCCTCAAACCACGGTAACAGTCGCGCACTCCACTCTGGGTGCTGTGCAGATCACAGCTCAGAGAGAATCTGTAAGAATTTTGCCGAAAGCAGGAACTCTGCCTTTCGCACATGCATGGCCAACTTTTCTGATGCTGTGGAAATAACAGCCAAGACATCACTTCACAGTGATTCTTCATTCAACCGCAGAGAGGCAGCAATGGTCACACTTGCATTTCAATTGAAATGAGAACGTGGCAGGTAGCACCCTCTGGACTCAGCAGTAGTATTAAGCGGGGATCACTCAAAGCAAACAGGAAAATAAAATACTGTATAGGAAGCCATCAGCTGTTCCCGCCAGGTCTTTTAATACTCCCAACTTGCCTATTCCATACCCACATTTGTAAATTGATGAACTATAAAAATTATTCATTTTATGTTGTCAAAATAAGGACAAGATGTCCTGATTTTCTTTAATTACAAATTGTCTAGTTTATAAATTTCACTATAGCAACATCTGATGTAACTTTGCATTATAGTGTTGCTGGCTTTATTCCAATACTTTTGGTAACATTGAGAAGTTCTGTTTTTGTGTGCTCACACCAAGTGTTTCTGAGTTCGTGAATGTTTTGTCATTGCAGGTGTTATTGTGCATTTCATTAGTTTTTTATGAGGAATGTGTATATGCGCTGGGCTTGTTTGAGTGTTTGTTCAGTATGAAAAACTCAGTGGAGAACCTCTTGAAAACTACATTTTCAACCAGAACCCTGGAAGAAAAAATTAAGGTAAAGAAGTTAGATAGACCTACCCCAGACGTAGATATTGCTCAGAAAGCCACTTCTAACAAAACTGTATATGCTAGAAAATTTAATAGAAAAGTGTATGAAAACGATTGGGTCTTTCTATTAACAGTTTTCTGTGTTTGTGTTTAGGCAATAGTGAATCTTGGGGAACAGTGGGTGTTAGAGATCTTGGGCATTTAAACACTTTAATTAGGAAGCATAGTGACAGTGAGAAACACATTAATAAATCTTTAAACTTAAGTGCTTTAGGAACGGTTAACACTGCAACATTATTAAGGTGTGCTTATCACAAAGAAAAAGAAAAGCACAATCAACAAGTGGAAAAGAACATGTACGTGCTATCAAGAATTACAGACTGCATTAAACTTTTGTGGTAGGTTTGAACTAGCTTTAAAGGGCACGACGAAAGTGATAGTTCCGACAATCCTGGTGTTTTCTTAGGCCCAGTAGACTTAATTTCTACCATAAACAGTGCATTACAAAATATCAGAATCATTCCGTATTGATGGATTTCACTTTACAAAGGAAAAATTAAATGTATCCTCCTAATTCAATTGTTATACAATACACTTAATACAATGTATTGAATTAGGAGGATACATTTAATTATTCCTTTGTAAAGTATAAACAGTGCAGTAAAGGAGAAAAAGAGTTTTCAAAGGGACCTAAAAAAACAACCAGAACGAGCTGTTAGACTGCATGCTAGAAACCTGCAGAGAAGTCATAGAAGAAATACAGCAAACCAGGCAAGTTGGCCCTGCGGTTACGGGCCCGCAGCTGTGAACTTGCATCCGGGAGATAGTGGGTTTGAACCCCACTGTCGGCAGCCCTGAAGATGGTTTTCCGTGGTTTCCCATTTTACACACTAGGCAAATGCTGGGTCTGTACCTTAATCAAGGCCACGGCCACTTCCTTCCCACTCCTAGGCCTTTTCTATCCCATCATGGCCATATGACCTATCTGTATTTGTGCGACATAAACCAAATTGTAAATAAATAAATACATACATACATACATACATACATACATACATACATACATACATACATACATACATACATTACATACATACATACATACATACATACATACATACATACAGCAAGCAGATTTTGTTAGTGTAAAGGTCGATGAATCTACTGATGTTTTAGAGCAGATGCAGTTAGTGTTCATATTTCGGTATGAGAAAGATGGTATTCCATACAAACGATTTTAGGACTTCTTTAAACCAGAAGGTCAGGATACAGATGCTCTTGCATCATGTATCTTAAGTGAAATGAACAATATGTTTAAAGGTACACCACACAAAGTTATTGCGCAGACCTATGACGGGGTATCAGTAATGAGTGGTGGTGAAGGTGGAGTGCAAGAAAAGATAAAAGCCTGCTATCCCAAATCAAATTACATCCAATGCTATGCACACCAGCTGAATCTGACAATGGAACATACTGCTTCGCAGAATCAGTCGGTTAAGGTGTTCTTCGCTCATCTTTCAGCGTTCCGTTGTCTTCTCAAGGTCGCCGCAATGGATGTCTGATTTGGAAGCAGTAGCAGCTTGAAGAATTCCAACAGGACCAGCAACTAGATGGAATTTCAGGTCGCGCACCGTAAATGTGGTTTACGAACAAAGTGAATCCATAAGTGTGTGTTTATTAACGTTGGGAAAACCCCATCATATAAAACTTGCCTTGAAGCAAACGGGCTTCATCGCAGCTTAGAAGAAGAGGAATTAATCTTTTGGCTATCATTTTTTCATAAACTGATGCCACATGTGCACATTATGTACAAACAGTTGCAGTCAAGAACAGGTGATGTTGTAAAAATAAAATATGCTGTGTCACACTTCATTCAAGTGATAAACAACATCAGGGAATCGGTAGAAAGCATTGTCAGTACTTCTGGAGAAACATGTTCTTCAGCAAACAAACGCAAAAAGCTATCGTGGAAAATTCTAAATTCCCATGGAGGGAATTAGATATTTTTCACCAATAGAGCATTTCAAAAATGTCAAAACATATTGGATGTCAGGGTTTTCAGGCGTTTGCTCTATTAATCAGAGTTTTGTCTTAGGCCTGACACTAGACTCATCAGAGTGTAGGGTAGGGTCTGACACATCCCACTCTGATGAGTCTAGTGTCAGGCCTAAGACGAAACTCTGATTAATAGAGCAAACGCCTGAAAACCCTGACATCCGATATGTTTTGACACAAAGGCTATCATGTCGGCACAGTGATGCCAAGGAAGTGTGCAACAGAATAACATGTGAGACCTGTGATCGCTTCCAAACCTTGGATCACCTAGAAGCAGTAAATCTCATTATAAGCCGTATTGGAATTCAGAATAATAAGTTGTTACAATATTAAAAACCACCTTTCCAATACATAGTAATTGTAACAACTTATTATTCTAAAACGTTTCCAGATAAAGAACTTGATGTGATTGTCCAAGGCCTGTAGCACGCAGGAAAAGAAAAGACTCAGAACAGAACTGTCGGTTCTGTATTGTAGGTCAGATTTTAAGAATATTGGTGGAAGCAGTTCCACTTCTGCAGTTCGTAATTTGTAGTAATCTGCAAGGTACATTCTACCAAATTAGTAAGCTTCTGAAGATATTAGTACTGTAACACGTCGCCATAAGACCTATCTGTGTCGGTGCGACGTAAAGCCCCTAGCAAAAAAAAAAAAGTACTGTAACAACACCCACGACTACTTCAGAGCATGAGAGGTATTTCTCATCACTGAAGAGGATCAAGACCTTCCTGCGGAACACCATGTCACAAGAAAGACTAAGTGCCTTTGCAATGCCCTCCACTGAGAAGAAGATGGACTCCAGGGGTTCAATGCCAAGGTGATTGACAAATTCTGCAGAAAGAAGGAGCGACGTATGGACTTCATTTATCGTCACCGAGTGAGTTTTTCTATATGCTTCTAAATACTGACAAGTTGGGGTCAGAAGGCCAGCAGGATTTATAGTTAACTTTGTGTCTGAATTATTGGGGAAGAAGAAAAGACAGGAAAATCAAGTCTACTAACCATTAACATGATACCCAAAGAGATTGAACATAACTGTGTTCTCATGGCCAAAACAAATGCAACACCTTATGCGTGTGATGCCATTAGAGGTCTTATGATATTATATCCCACATGCACTTGAGTAGTATAAGAAATTTGCGTCGCTGAAACACTGCGATCGTCATTTCCTGAAGTGATCATCTTGATTTCAATCTTCAAAAGTATTTCTGAAGACTTAAAGTCGCGAGGAAGAAATTTTGGACATGGCTGACAACAGGGGGCCTTTATACATATTACCACATACGGTACCCACAAGCGTACATGATAGACTGACTGATTGATTGTGGTATAGTCCGTGCACATAAGCGCGCATGATCGGATGTAGGCAAGCAAAAATTCATTCGGCCACGAAAGCTCACCTCGTTATAGGTGCATGCACATATAAAGTGGTATCATACACGGATTAATGTGTGCAATCACAGTGTATGAAGCGTTTGAGGGCTGATTCATACATCTCCGAGGCATGACAGTGTTTTCTGTAGCTTTCCTATCCAACATGAAATTTGCACGTCTGTCCTCAGTCCATAGTGTCCACAGAAATGTTCTCTCAAGTTACCCTGACTTTCCCTGACCTACCAAGAAAAATTTCCCTGACTCACGAAAACTGAGTGAAAAGTTAATTCAACGAACAGCATGTTTTACAAGGAACAAAAAAAGGAAATTCCAGCCTTGACCTTTCCCATTGCTGGCCTAATTGTCCCTCCACTTTTTTTTTTCAATTATTTATGGAAAAACAATTACATTTATGGCACTTTATATATATAAACAAATTGTTTAAAGGTAACATGTAGGCCTAACCTTGATCTTATCATTTCCAAGGAACAAAGTACAACTAACTTATCAATAGAGTACAAGTAATTCAAATATGTGAATAAAATTATACCACAGCAATCTAATACTATTTCGTGTGGATTTAAAGCAATCTTGAGATCAAAAGCAATTAACTTGTGTTTCTAATGTAGGTGAATATAATGAATTCCAATTAGTCTAGGTCTGTATTCATAGACACAATAGGTTTCTGACTTTGAAGTCTTCTGAGGAAAAGTTCTGACAAAATACAGTACTTCTAAAAGCACTTAATTTTGCTGTAAGTAGTGGATTCTTCACAGCTTCTCTAAGGTATTGAAGGTTTTCATTTTTTTTTTCCAGTGTATTCTTTCACAAATTTGTCAATGTGGTCATATATTTTAAGAGCTTGATCAACACAGCGTCCATTTCCCAACCATCTTATTGCAGTAAGCTTGTAAGGAAATCGGTGCGTGTTGTTATGTCTGTACATTTAGCACATCAAGCAGGGCTATCTTTAAAAAGACTGTACAGAGAACTGAAAAAGTGAAAAAGGTCCCAGTCAATTTTAGAGATCCCAGTTTTCATGGTTCCATTCACTGTATGCAAACTGGATATGCCTAGATCAAAAAGAGATTTGCCCTCCGGGGTTTAGCACTTGCAAATGATTTAAAAGGTTTTTAATAAAACTGAGGTTAACATTTGGCCCATCCATTGAGAAATTTAAAATATTTCCTTAAGGTAAGGAGAGTCCATGTGATCCGCAGTTGCCCTGCCTAAAAATACATTATTCCAATACCCTGTTGCAACTTTTTGAAAATTTACGTCCCTAAACCTTAGACACAAGGCCATTTGTCCTCTTTCGACAAATCTGTTTTAACGATTCGTCAAAACAAACAACGTAGTCAGAGCGCTGTTTTAAGTCATTTTGCAAACTTTCTTTAAAATATGGGGTTAATCCACTATTTATAACATAGGAAGCCTTAGTCTTGCCCATAGTAAAGTTTTGAGCAATTTTACTGTCTGGGAACATTGTTTTGAATGCTGCAGAGGTTTCGTCACAAGAGTTGAGAAACAACTTTCCATTGATAACCTGGAGAGCCCATATAGCTTCAGCCGATGTGACATTATCTTTATTCACACTAAAGGTCTTTAAACTCGTTTGACTTGTTCCTGGCACTGCTAATTCCTTTGTAACTGTGGATGTAGTGCTAACTCTTGGCTCCGTATCTTGAAGTGGAGATGGAGTAGAGGTATTCTTTGCAAAGAAAGAAACTGTTGGCTGGGAAGACTTAGCTTTCATGTATTTTACATGAGTAGGTCCTTTAGCAATAAAAGTGAATGCTTGTTTACCCATATTACTAAGTTTGAATGATTTACAACACGCTTCACAATATGCTGAAGTTGCATCATTTACTAATATGTCCAACCAACCATTCAGTTCATGAAACACTTTACTGTCTAGCCAAAGTTTATTGAATGTACACTGCTTGTCAGCCATTGTCATGAGTTTCAAGGAAGCATCCTAGAACTGAAATAAAAAAGAATAACATTAAAAGGGTTGAAAGAAATTACACAAGGCACAACAAAAATTGTAGAATTTTTGTGTACTTCTTGTGAAAAAATGCCCGAAAAAGAAATTCCACAATAGCCTGGGTTACAGCAGACTAGAGCCTAAAAATATTCCCTCAAATCCATCATTGGGGAATATTTCCCTGACTTTCCAGATTTTTCGTCTATTTCCCTGACTTTCTGACTAAATTTTTTTCTTTCCCCCCTGACTTTCTAGAATGTGGACACTATGCTCACATTTCAGTTCCGTGCAGTTAACTCAGTCCTTCTTACAACATTGCACAAGTTATTCATAGTCTGTAATAGTTAACTCAGTAGTCAAGAGTTCCGTGAGAATTGTCTACAATAGCTATAATCTAGGAAGGAAAGAAGGAAGGAGAGCTTACTACCCTATAAGGAAGGACTTGATGGATGACAAAACACAATTAACAGAAATACATTCAGTGTGGTGTTGAAGAAACTGTAATGTACTGTATAATTGCAAAACTGTCACCTTCTGGAGACCTTCAATTTTACAGAAGGGCAGAGTGGCAGTATGCCTACGGTAGGCAGGCTTAAATTATACCGCATTATAATAAAGTGGATAGGCCCTACTTAGTTGAAGTGAGTAACATTCAGGTTTATGATAAGTTCTTATTGTAATGTGGGTGTACAAAAGTCCAATATTTTGTAAAAGAAACATAAGTAAATGTAAAATTTAAAAGAAAAAATATGTATTTGAAACAACAAGGAAAAAGTAACTGAAATAATGAATATTCTTGGAAGTTGAAGTAGCCATCATGTTGCTGAGTTGCCCATTTTGACCACGTCTAAATGTGCGATGTACTTACCACAATCTAAGTATCCTTCATAAAATACTGAATTCTTCACACCCAACCTACCTGAGAAATTCCTTCAATGACCTCTCCTAACGTTATGATAGAACTACCCGAGCACGTAATACCACCCTCTTTATATTGCTGACCCTCAGAACTACCACAGTATTTGCATTTCTTGAATGGAACAACATTACGGAGAATATCAGGTTTATACAAAGAGGAAAAATCTTTAAAGCAGCTGTATGGGAGCTCCCGTGTTACTAAATTAGACATTATTAATCCTACTAATTTTGTTCTCTGTTATATCCTCCCAATGTAACTCATGACCTCTGTCACATTCATACATAATCATGATTCAAATAGTTTTGTTTATTTTTGTTACACTTCTAGTTTAGTTAGTTTAGATCGTTTAAGGATTTGAAGTTCACTACTGAAATATCCTCAATATTTTTGAGTAAACTTATACACCTACCAGAGACATATAAAGCTGTATATGATTTTCTCATAATGGAGCATATGAAGGTAGGTGTTTAAAATGTTATGCTTTTGTGCCTTTATTTATGAAGACAAACATCAAACTTTTGTTACAATTTAATGTTATATGGTAATTAGAGCCCGGAAGTTAGGCAAAATGCCTTTTTTGCTTGGGTGGATATATTGAAGTGTCGCCTATTTCACCTATTTTAGCTTCTGTAGTCTATTTGATAGTTAAATGCCTTTTTTGCCTTTTTTAAGTTGTTGTGGATATTTTCTGCTGTTATTTATGTATTAAAATAAATCCATGGAAATAAAAAATATACAAATCCAACATACTGCATTAACAATAAAGAAAAAATCATTTGAACTTAATACATAAAAAATAACATTTACACAAGCAATATTTTCATATTGCACAAATCTCGACTGAAAACACCACAAGCCAAATGGCCGAGAGGGGTGCCAGGTCCCATCATTGTTACGTAAAATTTAGTGCTGGTGGTGATTATTGTTTTAAGAGGACGAAGAACTTGGTAACCATCCTCTATTAACACTAATCAGAAGAAAAATGGAAGAGGTCCAATACTTAGAAAAATGAAGGTATTGGCAAAAGAAAAGGAAGGCCCACGAAGAGCATGAAAATGAAAGACTCCCTAGGCCTCACAAATCTAGTACTGTCAGGGTCAGAAAAGAACAAGAGTTGACCAAGCGAGGTCAGACAGGAAAGGTAAGAACGAGAAACCTGACATAAGTAAGTGGAAGCAACACCAGACTCAGCTAGGGGAACCGTGGTCGCCAATCCACACTAGCAAGTTGCGAGGCCCTGGTCCCACTTACAGTCACCTCTTACTCCAGATAGGGGATACCGTTGACATTATTCTGTCATCCCCACCCATTGGGGAACGTAAGATTAAGTACTAAAATATGATGGGAGATATGTGTTACGTAACTTACATTAGAGCATCTATTATTTTAGTGCCCATTTTTGTCAATATAAATATTTTAATTCTTTGACTGCCCATTTCCTAAATGTTAAGTGCTTATTTGCCTGCCTATTTTAGCAAAAATAAATGCCTGAACTTCCAGGCTCCAGTTATAATTCACATTCCACTCAAACAATAATGTAGTAAATGATGTACTACAACATAATTGTGATTTGCACAAGTCTACAGCCGTGACTAATCACACATCTTCCTTCCACCGAGCTGTGACATTACACTCACCCTTCCACGTGTGAAAAAGCATGTATACTGATTAATCGTGTAGGCAGGCGTCTGGTAGTAAAGGCTGCTAATGTGCCACTGTCACCTTCGCAAGTTGTAACAAGATTACGAATGTGGCTCGAAGCTGCGGCTTACTATGCTGACAATTTCAAGTTAGTAATAGGTGCACAGCCATTAAGAAATGCAAAGAAAGGCACTGTTCCTTCACATTAGAACTGAAATTGTGAAATTGAGGTGTAGCGAGCGATAGTGGGCTATGCCATATTTTAGTAAAAAATGAGATATTTGCATAATTATATTCTATTACATATTTTCTATCACATTTAAAAACACTGTTCATCATAGTAGTCTCTTTACATGATTTTTTTTAGTAAATTTAGATATCGTGTAACTGCTGTGCGAAAGTGAGAAGTGAGCTATGCCGAACGTTATTTCCCTCAGGCCAACAGCGTGTGATAGTACATATATCACACCCTCGCACTATATGTAGAAGTGAGAGATATTATTGTCAGTATTCGATTATTATTATTATTATTATTATTATTATTATTATTATTATCATCATTATTATTTCAGTTGTATATTTTGTCATTAATATTTGTAAGCTGGAAGGTCTCCATATATGGTATGAGTAATTTGTTTTGTACAACGGCTGGGAAAACACTGCTATATTGAACTTGGAAACTTTGCATGAGTCATGTGAATAGCCCAGAATCACATGAGCTTGTTGATGTTGTAGTCGGAAATCTCCGATGAGTCATGTGAAACACCCCAGAGTTTGTTTATGTCTTGGGACCAAGAAGAAGTTCACGGCATGGTCTTGACTAGAGGAAATACTCATGACTGGATGGCCAGGATGAATCTCGACGTATCATGCGAGAGCTGAGGTCTTTATACACTTCGACATCACAGAGGAAGTCAACCACACACACTGTACGGGAGTGAAACTTCACAATACAGTACTGGAGTGAGACTACTGCACTATACTGGACTGGACTTCAAACGTTTATGGAACGTAGTCTTTATGTTTGTGAAAAGTGACTGACATACAACTATGTGTTGTAGCACTTGTGATGGCCTGGCATTATATGTTGATGAAAGCTATCTCAGACTTTCCATAATTTATGTTCAGGATCGACAAGCGTGTGTTGGTCAAGTGAATATATGTTTAAAACAAGTGTTAGTCTCAGTGAACACAGTATTATGAGGTACAGTATCTGTGTGATATTATAAGTGCCAATTATGAGAATCGGCAAGTCGTGTTGATACAGAGACAGTGTAGGGTACTTATCTACATATATGTACATTGTTCAACAGACTAATCACAAATGGTGGCTTACTTCTCGCTTTTGTTTTCACACTGTTTTCTTTGTTGTTGTTGTAAATATGGAGTTTTCCAGTAATATTTTGTTTGTGTATTATAAGTGTATATTGGTGTGTTGATGAGGTGCTCATGCATGGGTTTTATTGAGAATATAGTTAGATATTTTAAGATCAGTGGAGTTATTGATGAACCTAGGTGCAGTTCCTACCTATTTAGTCGTTTTCAGAAGTTTAGGTAAGGTCTGCAGTAGATGTACCAGTACGCAACATTATGTACACGCCCTGGGAGATAAAGAATTATCATGCTCTATCTAAATTTGAGGGATCCATTCTGGTGAACTCTGGCGCCCATACTGCGGACATTTTGATTAATTATTTTTATTAAGTGTTTGAGTAATTTTATTTATTCAGTCATTTATTTTATTATTATTGTTAACAGTAAAGTTACAAATTGCACCCAAGTGTGGGGCAATGATTATAGTTAATAATAATTATTATTATTTATTGGCATCATCAAACTGTTTCAAGCGTACCCACTTGTAGTCACATGATTATGGTTTACAACATGGTGGATCTTGAGTGCAAGTCAATCTGAGTAGCTGTGAAAAATCAAGAAAAGAGGAGAGAAATGAAGACAAATGGAGAAAGACACAAGCCAAAGTTAAAAGAAATCTAGGGTTAAAATATACTAGCTCTAAACAAACAAGATTGTGCCTGCAAATCAGAGTGGTAAAGGTTGTAACTGTGTAACAAAAGCAGACAAGTGTAAAGTCAAATGGGTGGTTTACAAACACTCAGTTCAGATGAGAAAGACAGTCTTTTTACATAGTTCTGTAACATTGGTGACTACAACCTCCAAAATGCATATTTATTTAGCCTTATCAGTCATAATGCTTGAAAGAGCATACGATGACAAAAGAAAAGTAAGTGGAGTAGACAAAAGTTTGCACTAATTTATTTCGTGAAGAAAGAATGTATGTCTGTGAGGGTATGTTCCAAAGGGTTTTGTGACATCTTCGGAATTTTGAAGTCTAAGGATCAGCTTGATGAGTGCAGTGATAGTGACAATGATATGAATGACAAACAATATATTCCCTGCATGTTGACAAAAGGGGCCAGCATGGAAAGTAGAAAGAGAAGTATTCAGAACTTGAGAAAAGAGTGATTGAACATATAAAGAAATTTCCCCTGTATAATAGTCATTACACGAAAAAAGAGTCTACAGATTATTAAAGGAAGAAAATGACAAAAATGGAATGAAAAGTGTTGCATATACTACATACAGAACTATATTCAATAGCAAATTTAATATATGTTTCAAGGTGCCACATGCAGGCACACGCAAAGTATGTGATGCGTGGTTATCTAAAGAAGAAGACTTCATACAACTAGATACATTCACATGCGGGCACATAATCTTCTCACACAATTTCATAAAAAGTCAAGCAGCGAAGGTGCAATTTTGCAAGTTGCTTAACGTCGCACCGACACAGATAGGTCTTATGGTGAAGATGGGATAGGAAAGGCCTAGGAGTTGGAAGAAAGCAGCCGTGGCCTTAATTAAGGTACAGACCCAGCATTTGCCAGGTGTGAAAATGGGAAACCACGGAAAACCATCTTCAGGGCTGCCGACAGTGGGATTTGAACTCACTACCTCCCAGATGCAAGCTCACAGCCGCACGCCCCTAACCGCATGGCCAACTCGCCCGGTGCAGCGAAGATGGTGAGTACTGTTTGATAACTTTAGGCCTACAAAAAACATTACCAATGCCAAAATCCCTACTAAAGTGGTATTTTATTTGTGCCAATTGTGGGTTTACAACCAGGCATACACATATGCAATAACAATAGTGCTGTAATGTGCATACGGCCTGACAATGTAGCTTCAAGGGGTGCTTCTGAAATAGCTTATTGTTAATTTAAGATCTTTCAGTAACCCAGAAAATACATTAAGCAAGAGAAAACTCTGCATATTTTCTGATTTATGTGCTGCACAAAACAAGAACAACATACTTTATATGCTCTATTATACTTTTGTAATGACAGGGGTATTCAATGCCATTGAACATCATTACCTAGTACCAGGTCACACGTACACTATGTGATCAAAAGTATCCGGACACCCCCCAAAACATACGTTTTTCATATTAGGTGCATTGTGCTGCCACCTACTGCCAAGTACTCCATAGCAGCGACCTCAGTAGTCATTCAAAATCGTAAGAGTGCAGAATGGGGCACTCCGCAGAACTCACGGACTTCGAACGTGGTCAGGTGATTGGTTGTCACTTGTGTCAGAAGTCTGTACGCGAGATTTCCACACTCCTAAACATCCGTAGGTTCATTGTTTCTGATGTGATAGTGAAATGGAAACGTGAAGGGACACATAAAGCATGAAAGCGTACAGGCCGACCTCATCTGTTGACTGACAGAGACCGCCGGCGGTACCAAGTGTAATAGACAGGCATCTATCCAGACCATCACACAGGAATTCCAAACTGCATCAAGATCCACTCCAAGTACCATGACAGATCGGCGGGAGGTGAGAAAACTTGGATTTCATGATTGAGCGGCTGCCCACAAGCCACACATCACGCAGGTTAATGCCAAACAACGCCTTGCTTGGTGTAAGGAGCGTAAACATTGGACGATTGAACAGTGGAAAAACGTTGTGTGAAGTGGCGAATCATGGTACACAATGTGGCGATCCGATGGCAGGGTGTGGGTATGGTGAATGCACGGTGAATGTCATCTGCCAGCGTGTGTAGTGCCAACAGTAAAATTCGGAGGTAGTGGTGTTATGGTGTGGTCGTGCTTTTCATGGAGGGGGCTTGCACCCCTTGTTGTTTCGCGTGGCACTATCACAGCACAGGCCTATATTGATGTTTTAAGCACCTTCTTGCTTCCCACTGTTGAAGAGCATTTCGGGGATGGCGATTGCATCTTTCAACATGATCGAGCACCTGTTCATAATGCACGGTCTGTGGCGGAGTGGTTACACGACAATAACATCCCTGTGATGGACTGGCCTGCACAGAGTCCCGACCTGAATCCTATAGAACACCTTTGGGATGTTTTGAAACGCCGACTTCGTGCCAAGCCTCACTGACCGACATTGCTACCTCTCCTCAGTGCAGCACTCCATGAGGAATGGGCTGCCATTCCCCAAGCAACCTTCTAGCACCTGATTGAACATATGCCTGTGAAAGTGGAAGCTGTCATCAAGGCTAAGGGTGGGCCAACACCATATTAAATTCCAGCATTACCGATGGAGGGCGCCACGAACTTGTACGTCATGTTCAGCCAGGTGTCCGGATACTTTTGATCACATAGTGTATCTTCTGTGTGATAGGGGCTTCGGAGTAATAGACAAGAAAATTCGAAAGACTGACTATGTTTTCACTGCTGAGGATTGGTTACGACTGGTTCAGAGTGCACGAGTGAAAAATCCTTTTCGTGTAAAGATGGCAAAAGATGATTTTTCGATTTCCAAGCTGCAACATCTTGTATTACTAGGAAAAACAGCAGCCAATCAGGACAGAAGATACAATTCCGGAAGATTGTTGTTGTAAAAGTAGAAAAGGAAAAACCCAGGTTAATCCAATACAAGACCTATTATTCAGCACTTGTACCATGGGAGGAAGTTCAAGTTACTGCTATTCGCTTCACGTCGCACCGACACAGATAGGTCTTATGGCGACGCTGGGATAGGAAAGGCCTAGGAATGGAAAGGAAGTGGCCGTGTCCTTAATTAAGGTACAGCCCCAGCATTTGCCTGGTGTGAAAATTGGAAGCCATGGAAAACCATCTTCAGAGCTGCCGACAGTGGGGTTTGAACTCGCTATCTCCCGGATGCAAGCTCACAGCACCGCGCCCCTAATCACACGGTCAACTTGCCTGCTATTTCATGTTACTAATAGCATGACAGCCAGACCACCTAAAGGAAGGAAAACACCAAACAACGGGAAAATAATGATCTGTCCAATATATTAAGAGTCTAGAACACGAAAAAATGTATCCAAAAGGAAGGAAGATTGCCACTGCCAAACACAAATATCTCATGAGCATGTTGCTCTACATTTCTGCAAACCATCGTGTCTACAGTGAAATCCAGCCATAGATTTCAGATGGTGATGTAGTTGAAGATGATCCAGATTCATGATTGCGAGTATAGAAAAATAAATTATCCAAAATTTGAAATAATTTTATTTAAATATCATTGTAATAAGATTGAGTTCTTTCAGTTTCCCAAGCCCCTTATTTCATTTTTGCACCCACTCAAAAGCTTATATAGTATATCCATGGAGTTTTATCATTTCTGTTTTACATTTTATCAAAACCTTGACATCACATTGCCATAACTACCGGTATGCTTAAAAACAGTATTACAGATGTACTTCTTTCTCTTCAGGTTATGTCAAAAATATGGCTTGTACTTTTCAAGAATATTAAAAAAATGATGGCATATATTTACAAGAAATCGCTCGCTACACCTCAATTCTAAAATTAAACACTGTCTGGGAGAATATTCAAAGTGTAATGTTTAAAATCTCCAAGCTTCTCAAACTAGAAAATAGTAGTAGTAGTAGTGGTGGTGGTGGTGGTGGTATCTGTCCCAAAGTAGTTCTCTTTTTTTCTAGTTGCTTTACGTCGCACCAACACAGATAGGTCTTATGGCGACGATGGGACAAGGAAGGGCTAGGAGTGGGAAGGAAGCGGCCGTGGCCTTAATTAAGGTACAGCCCCAGCATTTGCCTGATGTGAAAATGGGAAACCACGGAAAACCATTTTCAGGGCTGCCGACAGTGGGGTTCGAACCTACTATCTCCCAAATACTGGATACTGGCCGCACTTAAGCGACTGCAGCTATTGAGCTCGGTAGTAGTTCTCTTACGGGCCAGTAAAGCTACCAACATGAGACTGACTAATGTGACCACCTTAAATACAACAGGACTGAGCTGGAGTCAAACATGTCAAGTTGAGCCACTCAGTGTGGCAGGAGAAAAGGAAAAATGATGTGGTGTTGATGCTAGAAGACTTTGATTAAGTTCGAATGCTTTCATTTTGTTACATATGATTTAGAAAGACCTTTTACAGAGTATAAGAGCATTTTAAGATAAAAAAGGCATAAGTTTGTTTTTCAAAACCTGTTGTACCATGATATGATTAAGTATAATAATAACATAAAAATTTTGCCAGGAAACAAAACCATTGCATGTAACAGTGTGTTATTTTGGTAATGTAACCAGTGTAATGTTTTTATTTTTTATACAGCTGTTGAAAACAGTGATAACAGATAGCGACAGGAAGATCTTGTACAATGGCTCTTGTGGTAGTGGTGTCTCCTCAGTGGAATGAAATCCACGCCCAAGTAGCTTTGCTTTCAAGTGGACAAGGAGAAAAAAGTTGTGTGGTGTGAGACCAGGGCAGTAAGGCAGGTGTGGCAAGCAGGAGCACGGTCATGTAGCAACGCCAGTTCCTTCTACGCCACTGTTCAACGTGCTTACGACGAAGGATCTCCTTGCTATTCTTGCTTAGAATTGTTTCTTGAGGGAAGAACTCAATGCATACAATTCTCAGTGAGTCAAAAACAGCTCATTGCCTTGCCTTTTGATCTGCCATCTTGCAGTATTTTCCATTATGGTGATAGGGGCAATTTCCAGGTGGCCAATTTTTGTTCCCATTATGGATCATACAAAAAACACTATGTTTTGTTTCCTTTTACAAACTGGTTGGGAAACATTCCATCACCTTCAGCATTACTGATCAGGTCCCCCCATATGGACATGTGATTGTCTGGTTCTTCTTGTGATAGGACACTGGCACACTGCACTGATTAGCATGAGCCACATTCAGGTCATCAGACATAATATTGCAGCCAGTACGATGGTTAATCCCTACTTTTGGATGGGATTGGCACGCTCCAACATTGCGACGTCTTCAATCGTGCATTCAGTTCAGCTTGTCTTCGCCCAGTACACCCAGTATCCTCCAAACTCTCCCCCCCCTATGCAAAGCATTGGTGCCATTGCCAAGGACTCATCACTTTACTTCATCTTCTGAAATATTTTGCTAGCTTGTTTATCTATTTCCTGGTAGAATAACTGCTCTCTTCATAACAGAGATTGTATTACCTGTTTCAGGAGTCACTGCTGTTTGTATGTGAGGTCGCCAGTGATATGTTTATATTTCCAATTATCTTCAACTGGTTCGGGTGGGCTTAGGTCTTCACAAGAAGTAGAAAGGCAATGAACGCATGAAGGTGGGGCATACAATGTGACATGTACCGTACATATCAGGTATAGAGGCCCGTAGGAGTGGGGCAAAAAGAGATGCACTATATCGGCTTTGAAATACAGTCAGGAAGCACAAGATATACAATAGGTGATTTTTGCCCATTGTTACTCATATTTTTATGATCTGCTTAGAAACTTGCCTCCCCTCTGTTTGAATTCTGAAGAGCCACTCCATTGGAATTTCCACCATCAATCTTCGAGTTAAATTCCAATTCTTCGGACGTGGAATAACATACAATTTGTCCAGCTTTAAAATTGCACTGTCAACTGCACTATTAACTTGTATAATTAAAATATTATCTTTCTGAAATACTTTTGAAAGTGACTTGGAAATGTTAAAACAAAACAAATAAGAAATTTAGAAATTTAACAAATCTGTCTGACAAGAAAAATTTTAACAGTCCTTTTGCTTTCTGTCCATCTGCTGTGTTTAAATTTGACATACTGTCAAAATGTGTAATCCTTGATGTATGGCATATTGGAGCAAGCATCTAAAGCTGCCAGTTGAAGTCTGTGAGCAACACAATGGATCTGGATTAACTGTGGTCCAATATCTCAAGATTTTTCCTCTCCTAGTCCACCTTTTTCCCCCACGCATACTTGCAGCTCAATCAGTTTCCAACTTTCCTTTTTCAAATGGCAGAGAAATCTTTTTCAGAAACATTCACAATAACATCATGATATTCAACACTAGTTTCATTAACAAGAGTTTCTAAGCAAAGGAAAGAATCACAGATTGCAATGTCCTTTAATATTGAATAAAAATAACAGTAAAAGATTTAATAGAACAGTCTGTTGAACCATCAACTGATATACTGTTATACAAGGGGATTTTAAAATAATGCTAACACTTTTTTGCTGAATATTTCCAGCCATGAAATATTGAAATCTGTGCATTCTGTTTGGTTGTTATATATCTCACTCACTGAACACCTAATTTCTTGAGCAGTTCAATTTCAAGGTTTGCCATGGTAAGCTGAGGTATGCTATGTTAAAAAAATGTTGTTTTAATAATTGTGGAGAACTATGAAGCATAGCCTTTGGTAACAGAGCTGTAGCAGGTAATGCTTTCATCTTCCATGATTTAAAACAAGACTCATGTTTATTACTACTATCATGCTGCTTTTAGTTTCTAATTTACATTTTCCTTCTAGTCCCAGAACAAGCCTTGATGTAGGTTTACATATACTAGAAAATATTTGGCATATAGAGCAGGTTTATCATCTTATTCAAGTCAATCAAACTTCCTCAATTAAGTCCCTTGCACCTGTCTATGCCTTAGAAATTCAAGCACTTTTTGTAAGACCTATTTGCTTTACTGGTTGAGTACTTACATTCTGAGCTACCAGTACTAGTATGCTTTCGATCTGTTCATTCATGGTTTGTGTGCTCGGCTTACTGGAAAAAGTAACACCAGAATCGCGGTAGTTAGATAATGGCACATTTACATCTGATAAACTACTGCTAGTACTTTCTGTTTTACCAGCAATCTTTCGTCTTTTCTCAAAGAAGAACAAGATATTTGAGTTGACATACCATCGATTACTGAAGCAAACT
Organism: Anabrus simplex; assembly: GCF_040414725.1. Lineage (NCBI taxonomy): Eukaryota > Metazoa > Arthropoda > Insecta > Orthoptera > Tettigoniidae > Anabrus > Anabrus simplex. The sequence goes on along the minus strand of NC_090266.1, from coordinate 1,063,732,365 downwards.
CAATTTTACCTAAGATACGTACTTTATTGAAGCAACACTCTTTAGTCACAAATGAGAGACGGCAGAGAAATGCACTTCCCGTCAAAGAAACAAACTTACTAATGTAACTCATGCAACAAGCAAACACAGAGGACTCATGTAGATAAAATACAAACACATGTGGACAGTCTAGTCGAATCAGCATCTTTTGTGGCGAAAGTGGCAACATGGCCGCTATGATGCTATAATTCACCGTCAGTCCAGTGATGCCAACCTCTTAAAGCAATAAGCAATATTCTGCAACCAGCAATAGGACATCATGCTACTTCAGAGATAAATCAGAGAAGTTAAAATAAAAAATATATAAAAATGATTTACCGAGTTCATTTAAATTGGGCACCACTGTCATTGGAATATTAGGTGCCCACTGAAAAAATTTAGACATCTGTTTATTTGAAGGTCTGGTCTAATATTTCTTTATTCAGTAATCCTCTAAGTTAAACCTTTAAACTAAACGTCAGGCATGACAGAAGTTTCCCAAGCTCACAATGATTTAACCAAGCCTCAGACCTATGGGAATCTGTATCCATTTGATAGGCCAGGTACTCCTTGCAAACAACTAAACAAATTAAATTGAATTCTATGGGGAACTATTAATATCAATGGAGATTAAGGAAGAAAAAAAACAGTACTGAACAAGTCAGCAAAAATTACTGTATGGATGTAGTAGGAGTTAATGATGTTTGGTAAGGGAAGATAGCAAAGAAGAGACAGGATATTATACGTATTCTTAAACATCGTGGAATAGGACTGTTCAATAGAAATCAATAGCATGCAACATAGTTTCTCTTAGGCATATAAATGAATGACGTAACTAGGTTTGATGGTTGCAAGAATTATGACGAGAATTGTCTCAGTGTAATCACCATTTAAGGGAGCATTTGAGGATAAGTAGACAAGTTTTATGAAGCACTGAGTGATGTCATAGTAGAGTCAACACCAAGAATAGGATAGAGTTAATGAGAGATTTTAATCCAAAATCAGAAAACAGAACTAAGGATATGAGAATGTGATGGGTAAATCTGGGGATGATATGGAAGCTAACAGGAATGAGAAGTATTTACTGGACTCCTGTGCTAGTATAGGATAAGCAGTTAAGAATTCATTCTTCAAACACAAGACTATTCACTGCTACATATGGTGCACCAGATCCATGATAGACTATATCATAATTCACTTTGAATTAAGGAAATCTGTTAAGAATGAACCAGTATTTAAGGCATTTTTTATGATACAGACCATTATCAAACTCCAGTGAAGTATGCATCACTAGGCCTAACATAGAGAAAGTGAAAAGTGAAATCCATATGCAGACGGAAAAGGTTACAAAATCTCCAAGGCTGGGCTGAGTGGCTCAGACGGATGAGGCACTGGCCTTCTGACCCCAACTTGGCAGGTTCGATCCTGGCTCAGTCCGGTGGTATTTGAAGGGGCTCAAATACGTCAGTCTCATATCGGTAGATGTACTGGCACGTTAAAGAACACCCGTGGGACTAAATTCCGGCACCTCGGCGTCTCCGAAAACCATAAATGTAGTTAGTGGGATGTAACATCAATAACATTATTAATAAAATCTCCATGGCAAGGAAATTAGATAGTAGTACACTGATTTGATCAGCAGAAGTTCCACAGAATAGTCAAGAAGTTCAGAATATAGAAAGAGAATGGGTGGCATACAGGGATACAGTAATAGAAAGGGTAAAGGAATGCTTAGGCAATACTGAGTGTAAGATAAGAAAAAGAGAAAACCTTGGTCGAATAATGAATTCAGGGCAGCCTGGAAAGGCAAAAAGAAAATTAATCAAAAACGGCTCCACACAAGAGCTAATAAAGATAAGAATTTGTACATAGATGAAATAAATCAAGCAAAACCAATCATTGTAGAGTCCAAGAAGAAATCATGGAAAGATTTTGAAAGAATGAATGCTTTTCTCTCCCAGTCATGGATAACTACCAACTGGGGGAGAGAACATCCGCCTGCCACAACCAATGCATTACATGCAAAGAGTTTGTTAGTTTTTAAAAATATCAAATATTTTTTTACTACATATGACCGAACGAATACAACGAACAGACACACACTCCCCCCACCTCCAGTCACAGATGACCACCAACTGTGGGAAGAGTGAGTGAGTGAGTGAGTGAGTGAGTGAGTGAGTGAGTGAGTGAGTGAGTCCGTCCGTCCATTGTAATCATCGCTATCACATGCCACTAATTTTGTTCGTTTCAAAAAATAATACCAAACTTATTCCAATGAACAAACTAACACAACACATGATTAAACTATAATGTATTGCTCCATTACATATTCCCTGGCCGTTATTTAGACATATCTTTGGTGGGAGTTAGACAACTTTACCTTTGAGGTATTTCCTGGATATTAACCAAGTTATCTAGTCCAGGATACCTCTTCCTTAACTACATGTCATTTTCTCTATCTTACCCTGTATTTTACAAGGCATGGTATGCATATGAATAACTTGGTGGGGGAAATGTGTGCAAGTATTAAAGTTTATAGTACCACAGGACATAATTGCACATCCGTACTCTTTAAACTAACTGAAGGCACAAGGAGTACAGAAGAACAGTGCCATAAAATTCAGGAAACAAGCCAGGTAATTAAGGAATTTCAAGTTACCCAATTGCAACAGTTAAGTTTTAGAGAAGAAGGGGGTCTGAGACTTTTTCTTCTTTTGCTACTGCTTATTCCCACACCTGTGGGGTCCAGGTGCGAACTGTGTCCCACATGTGGATTTGGCCCTGTTTTGCGGCCGAATGCCTGTCCTGACGCGAACCCAATATGGAGGGATGTAATCACTATTGCGTGTTTCTGTGGTGGTTGGTAGTGTGGTATGTTGTCTGAATATGATGAGGAGAGTGTTGGGACAGACAGATACACCCAGTCCCCGAGCCAGAAGAATTAATCAGAAGTGATTAAAATCCCCGACCTGGCCAGGAATCAAACCCAGAACCCTCTGAACGGAAGGCCAGTAGGCTGACCATTCACCCAACGATTCGGACGAAGGGGGTCTGAGACTGCTCTTGGTAAACTGTCACAGTATAGTACATAAGCAATTAAAATTCAGTACATTGATGGAATCTTATGAGATTGATGTGGTAATTGGAGTGGAATCATGGTTGAGAAAATGGGTCAGTTATAAAGAAGAATTTCCAGAATGGTATACAGTTTATTGCAGAGACTGAGGAGATAAGATGGGAGGAAGGGTGTTTGTTCTTGTGAAAGAAACTTATTGCTCACAAGAATAGTTTACCGATGAAAGGGATGAAATATTAGGGATACAATTAGTTTGTGATAATATGAAGGAGGTGGGAATTATAGGAACATATAGGCCTGGAAGGGCGGATAGACACATGGAAATATTTGAGAAACTAATAGATTATACTCATAAAAACAATAATAATGATATGGTAATAATTGGGGGAGATCTAAACTTGCCTGAAGTGAAGCCCATGAACAGAAACAGGCAAATAAGTTAGTTTAGGAGGGAGGATTTACACAAGTAGTACAAGCACGAACTCCTCTCAACAACTTACTAAATGGATTCTTGGTTAAACCATGGGAAATTATTGATAAAACCGAGGTAATGGAAGGAATAGGTGACTATAACGGCTGCAATAATGGATGTAGGACTGATACCAAAAAGGCTTAGAGGGTCACACAAGACAATAAATTGTACAGAAAAACTAAAGTTGATGAATTCGGGACTTACCTTGAATCACAATTCAGTTCTTGGATAAGTGAAGGGAGTAATGTGGACACACTTTGGGCAAACTTTAAAGGAATAATTTTGGAAGGAGAGAAGAGATTATAATTTAGTCCTTGCTAACAGTTGGTTCAAACACCACAAAAAAAAGGTGAGGACATAGAACAGCGCAATGCCAAGCTCCGAGAAAAATTTGAAACCATTCTCGCAACAATAGAATAACCAGAACATGTAGATATAATTGAGAAACACCTCCAACCAACAATCCTAACTATACAAGCCCATAGCACAAAAGCAATGATCAGCACAGCACAAATACCGCCAACTTCAAAGAGGATAAAATTTTCCACGAACAAGCCCCATAAGAAAACTTCTTCGTCCTTGCCAAGGCCTGCCGATAGCGAACAACAGGTAATTGCTGCAAATTTGTTACTCCGCTAAACAAAATATATTATAGGCCCTCATTCGGTACAATAAACTCTTTTATAGGAGCAATCCTAACTACTACAGCTACGGTAACAACTACTGTACGGGTGAATTGTGTAAATATTTTGTGAACTGTATATATACGTTGTGGCAAAACTGAAGTATTCGCGGAAAGAAGTTAAAAGTGATGAGCTAATGATGTTAAACAGCAAGCATTGTTCAGCTGAAGGGGCCCAAAATTGTATTTAGGTGAGTTTCATACTATCACATTCCCTCTATTTGATCTAGTGTATATTATGTACTTATACAGTATTTCTTATGTTAAGTTAATAACAACAGCGCTTTTCAAATTTCCAAGTGAGATATAAATTACACTATCATAATAGATTTTGCCTCCTCTGCGAACCATGTGACCTTGCCGCGGTGGGGAGGCTTGCGTGTCCCAATGATGCAGATAGCCGACCCGCAGGTGCAACCATATCGGATGGGTATCTGTTGAGAGACCAGACTAACGAATGGTTCATCGAAAGGGCGGTAGCAGCCTTTCGGTAGTTGCAAGGGCGGCAGTCTGGATGATTGACTGATACGGCCTTGTAATAATACTCAACATGGCTTAGCTGTGTTGATACTGCTACACGGCTGAAAGCAACGGGAAACTACAGCCGTAACTAACTCCCAAGGACATGCAGCTCTCTCTGTATGAATGATGTACTGATGATGGCTTCCTCCCGGGTAAAATATTCCGGAGGTAAACTAGTCCCCCATTCGGATCTCCGGGTGGGGACTACACGAGAGGGGGCGATCATCAGGAAGATGGATACTGACATTCTGCGAGTCGGAGCGTGGAATGTTAGAAGTTTGAATCGTTGTGGTAGGTTAGAGAATCTGAAAAGGGAGATGGATAGGCTAAAGTTAGATGTAGTTGGCATAAGTGAAGTACGTTGGCAGGAAGAACAAGATTTTTGGTCAGGCGACTACCGAATTATCAACACGAAATCAAACAGAGGAAATGCAGGAGTTGGTTTAATAATGAATAAGAAAATAGGGCAGCGGGTAAGCTACTACGACCAGCATAGTGAAAGAATTATTGTCGTCAAGATAGACACCAAACCAATGCCCACCACAATAGTGCAGGTCTATATGCCTACTAGTTTAGCGGATGATGAAGAAATCGAAAGAATATATGAGGAGATAGAAGATTTAATACAATATGTAAAAGGTGACGAGAATCTAATTGTGATGGGAGACTGGAATGCAGTGGTAGGCCAAGGAAGAGAAGGTAGTACAGTAGGAGAATTTGGATTGGGACAAAGGAACGAAAGAGGAAGTCGTCTGGTTGAATTCTGCACTGATCATAATTTAGTCCTTGCCAATACTTGGTTCAAACACCACAAACGACGGCTGTATACGTGGACGAGACCTGGAGACACTGGAAGGTATCAAATAGACTTCATTATGATTAGGCAGAGATTCAGAAACCAGGTGTTGGATTGCAAAACTTTCCCAGGAGCAGACGTGGACTCTGACCACAACTTGTTGGTCATGAAATGCCATCTGAAGTTGAAGAAATTGAAGAAAGGAAAGAATGCAAAAAGATGGGATCTAGACAAGTTGAAAGAAAAGAATGTGAGGGATTGTTTCAAGGAACATGTTGCACAAGGACTAAATGAAAAGGCTGAAGGAAACACTATACAGAAAGAGTGGAGAGTCATGAAAAATGAAGTCAGTAGGGCTGCTGAAGAAATGTTAGGAAGGAAGAAAAGATCAACTAAGAATCAGTGGATAACTCAGGAGATACTAGACCTGATTGATGAACGACGAAAATACAAGAATGCTAGAAATGAAGAGGGCAGAAAAGAATACAGGCGATTAAAGAATGAAGTGGATAGAAAGTGCAAGGTAGCTAAGGAGGAATGGCTGAAGGAGAAATGCAAGGATGTCGAAGGCTGTATGGTCCTGGGAAAGGTAGATTCTGCATACAGGAAAATCAAGGAAACCTTTGGAGAAAGGAAATCTAGGTGTATGAATATTAAGAGCTCAGATGGAAAACCACTTCTAGGGAAAGAAGACAAGGCAGAACGATGGCAGGAGCATATCCAACAGTTGTATCAAGGTAAAGATATAGATAATTTGGTTCTGGAACATGAAGAGGCTGTTGATGCTGATGAAATGGGAGACCCAATTTTGAGGTCAGAGTTTGACAGAGCTGCGAGTGACCTCAATAGGAACAAGGCACCTGGAATTGATGACATTCCCTCTGAATTACTGACTGCCTTAGGAGAAACCAGCATGGCAAGGTTATTTCATTTAGTGTGCAAGATGTATGAGACAGGAGAAGTCCCATCCGATTTTCGGAAGAATGTTGTTATACCTATTCTCAAGAAAGCCGGTGCTGACAGGTGTGAAAACTACCGCACCATTAGTTTAGTATCTCATGCCTGCAAAATTTTAACACTTATTATTTACAGAAGAATGGAAAAACAAGTTGAAGCTGAGTTGGGAGAAGATCAATTTGGCTTCAGAAGAAATGTAGGAACACGTGAAGCTATCCTGACTTTACGTCTGATCTTAGAGGATCGAATCAAGAAGGACAAGCCCACGTACATGGCATTCATAGATCTAGAAAAGGCATTCGATAATGTTGATTGGACCAAGCTATTTATGATTCTGAAGATGATAGGGATCAGATACTGAGAACGAAGAATTATCTACAATCTGTATAAAAATCAGTCTGCAGTGATAAGAATCGAGGGCTTTGAAACAGAAGCAGCAATGCAGAAAGGAGTGAGGCAAGGCTGCAGTTTGTCCCCTCTCCTTTTCAATGTTTACATAGAACAGGCAGTAAAGGAAATCAAAGAGAAATTTGGAAAGGGAATCACAGTCCAAGGAGAAGAAATCAAAACCTTGAGATTTGCCGATGATATTGTTATTTTATCTGAGACTGCAGAAGATCTCGAGAAGTTGCTGAATGGTATGGATGAAGTCTGGGGTAAGGAGTACAAGATGAAAGTAAATAAGTCCAAAACAAAAGTAATGGAGTGCAGTCGAACGAAGGCAGGTGATGCAGGAAATATTAGATTAGGAAATGAAGTCTTAAAGGAAGTAGATGAATATTGTTACTTGGGTAGTAAAATAACTAACGATGGCAGAAGTAAGGAGGACATAAAATGCAGACTAGCACAAGCAAGGAAGAGCTTTCTTAAGAAAAGAAATTTGCTCACTTCAAACATTGATATCGGAATTAGAAAGATGTTTTTGAAGACTTTCGTGTGGAGCGTGGCATTGTATGGAAGTGAAACATGGACGATAACTGGCTCAGAAAGAAAGAGAATAGAAGCTTTTGAAATGTGGTATTACAGAAGAATGCTGAAGGTGAGATGGATAGATCGAATCACGAATGAAGAGATTCTGAATCGAATTGGTGAGAGGAGATCAATTTGGCTAAATTTGACGAGGAGAAGAGATAGAATGATAGGACACATCTTAAGACACCCAGGACTTGTTCAGTTGGTTTTTGAAGGAAGTGTAGGGGGTAAGAACGGTAGGGGTAGACCAAGGTATGAATATGACAAGCAGATTAGAGCAGATGTAGGATGCAATAGTTACATAGAAATGAAAAGGTTAGCACAGGATAGGGTGGCATGGAGGGCTGCACCAAACCAGTCTATGGACTGATGACTCAAACAACAATAGATTTTGTGGCTATTAAACTGATTTCCGGTACCTAATTCTAAAAAGTAAGAGCTGTTCGCATTCATGCTACTGGCCAGTGTCAGTGCTGCTGGCTGCACCTCGCGAAAATGCTTGGTGGGATGGGCTAAATGCCGAGATTACCCGAGCACTTCCGAGTACAACTGATTATGGCTGCACCTCTGCCATTCCCTAGACACAAGTCTACAACATCACCTGTATTAATAGCTTGCAGTAAATTTCCAGTAGCCCAAGGTCAGACGGCCGGACAGGGCATGTCAATTTTAGCCCTTTAACAGGAAAAGGACATCATATAGATAGCAAAATTGCTTAGTTTCCACCATATTCTGAAGAGACCGTCAGAACTTGTTAGCTCCTACTTTTCAAACTTTGTTAGATGACGCTTTGAAAGCCAGCGAATTTTCAACTTATATGAACGAACATTACAAAACAAGATGATGGATATACAGCGATGGAAAGAAGGGATAGAAACTCAGATCTTACTGGACCATGTGATATGAGAGCTGGAGGAAGATTTTGGAGTCTATATACTTCAACAACAAGAGCTCGAGAGCGTGTTAGGCTTCTTGACATCTTAACATCGAGAGCGTCTTTATGTTGGAAGGTATTAATACGAGAAGATCTTAACGTCTGATGGTCATGATGATAGAGGAAGAAGGTCTTTCTCATCGTTCTAATTATATGAGAGAAGACAGGGCAGATAACAAGAGGAGGTTCTCCATTTAGTTTACAAGTTCACTTTGCATCTGAGTAGAGCACTACTCGAAGTTACTCTCATTGAGAACTGGTTATCTCAATAACAAGAGTTAAAGTTAATGAGAGACTGGTCTTGACTTGTCTAGGACGGGGGATATTTTTGTTATGTATTTAGTTATGATACATTTCTGTAATACGGAAGAATACAAGCATATTCTCTCCATGAACATAACCCAAGGTGCCTTTGATATTGAAATTAGGGCTCATTACCACATTATGTAATGAGTATTATAGGAAGTGTTAAGGTCAGGAAAGTCGTCCAATTAGTGGGCAATGCACGAATCGGAAATAGGACTGATACTTACTATGAGAGATGACAATGGCAGTACAAGAGGATTATCAAACAGCTCCTACATCGAACGTGTGCAGATACCAGAATCTACAAATGGTGAGCTAATGGCGTAAATTACTGCAAGTCTCTGTGTAACAGTTCATTTTATTAAATTTTATTTCATTCAATTTTTATTTTGTTTCCGTAAGTTCAGATTCCATAAATATGCCGTCACGTTTAACATCCTAATAAATAGTTATTTTAATTGGTACTTTCATAAATTCTTATTAATGATCCTTAGTTTCGTAGTTAGTCTATACTTAATGTTTAGTGCACTGTCACCCCACCTCTGGGAGTATCTAGTGTGTCATTACTTATTATTACTAATTATCAATTACTGTCTTCAAGCCATAAGTTTGAAGGCTGGCACCCAAAGGATATTGTTTATGGAGAGGGAAATGAGCAAGTATTTATTTATATTAAAATTAAGGTGACCCGGCACGTCACCTATTATTACAGGTTATGAATCTCATTATGATAACCGTATTGGAGTTCAGAATGTAAAAAGTTTCATACAAATTTATTAACAACCACCATTCCAATACTCTACAATCTTTAAATTGAAGATACAATTGTTACACGGGTGTTAAAATGGGACATGTTTCGCTTAAACTTAGTAAGCATCTTCAGCCATTTAATCCAAAGTTAAGTCGGGACCCTGAACCACGTTCCTCATTAAGATCTAATACTTGCAATGTTATAAGGTAGAAGAAGTATCACGTCAAAATTGCGTACAGAACCCGTAACACGAATCGCAACATATTTTTTAACTCCAATACCATAAACACAATTCATAATAAATTTTTGAATTCCGGAATCTACAGACTCAGATATGCCCAATGTAATTTCTTGTACACTTCTGGAACACTACAATGCCTCAAAACTTAGAAAATATTCTGCTATGAGCATTCACATGAGGGATGCAGGGCACAATTTCACTACAATTGAGCAAGATCTTCCAATTTTAAGGTGCGTCAACAAAAGCAGGTTGATGACCGAGTTCGAAAACGCCTACATTTTTTTGGATCAGCATTATAATACTAATAGTAATCTAAACAATGTTCTGGAAACAAATAGTCCATTAACTGAACAAATCCTCACTGCCTTTCATATAAACACCGACAATTTCTTGAAAATATTTAAATACAAACATGTCAACAACTTCCCTACCGCAACAGTAGCTGCTCCCATGTCATCTATCCACGTAACATTCCCTCCGCCTACCCCCCCCCTCTCCCGACTCATTCTCCGCCTTTACAAACTCACCCCTACAACACACAAAGTAGCAGAATAATGACTGCCAGATCTTCTCAAGCAGCCAACGAGGCTAGTCACCTCTCAGTGAACATAAGGGGTAAGCGTTGTTCAACTCCTGCTCATCAGTAGAATATTCTCTGTGTTTCTAAAACTTACACTTATTTTTCTTTTACATTTACACGCGTCACATTGCGAATTTTCCCATATCTAAGGCTTAGTTGAACACCCTAACTGTTGAATCTACGCAAGATAGCTTTCGACTACAATCCACTACAAAGAATATTTCACAGAAAGTGATACAATACTTCTACACACTGATGCTTTTCAATGTGCCTTTTAACTTTATTATGCAACTGCTTGATGTTAACCAACAACTCCACTCTAATTCTACGTACCTGACTTTCATTTCATTAACGTTCGAAGATTTAATTTTCAATATTTTAATTAACTCACGCTTCATTAATATTGATAAACTTGTACAATCCAATTGCAACGTTACAATTTTACGACCTTGTTCACTTGTACCATGGTACCTTGTACCATTCTAGACATATACTAATACTGAAGGGATCGAGATCAGATACCGAGAAAGGAGAATTATCTACAATCTATACAAAAATCAGTCTGCACTGATAAGAATCGAGGGCTTTGAAAAAGACGCAGCAATCCAGAAAGGAGTGAGGCAAGGATGCAGTTTGTCCCCTGTCCTTTCCAATGTTTACATAGAACAGGCAATAAAGGAAATCAAAGAGGAATTTGGAAAGGGAATCAAAGTCCAGGAGGGGTCGAAGGGGTAGTATGTGGTCCTGTGGGTTCACTTCTTGCTGGTGGAAGTGTACTAATAAAACGCAGGAAATGCCATTTATTCCTACCAAGTCCGACAAATGCACGTCCACGCCATGGTCCCTGGGCAATGGATACACTGGGTTTACACAGCTAAGTCATGTAAGGGCAAAAAAAGTGAGTTCCCAACACTTCAAAATGTGGACCCACCTGCTAAGGGAAACAAATCCGAAAGAAAATATTGGCCCTCCAGGATTGCTGGGGGTTGGCGCTGGGCTGACAACCCAATCTGTAAAAAACTCTCGTTACAAAATCTGAAGAAGAAATAGCCGGCCTGACCTTTTTACGACAACCTCGCAAACGTGCAAAGGACTTGAGAATTGGTTGGTGGAATGTTTTAATACTTTACCAAGCTGGAAACCTAAGAAAGTTGCTCGATCACCTGGATGAGTATCGACTAGATATTAATGATATTCAAGAAGTGAGATGGATTGGTGGAGGAGTGATACAGAGAAAGAATCACATGGTATTCTATAGTTGCCACATGAATGATCACATGCTTGGTACTGGTTTTATTGTTAATAAGCAGATAAGACATCTCATCATGGATTTTTGGACAAAATCGCATAGATTGTGCAGACTAAGAATTAGAGGGAAGTTCGTCAATTACAGTCTTATATGTGCACATGCTCCAACTGAAGAGAAGAGCGACGAAGATAAAGATTCATTTTACGATGAATTAGATGAAATTTATAATGAGTGCCCAAGAACAGACTGTAAAATAATCTTAGGGGATTTGACTGTGAAGATAGGAAAGGAAGACGAATACAGACCTTGCATTGGAAAATACAGCTTGCATGATATTTCTAATGATAATGGAATCAGGCTTATACATTTTGCATCTTCGAGAAATATGGTAGTGGGAAGTACAACTTTTAATCTTACAAGGACATACATAAAATGACATGGAAGTCTCCAGAAGGAAGTACTTTTAACCAAACTGAGCACCTCCTAATAGATGCAAGACACTTCTCTAACTTGATGGATGTTAGAAGTTATAGGGGGGCCAGTCGTGATTGAGACAGTGGAGTCAGCGGTTGTGCTGAGTAGAGTGCTGAATATGGGCGATTCACAGGTGCAGTACAGGGCAGCTATAGGAAGGTGGAATGGAGGCGTGAAATGTGAAAAAGTGAGAGAAGAGATGAAAAATGGGCAGCAAATGGGTGTATTGGTAACCTTGTTGGTAGCCGCAGTGATAGCAATCTTACTGGAAATTGGTGGAGTTGAGCTAAACCCGGGGTCTGGACCAGTTGGTGCAATCGGATGGGAAGAATTCGAAATTATTAAGGAACTGATCGAAGAAGCATGTCAGGATGAGTAAACAAGAGACCTAATTAAAGAACATGCCAAGGAAATAAATAAGGAAACACAAGAGTTAAAACAGTGTCTTAAAGAGGAGATGAATGTGATAAAAGAGGAGGGTGGCTCATAACACGGAGGAAGTAGAACGACTGAAGACCAAAGTCAGGGATTTAGAAGAGGTATGAGTCAAGTAAAGTGGTCTGAAAACAGGAATAACCAAGAGTTCAGGAGGAAAAACCTTTTTATTTATGGTGTGCCAGAAGGAGACAACAAAAGCAAGGTGGAAACAGTATTTAAAGTGGTAGAAGTAATACAAAGTAAAATGAAGGTGGACATAGACGATGTATATAGAGTGGGGAAAGTGAAGGGTAGGAAACCGATCAAGATTAAGTTAATATCAACCCTGATGGCGGAAATAGTGCTGAGGAATACCAGCAACTTAAAAGGTGAGGAAATATGGGTGAGAAGGGACATGGACAATGGCGTCATCAAGGAACAAAACATTTTACGCAGGCACCTAGGCAAAGCAAGATTTCAAGGCCTAAAGGCCTACATTAAAGGGCAGCATTTGATCGTTGGAGACGGTCGCTGGTGGCGCACGTGAACACCAGCTCAGCTACAGGAAATAAACGAAAAACACCAACATCAGCAGAGTGTAACGTGTGAGGAAGGAGCAGAAGTGAGCAAGGTAATGCTGAAGGAAGTCAGTGATGACGTAGGTGGGAGTGATACGGCAGAAGGAAGACAGCCCTATCGAGCAACGCCCAAGGGTCAGCAAGGGGATTGAAGAAAGAAGACGAGAGACAATGGTAAAGGGTAAAAACCTAAGTCTAAAGATTTATGGACAAAGATAAATTAGTTACAGGTTGATATGGGGGGGGGGGGGGGGGAGGGAAGAGAATGGCAAAATGCCTAAAACTCTGGAAGAGGATACAGTAGAAATAGAACAAATGGAAAGATCTAGAATGACCAGAAGTAAGTCAGGGAATTTAGATTATAAAGGTAAAAAATAACTAGAGTTAAAGGTATCATGTGTTAATATTGAAAGAATATGGAACAAAATAGGTAACGAAGACTTTAAAGAGCTACTGGAAGAAATGGATATTCTTGGACTTGTAGAAACTTGGGCTGATTACAAGAAAGACTTAAAGATGGAAGGGTGTATTAAGGGTGCATTGTATGGAGTCAATATGGATCAAGGAGATCCAATACAGGAAGGATATCGGGAGGAATTTCAGTGGTAATCAAAAACAACTTACAAGATAGGATACAGCTCTTGGAATCTGAGTTTAAGGAATTAATCTGGATAAGAATATTAGATAGGGTGAATTGGAGGAATGAAATATGTATAGCGTTTATATATATCCACCTTTGAGTTCCCCATTTTCACAGAATGATTTTTTGAAAATTTAGCGACAGAAATTAGACTAATGAGAAGTACGTGTGATCAGACAAGCACTATTATTATTATTATGGGTGATCTTAAGGTGAGGATAGGGGACAAGAAGCCAGTTTACAGTCAACATGAGGACGAGGTATTAGTAGTTAATAGAAATAGCCAGAATAAAGAATGTAACAGAAATGGAGAAAAACTACGAGCTTTATATATTGAATGGATGGTGGTTCGAAGATGAGAGGGGAAAACTAACCTATATAGTAGAAAATGGGGGCAGTACAATTGACCTAGTTGTATGCTGTAGGGATTGGGCAGAGGCAAACCATATGCCAGTATCTATAAAATTAATGATTCAAGATATAAGAGTGCAGGAGATAGTTTACGATGGTGTAAAGGAGAGAAAAAAACCCAGGTATCGTTGGAGAGAAGAATTAGGAAATGAATTTAGAGCGTACTTCAATGGAGAGAATTTTGAGATCTGGAAAATAGGTATTATAAAACTGATAGAAGAGAATAGAGTTGAAGAAGCCCTAACCAGGATAGAAAATGTAATTGGAATGGCAGGAAAATGTATGAGGCAAAATTCAGGTAGAATGCAGATAAAATGTGGATGGTATAATACAGAATGTGCAAAGAAAAGTCACTGGTTATGAAGGCACTTAGGAGATACAGGGAGGATGGTGGTCAAGTAGCTAGAAACTAATTTTGTAGAAAAAGGAAAGAATACAGAGAATTATTAAGAAAGACGAAGTTGGAATGGCAACAAAGGATAGCTGCAGACATAAATAAAAAGTATAAGGAAAATGACAGTACGAAAGTATGGGATAAAATAAATCAGATGACCAAGAAGAAATCAGGTTCAGGGGGGGACCAATATAAGTCATAGTACATGGGTCCAATATTTCGAGAAATTATTGAATAAAGAAGACAAATGGAGAGCTTATCATGAGGGGCTTATTGTCTCGGGAGGCTTGAGTGTCACTCTGCCTGAATTAGATGAGGCTATTTTGACTCAGGAAACAAGGAACCTGTTGCAAGGAGCTAAAGAGGGAAAATCAGGAGCTATTTCGGGTATCACATATGAAATTTGGAAAGAGGTGGGAGAGCGAAACGGCATGTGGGAAATTTTGACAAGGAGATTCAATAAAATCTTCGAGAAAGGGGTATTCCCGAAAGCTTGGAAAGAGGGGATAATATGCCCTATAAACAAAAATAAAGGGGATAGATTAAATCCTGGTAACTATAGGGGAATTACATTACTGGATACATTGGGGAAAGTATATACTGGTATATTAGCAAATAGACTAAGGAACTGGGTGGAGAGACATTCAATCCTGTCGAGATTTCAAAGTGGATTCTGAAGAGGGAGAAGAACACTAGATAATGTTTTTATAGTGATAACTCTTATTGACAAGTATGTAAAGAGAAAAGGAGGTAAGCTCTATATAACATCAATAGATTTAGAAAAATCATTTGATATTGTGAACAGGGAGGCAGTCGTTACTAGATTGAGACAAGTTGGAGTGTCACATAAAATTATAAGAGCTATAGAAAAGTTGTATGCTGAAGTAAAGTGTACTGTGAGAGTGGAAGAAAGTGTAGTAGTAGGAGAGATTATCACCAAAATGGGTCTGAAACAGGGGTGTAAATTGTCACCGATTTTATTCCTATTGTTCATTAACGATATACTAGAATTTGAAGTTGAGGAAAGATTTGCACTGCCATGTTTAAAAAAAATCAGGAAATTCCTGGTCTTGTCTTTAGTGACAACATACTCCTATTCACACTAACGCCAGCTGCAATGCAAAAAAGTATTGATGGTATCGAGAAGTACTGTAAAGAATGGAACATGAAAATTAATGCACAGAAAACTAGAGTAATGGTGTCCAAAAAAAGGGAAGAAATTAGCAAAAAAGGAAAAATGGTAACTGGAAGGAGTAAAACTGGAAATAGTTAACAAGTCAGAATATTTAGGAATTATAATATCAGGAAATAGAAATTGGTCTGAACACACCAAGAGTGCAAAAATGATTGGTGCAGCAGCCCTAGCTAGTATTTGAATATTAGATAACAGGATGCCTCATATTGATTTTAGGGTACAAAGAAATGTATTCAATGCTGTGATTAAATCTAAAATGTTATACGGTGCAGAAGTATGGGGCACAGAAAAGGAAATCGCAATGCTTGATTCAGTTACAAGTAGATTTATTAAAATAATTACAGGTTTACCAATATGTACAGCGAATAGTAGAGCTAGATAACTGTGTACAGACATTAATATAAAGGTGGATATAATTAAGAGAGTAATAAAATATTGGTTTAGGTTAAAACGGATAGGAGGGGGAGAAATTCTAGATTTAGCTTACCAGCTCCAAATG
Source organism: Anabrus simplex (assembly GCF_040414725.1). NCBI lineage: Eukaryota > Metazoa > Arthropoda > Insecta > Orthoptera > Tettigoniidae > Anabrus > Anabrus simplex. Next base: position 1,063,716,201 of record NC_090266.1, on the reverse strand, counting down.
AGGTACCAGAATGGGTACTGGGCAGGCAACTTACAGAAAGTGCTAGAAGGAATTGGGATGGGGAACTATTGGGACAAAGATTTAGAAGAAAGAAAAGTCTGTAGGAAAGTGGCACAGAGGGTAGCAGATATAGATATACAAATGCTAAGAGTTGAGAGTAATAATAGGAAAACTCTGGAGGAATTAATGAATATATTGTAACGTGTTAGCAGGGTAAATCTATATATATAAAATAAGAGTTTCGTCTGTACATTGCTCAGAATTTGAAAAGAATGATATTTCTGTATCGGTCATGTCCACAGTAACAAGAAAATGCATTTTTTACTTTTCTGTAATTTCTGTCTGTCTGTTTGTCTGTATGTATGTACACGCATCACGAGAAAACGGCTGAAGAGAATTTAATGAAAATCGGAATGTAAAGTCGGGTGATGAACCGCTACAATCTAGGCTATAAATTATTTTAATCTCTCTGAGTGAAATGGTAGTTTAGGGGAAGGCCTGAAATGTAATTCTCAAATAAGTTATTTGTTATTAGTGGTCGTATCGATAAATACTACATAACTAACATAACTTTAGTTATGTCGTTAGTTAGTAGTAGTTATGTAAGAAGTTATTAAATTTCCGATCACTTATATCTTACACATTGTTACCGTACCGCATATAATCAGAGATATTCATGAATTTGTATTTTTGTTACTAAGTCCATATCAGCGCCGAGTCACGAGAAAATGGGTAAACAGAATTTAGTGAAAATCGGTATGTAAAGTCTGAGAATAAGGAACTACAGTCTACGATATAAATAATTTTGTAGGACACCCTAATATCACAGAGTCGAAAGAAAACTAATGTGAAGGCCTGCAATATAGAAAGCTCATAAACTTTATCAACAATAACATTACATTGACCATTGTTTGTTGTGATGTGTTTTTGTCTTCTGTTTCCTCTCATCCCCGATAGATAGGATTACTGCAGCGTACCGAGGTTTTTTAAAATTTGTTTGACTTCGCACCGACACAGGTAGGTCTTATGGCGACGATGGGATAGGAAATGAATAGTGGTGTGAAGGAAGTGGCCTTGGCTTTAAGGTACAGCCTGGTGTGACTGGTGTGAAAATGGGAAACCACGGAATACCATCTTCAGGGTTGCCGGCAGTGCGGTTCGAATCCACTATCTCCCGGATGCAAGCTCACAGCTGCGCGCCCCTAACCACACGGGCAACTCGCTTGGTCGTACCGACTGTAATAGCCTGCCTGTATATTGGCGGGAAGTAGCTGGGGAATAAGATAACTTTCTTCTTTAGCATGCCATTCCTCTGATTCATACATTTCCTGATATATCTGGTACGTAACACACTGGTTCATCATAGTATTCGAGCTATTCAATCCCTACACTGACGCACTGATTGGAATGAGTAGTGTGCATATTTAACGGAATAATGACAGAGGAGTGTTCACGGCAGTCTGCGACCTGGTTAATCCATCTCTGGAACTTTGGACTCTTAGATTGGCACTGTAGTACTGTTCGTTGAAAGTGAAAAAGTGTGCGGTTTTTCATTTGATCGAATATTTTATATGATAACATTGCTTTCAATAGCTACATTCCTACTGACGTTTTTGTAATGACCTATATGTTGAATTCAGTTAGGAAAACCACCAAGTCAGTCTTTCTGAGAATCCCGTAGCAAAGCACGGGTACATCAGATGGGAAATAATTCGCTACAATATAGGCTATACAAGCTGAGAAAAATGGTACTTTAGGGGAAGGCCTACAATTTAATTGTCAAATATTTATTTTATTAGTGGTCACATCTTCACGAAAATTGGTATGCAAAGTCGGGGAATAAGTTGCTATAATCTAGGCTGTCAATAATGTTATTCGCTGTGAGTGAAATGGTAGTTTAGGGGAAGGCCTGAAATGTAATCTATATATATAAAATAAGAGTTTTGTCTGTACATTGCTCAGAATTTGAAAAGAATGGTATTTCTGTATCAGTCATGTCCACAGTAACAAGAAAATGCATTTTTTACTTTTCTGTAATTTCTGTCTGTCTGTTTGTCTGTATGTATGTACACGCATCACGAGAAAACGGCTGAAGAGAATTTAATGAAAATCGGAATGTAAAGTCGGGTGATGAACCGCTACAATCTAGGCTATAAATTATTTTAATCTCTCTGAGTGAAATGGTAGTTTAGGGGAAGGCCTGAAATGTAATTCTCAAATAAGTTATTTGTTATTAGTGGTCGTATCGATAAATACTACATAACTAACATAACTTTAGTTATGTCGTTAGTTAGTAGTAGTTATGTAAGAAGTTATTAAATTTCCGATCACTTATATCTTACACATTGTTACCGTACCGCATATAATCAGAGATATTCATGAATTTGTATTTTTGTTACTAAGTCCATATCAGCGCCGAGTCACGAGAAAATGGGTAAACAGAATTTAGTGAAAATCGGTATGTAAAGTCTGAGAATAAGGAACTACAGTCTACGATATAAATAATTTTGTAGGACACCCTAATATCACAGAGTCGAAAGAAAACTAATGTGAAGGCCTGCAATATAGAAAGCTCATAAACTTTATCAACAATAACATTACATTGACCATTGTTTGTTGTGATGTGTTTTTGTCTTCTGTTTCCTCTCATCCCCGATAGATAGGATTACTGCAGCGTACCGAGGTTTTTTAAAATTTGTTTGACTTCGCACCGACACAGGTAGGTCTTATGGCGACGATGGGATAGGAAATGAATAGTGGTGTGAAGGAAGTGGCCTTGGCTTTAAGGTACAGCCTGGTGTGACTGGTGTGAAAATGGGAAACCACGGAATACCATCTTCAGGGTTGCCGGCAGTGCGGTTCGAATCCACTATCTCCCGGATGCAAGCTCACAGCTGCGCGCCCCTAACCACACGGGCAACTCGCTTGGTCGTACCGACTGTAATAGCCTGCCTGTATAATGGCGGGAAGTAGCTGGGGAATAAGATAACTTTCTTCTTTAGCATGCCATTCCTCTGGTTCATACATTTCCTGATATATCTGGTACGTAACACACTGGTTCATCACAGTATTCGAGCTATTCAATCCCTACACTGAGGCACTGATTGGAATGAGTAGTGTGCATATTTAATGGAATAATGACAGAGGAGTGTTCACGGCAGTCTGCGACCTGGTTGATCCATCTCTGGAACTTTGGACTCTTAGATCGGCACCGTAGTACTGTTCGTTGAAAGTGAAAAAGTGTGCGGTTTTCCATTTGATCGAGTATTTTATATGATAACATTGCTTTCAATCGCTACATTCCTACTGACGTTTTTGTAATGACCTATGTTGAATTCAGTTAGGAAAACCACCAAGTCAGTCTTTCTGAGAATCCCGTAGCGAAGCACGGGTACATCAGCTAGTAAGTAAATAAATTAGTACAGAACCTGGTAGCGTCCTATTTCTAAGATTTATTAACGAGAGAGAGAGAGAGAGAGAGAGAGAGAGAGAGAGAGACGATAGCCGAGCTTACAACTTACAAGTACACGGTTACACACTTACACGGTTCGCGCTCTCTCTCTTAGTTTCTCATGTTCCATCTACAATGACACACACACACACACACACACAGTCATCGCTTATTTACACTACACTCTCTCAGCCACTCAGTCACACTCGTTAGCGCTGTCACGGTCCACAGCCTACACGTCAGTCTCGCAGGTCCGGATAGTATCCGCTGTTCACTCAATCCGTCAAACTCCGTTCACAGTCTGCACACGTCGTCACCCAGTGCTCCCTTCGCGCTGCTCCAGAACACCCAAGGTTCTTCTCCAGCAGCCGGCCCCAAGGGACTCACACACACGACGTCAGGGAAACAGGAACGAGTCCTCGGCTCCAACAGGCAGATACTCCATCAGGCTGACCTCCCCAGCCCAGGCTACCAGCGAACTCAATCTCGCTCTCACTCACTCACTAACTCACTCCGTCTAACTCTCACTGACTACAGGCAGGTCGTTCCTCTCTTATATATCTGTGTTGGCCCTTCTAGAATAGTCCGGATGCTTGATGGATCCAGGAATCTCGCGAGATGGAACACTCCAGATTAATCGTGGAGTCATTTCCATACTCCCCTGTTAAGTGACCACGGGCGGAAGCAAGTGGGGCTGGCCTAGCACTGAAGTGCTGCTCGTGATTGGCGCGACTGAAGCGTAAGGAGTGGGCCTATACAGTGCCGGGCCGGGCTCACTGCCAGTTGGCATGGCGGACGCTATAACCATCACAATATATCCAGGTATAAAAATAATACATGATAAATTAACCAAAAGAGAATACAGGGGATTGATACGGTGGCTGATGGGAGTTTATAAAAAGAAGGCTTTTACAGAAGTGGCAAATACATGTTTATTGTGTGAGAAGGAGTTAGGAAATGCACATTTCTTGAGGCAGTGTGAAAGTATAAGAGCATTACGGGTTAAATACTTGGAAGCGGAAGAGATACCTAAATAAGATGGAAAGAGAATCTGAATATTATACTCTTGTCAAATTAATGAACAGGAAATAGAGGCCAGGGAAACTATCGAAATTATTGACAATTGTAAAAAGCTTGTGGGAGAAAAAAATAAAAGTGGTGAATGAGGGAAGGGTAAATGCTGATGAAAGTGATGAACGAGGGATACACAGATATGGAACATTATAGAGTTCAAGTCAGTAATAGTAAGGGCGACAATAATTATAATTTTAGTATTATGTCCCATTTATATATTTGTTCAGTTTTGTTCCTTTGCTCCTTACGTATTGTATATTTTATAATTAGTATTATTTTAGTTCATTGATAAGTAAGTCATATTGTATTCCTTCTAATTAGGTTGTTTGTTGTTGCTGGTAAGTCGTTTGTCTGCCTGTTGATTTTGTTAGATAGTGTTTGGCTGGTGACGGAGAGATGGAATAGAGGGAGACAGGTCTGTCCTATCTCAAGCAAGCTAAGTGCTGATTCAGTATGTCTGCACGTGCAGAGTAGAGTAAGGTAGTGAGTAGTATTAGGTTAGAGGAAGTAAGTTGTCAATGAGACAGCGAAAGATGAGCCGAGTCATACCACCGTCTCGGCAGAAGAATGCAGACGTGACGGCCTACATGTAGAGCTGGCATCCGCACACATGTAGGCTATTACACGAAGGAGTGGTGAGGAATAACACTGACAACTTAAGGGGTCTGTGATGTATCGGTTTCCGAGCCTCATGAGACATGTCTGGTCGTGACATCCCAGGGGCGGGTCGCGGCCAGACAGATTTAGGATAAATTTAATGTAGTTAAGTAGTTAGTTATAGGCTTAATTTAGATGTAGGGGTGCCCTAGCATGTGGGCTGGTCATCCACCCATGTTAGAGGCGGCTTAGTAGATTTAGTTAGGGGTGGCGCCTTGCATGGTGTCTGGTATCCTGCCCGGGGCCACCAAGTTAGTTGTAAGATTAGAGGGTTGTAGGGTTGGGCCTTACATATGGACTGGTTATCCGCCCATGTAAGGGGCCACTTAGTAATTTAATTGGTGTGCTTTCAGTTCTGTCTATAATTGTTCAGTTTCACTGGGTTTAACGGTTCTTTGTTTTATGTAATAGAACTGTGAACATGTATCTGGGCTAAATGCCTGCAATGTTCAATAAATTACTTACTTACATACTATAGGCGGACCAATATTGACTATGACCACTACCTTGTGGTAGCAACTATTAGAAGCCGAACATCAAATGCAAGAAAGGCACATGGATCCAATGCAAGAAAGTTCAACAATGCTCAGCTGAAGGAGCCTGAAACAGCTTCTTCTTCTTCTTCTTCTTCTTCTTCATTTTTTTAAGACAACCTTTCTTCTGAAGAAATTACTTTTTGTAACACTCCATTAATTGTTCCAGGATCACAGGGGACTTCCAAAACATTATCGAAATCACTAAAAATGCAGTCTGACAATTTACTGCGAAAATCTTCAGGGAGACATCTCAATTCCTCAGTTAATAAGATGTTATCTATGTGAGATGGTTCTTCCTCTTAAACAAGTTAGGAAGCAAAGTAAATGATACATAATTTTTTTCTGCTAGTTGCTTTACATTGCACCGACACAGATTATGGCGACGATGGAACAGGAAAGGCCTAGGAATAGGAAGGACGCGGCTGTGGCCTTAATTAAGGTACAGCCCCAGCATTTGCCTGGTGTGAAAATGGGAAACCACGGAAAACCATCTTCAGGGCTGCCGACAGTGGAGTTTGAACCCATTATCTCCCGGATGCGAGTTCACAGCTGCGCGCTCCTAACCGCACGGCCAACTCGCCCGGTGATACATAATTTGAAAGCTTGCTCACATTTACTCAGTCGTATTTTTCCGTTTCCCAAGGATTTGCGTGTTTTTGAAGTACGTGAGTGCTCTCTGCAAGGGTTGTCACATGCAATCGACCAACAGAAATCGGCCATCCTATTTACATCCCAACGTCCCTGGTAGTGCCGTTCTGCATCTTTGAGATCCTTATGGAACCTTTCACCTTGCTCCTCACTTATGGCTACTAAATTTGGAGGGAAATAGTCCAAATGAGATGCTAAGAAATGAAGCTTTAGGCTCATATTACAACCGAGTGGGTTAACCTTGTTAAACATGTTTCTTACAATCTCTTTGTATAGAGGGTCCTTGATGTTACCAAGAGTCCTTGATGTTACCAAGGAATTTCATCACTACTTCTCTGAATGTGCTCCATGATTCTTCCTTAATTCTGGTTGCCATTTCTAAGTACATCATCAGTTTATGAATCTGTGGTCCATCAAATGCTACTTCTTTGATTTTTGCATCTGATAATGTGGAAAATTTAGTGCATAAATATTTGAAGCATGGACTATTTTTGTCTAATGCCTTAACATACCGTTTCCTCATTCCCAATTTGATGTGTACGGGTGGAAATAAAATATTCTTGTGGTCAACAAGACATACATTCAAGACATTTAAGCATACAACTAAGTACCATAATAACAAGGAAAAAATATCAAACAAACTGTGTATTACACATGGAGGTTAATCACCGGAGAATACAAAGCCAAGCTAAACCAGTCCTCCATCAACACACATTCTTTTGTATAATTTTCTTTAAAACAAGCTTCAGAGATTTGATATCAAGAATTTGGAAGATCCAGGAAAAACAACATAAGGAAAAGCTGTGTTTCATGAAGATTGGATTGCTTTAGGAACAATTCGATCATAATGTGTGGAATGTATGGTAAAAGGCAAGTATGCCAACAGTAACATCGAAAAGTTAAGAATATGTACCTAATTTTCTTTTTGAACTATTTCAACATTATCCACTACTGAAAATCTTTAGGCCTAAGAACAACTATTTAGCCTAGTTTATACACACACATTCATAAGAAGTACCTTCAGAAACTACAGTATACCGATACCCTTATTTTGGTTCTGGATGAGTGATGGCATGTATCTGGATATCCCACCAAAACAGTTAAAAGCAATAAGCTCACAAGCTATACTTCAAACAATGTACACTTTCTCCACACAAAATATGAATGTCATCCAACATGTACGCAACACATCTTGTAGCTGTCAGGCTCCATGGCTAAATGGTTAGCATACTAACCTTTAGTCACAGGGATCTCGGGTTTGATTCCGGCCGGGTCGGAGATTTTAACCTTAAATGGTTAATGCTCTCAACTCGGGGACTGGGTGTTTGTGTTGTCCCCAACATATTATTATTATTATTATTATTATTATTATTATTATTATTATTATTATCATCATCATCTTGCAGCTTAGTAGTCAACATGAACCATACCATTCAGGCAAGATATTCATTAATCAGTTTTGCTTCTATGCGGTCATTCCAATTCACAGTAGCACTTTGATAGGAATTTGTTCAATAGCCACATTAACCCTATGTATTTCATAACATTCGGTTCAATGTTTTTTATTTATTTTTTAAAGTTGCAGGATTGTCTTTGATAGTCCTATTTTCATCCCATGTTGGATTAACCGAGAGGACAATGGTGAGAAGCATTAAATGTGTTGTATGGAGTTTAAATTCTGCCTTAGTTGCTTAAATGTATGACTTCTAATTTCATTTGCAAATTTAAAAAAAAATTCTTGTTGTTTACTTACTAAGTGGGCATGTCACTGGGCCCCAGAAAATGGTAGTTTAAGTTCTTCAATATGAGGACCAGAAACCACTGTTTTCCATCACCTATCACAGACGGCATAGCATTCTCCATCTGTTCTCACATGCTAGAGTCCAATATGACAGCCTGCAGGGCATCTTTGGTGGATGGCATTAAATTGGACAGGTCTTTAATACTACCCACTCCACCTTGGCTGAAACATTTTTCATTTGGACCCCAAGGTGCCTAACAGGGCAATCAATCTAGAAGTGCAACTTGTTCTGGCTTTGTGAATAAATCTTGAACTTATTTGGAACTTGTGGACCTAAAGAATGTCCTGCTGGAAACTAGTAATACTACTATGATAAAGCACCTGCACGGAAATACAGTATGCGCCAAAATATACAGTACTGGAAATTATGTTAGTCTTATTGTCATTACCTTACTTATCGAGATGATAGGGTAAATGTTCAAAATGTGCTCCATTGCGCTGTAGGCAGTGTTCATAACGATCATGCAGATTTTCTAACATATTCTGGAACATAGGTTGCTGCAGAGTTCCGAAGAACGAGACAATCTTCTGACGTAATGCAGGGACAGTTTTGGGTGGATCTGGACAATTGATCAGGTGGTGTGAGATCGGGGGAATGTGATGGGTAGGGGAACTCAGCTCTGCGGGAAATTACTCGTCCTGGAAAGGTTTCTTGCAGCATAGCCATAGTCTGTCAAGCGGTGTGGCAGGTCGCCCCATCTTGTTGAAACCACTGTCTATTCATCTGCATGTTCTTGGCACGACAAAACCTTCTTAGATCCTGAATAAATGGCCCGATCACCATGTTCCTATAGTGTTCCTGGTTAACAGTAAGAGGTGCACCATCATCATTCTCTATGAAATACGGACCTAGCACACCTGATTGAGGACACGTCCATGGTTTTCATTTGTGGAAACAGTTACTGGCCTACCAGACCTTCCCTTGCGTTGACACAATACACTACCTGTACGACGAAATTTTTTAACAATAGATAGCATAACTGTGTTGCTAGGTGCTGGCGTATTGAAGTGTTCATGATATTGTTCCGCCACTAACTTTAAACTCAGCCCACACCTTGATAACCGTTTCCGTATGAGCGAAAATAATACTCCACTATAAACACTTTTTCCTCCGTCACGAGACCCACTGTCACTTCCAATCACAGAGCACAACGTTCTTTACACAACTAACAATTCATCATGGCGATGTAACAACACGCAGACGCTCAGGCGTGCGCATGCGCACTGCGCGAAAATGAGTACAGTATATTTTAGCGCAAACCGTAATTATGTTTCCTGGAACATGAAAATATAGCCCACCAGTGAGTGCGGATGTTGTTCAATACATGGTGCATCATTCCTATCTCGAGTACCCTCATCTATTGCTAGCATGCAACAGACAAACGATTACAGCACCAACATTCAGACATATATTTTGGATTCTGTCAGAAGGTCCAAACACGTGTATTAACCAGTCCTTTATAATTTAATTAACAAAGTTTTAATCCACCTACTCAATACTATACAATAATTGTAATGCCTATGTATACATTACAATGTATTAGGGGACTAGTTTCGACCCTGTGTGAGTCATCATCAGCCTAAATAAGGTACACTTTTTATTTGTTGATATCCAGGAACAATATTTTGTCATAAATTGATAAAATTAATCAAATGAACAAAATGTGTAATGTGATAACATGTATATAAAATAGCCATTTGCCCAGCAAAATACCCATTTTATTATGGTGTATGTTGTCTTCGGGATAGGTGACTCAATGCACCCTTTGCTCTAAAAATGCATATCCTACACTGCATTCTTCAGGCCTACAGAATGAATCTCAGGAAAGGTATGCTGATAGTGTTGAGTTCGGTGCATATGGTAAATCAATATTTTAAAACCAAGTTACAATGGTCAGAAATGCAGTCATATGCATCAATCAGCACTTGAGGCCATTATCGCACTTCAACATTCAGAGGTATACAAGAGAAAACATAATGAGGGCAGCGGTTATCAAATTCAAAGGCTTCATTCTTACTTCTGCTATTAGAATCCCATTGAAATTGTTTAGAGCCAGATCAGGAAGTAGTACGGAGGCTATCCTTGAACAAAAGTAAAATTGGATTTTAAAAAAAGAGGTGATTTACGCGTGAATGGAAGAGGTAAGTTTTGTTACAACACAGCAGCGCGTAACCTAAGTCATAAACAGGGAACGGATTTATATGTAAATACATATCTCTTTAGGAAGCTAAAATTAATTATATTTTGCATTATCTTTATGAATCACGACGTGTGGAGTTGAAAAATGGAGTATTCATTTTCCATATTTTGGAGTTTAGCACATATGTTATATATTCTTCGTCATTAACATCAATATAGTCCATATTTCGGCTAAAAAGTATTATAAATTATATTAAAATAGCAGTCTTCTCAATAATGAAGAAATAAATTTAAAATCTATATTCGAAAAATTAATATTTTAATTGGTGTGCAGGTCATTATCACGCCTGTCCACGTCTGGGCTGATAAAATAAGCTGATAAGCGGTGCGAAGATAGAGAGAGGTTGAGCCCAGAAGTGGTGGAGATCAGCCGGTCAGTACCATGACTATCTGAATCACACTTACAGCACTGATAAGCTGCATTACATAACATCGACTGTGTCTGTGCCATAGGGAAATCTCATTCATCGACGATGTGCTAGTGGTTTCCAGATTAGTTCGTAATTCGGGCATTCCCTTTGATTGCTTCATAACTCCATCAAGTTCACTACCAGTCATTCACAGTCTGAATTAGCAGTGAGACGGATCATAGTGTTCTTGTACGTTCAGTGTGTGCAGTTGTATATTGATATTCATTGAAGACATTAATGTTGTAACAATATGCCTAAAGTAGCTCAGTCAACCAGTTTAAAACTGAAAAGTTACGTATCAGAATTTAAAGAAGATGGTTTATCAACTGACATTAAGATATTATTTTGTAATTTGTGTCATTGTACAGTGACATCTACTCAAAGGTTCCTTGTGCAACACCACGTTTCAACCAGTAAACACCAGGCTAACAAACAACGAGATTCCAAGCAGAGACAGTTGTTTCTGACACAACCAGCAACTTCCAGTGTAACGTCCGAGTTCAACACCGATCTCTGTCGTGCTCTCATCTCTGCTGACATACCTCTCTTCAAACTGAATAATCAGTGCTTCAGGGAATTCCTCGAGAAATATACTAAACGATCCATCCCGGATGAGTCAACGTTCAGAAAAACGTACTGTTCAGCCATATACGATTAAACTGTTCGGAAGATAAGGCAAGAGATTAAAGACGGTCCAATTTCGGTTTCCATTGATGAGACAACAGACAAAGAAGGCAGGCTAATTGGCAACGTAATCATTGGTTTGTTAAGCAAAGATTATTGTAAACGGATTCTCTTACACTTTGATGTTCTAGAAAAGTGCGATAACAAAACTACAACAAAACTGTTCAATGAGGCTATGGGTATCCTCAGGCCACAAGGCGTTAAGTATAATAAAGTGTTACCTTTATTAGCGATGCCGCACCTTATATGATAAAAGCCGGAGAAACATTATGTGTTGTATATCCTAAAATGACTCATTTAACATGTGTAGCACATGCCTTTCATCGTGTGGCAGAAGTGGTAAGAGGCAGTTACCCCAAAGTAGATTTATTGATTTCCTCACTGAAAAAAGTTTAGAAGAGTTCATCTTTTGAAAGAAATGTACCCAGAAATTCCATTGCCACCTAAGCCGATTCTAACTAGGTGAGGTACGTGGCTGCAAGCGGTTGAATATTATATTGAATATATAGACTGTATTAAGAACGTTCTGCATGCCAAGGACTCTGAAGATGCAGCCTCAATTGAAGCCGCGAAAACAGTTGTCTGCGATACAAGTGTGAGAAATGACTTATGTTATATTCAGCATAATTTTTCATGCATCACAAAAACACTGAAAAGGCTCCAAAACTCGTGAATAAAACTGTGGAACAATTAAATCGTGGTACAGGTAAAGTTGCAGATGTAGCAAACATGAAGATGGCCACTGTACCCTGGATATGAAGAAATGACAAAGGTTGCTGCAATGCTGTGTGGAGATTTAAGTGTAAAATTAACATTGGATTTAACCCCAGCAGATACTGTGAAGTTGAAATATGCCCCCATTTCCTCTTCCGATGTTGAACGCAGTTTCAGTCAATATAAATGTCCTTAGAGATAATAGAAGATTCACTTTCCAGCACTTAAAAGAACATTTTGTGATCCATTGTTTTGGTAACAAGAGAATAAAAGATTGTGTGTTCTTCAAATATATTAAAATGAGAAGTGCAACATTATGTTGCATGTAGATCTACTTTGTTTAACTTCTTTGAACTTCGATATTAAATAGAAATTAATGTTATATGTGTAATTTTAAGTCCATATATAATTCCATATTTCAATAAAAATAACTAAATATATATGTGTCACAGGTGAACAATATTGTGGAAGTGGAAAGTGTTTTTGAAGACTTTATTTGTAAAGTATAATATAACATTTTATTTGTAATGACCTAACCTGTACTGTGTAATATTTGTAACATATATAATTGTAAATGGTAGATTTATATTCTGTACGTACTGGAAGTATCTAGAAAATTGTTGAACAGGGTGTGTGCCTTTTGTGGGTTATGTTTTCTAGAAGGAATTTTCTTACTATTCTGGAATTTCTTACTATTCTGGAAATGGAAGATTCGCGAACGTGTGTCTTCGAGAATATTAGTTAAAGTTCGCGACGGGAGTAGGAATTGTGATTGGTGAACCTAGGAGGGGATGGGCAGACTCATACATTCTGATTGGCTACTCCAAGCCAGAGTTTTCCTATATATAGTAATCGAGGCAGCGATCGTGATTATTCGGTCTTGTCTTCGCCTGATCTGCCTTTAGTCTGTGTTGGTCTGCGTCATGTGCAACGCCTCTCTTCCGAAATGGCGCATCTTCGGGTAAGCACTCTTACCTTCCGTTCCAGTTAAAATTTCCGTAATGTTCGTTTGCAATTTCGTATAGGAGTCTGCCTTAGCCTAACCTAGATTCGCCAAATTAATTATTTAAGACTCCCTAGCTTTTCAGCTGGGCTAGCCTGTTTGTTTTCGAGGCATTCCCTTTTCTTATTTCACAAAATGTGTAGATTGTAAATTAATACATTTACCTTGGGGTTTGCCTCTGGTAGTTCAGTGTCACTTGATGTACGAGTTTAGGAGAATACGTTCAATTCACTGTGAATTGTAATTGGGTTTAACCTACTAACTTGCATTGTACTACTGGATCTGTAACTAGTTGTATAGTTTGGTTTGAAGTTTGAAACTCGTAGTGAAGCCCATTATCAAAGAACTGCTAAGATATGTGTATCACGGAGGTTATAGTTTCGTAAGTTGTAATTTGGTGGATTTTGTTCGGAATGTATTTGTGAAATTTCACTTGTGAATAATATTTTTCAATTTAAGGATCACGGCAATTCATTTCAGAATCTGCAATCCAAGCCATGTCCATGCCCTCGGTAGGTCCTGCCTGTTTCCACTTTCCTGGTTTATTATTCACTAGTTGGCCCTACTGATATTTCGTATTATGTTTTTGTTGGCTGAGATCCGCGTAGGCCAGCTGATCTCAGCCAACAAAAACATAATACGAAATATCAGTAGGGCCAACTAGTGGATAATAAACCAGGAAAGTGGAAACAGGCAGGACCTACCGAGGGCATGGACATGGCTTGGATTGCAGATTCTGAAATGAATTGCCGTGATCCTTAAATTTGAAAAATATTATTCACAAGTGAAATTTCACAAATACATTCCGAACAAAATCCACCAAATTACAACTTACGAAACTATAACCTCCGTGATACACATATCTTAGCAGTTCTTTGATAATGGGCTTCACTACGAGTTTCAAACTTCAAACCAAACTATACAACTAGTTACAGATCCAGTAGTACAATGCAAGTTAGTAGGTTAAACCCAATTACAATTCACGGTGAATTGAACGTATTCTCCTAAACTCGTACATCAAGTGACACTGAACTACCAGAGGCAAACCCCAAGGTAAATGTATTAATTTACAATCTACACATTTTGTGAAATAAGAAAAGGGAATGCCTCGAAAACAAACAGGCAAGCCCAGCTGAAAAGCTAGGGCGTCTTAAATAATTAATTTGGCGAATCTAAGTTAGGCTAGGGCAGACTCCTATATGAAATTGCAAATGAACATTACGGAAATTTTAACCAGAACGGAAGGTAAGAATGCTTACCCGAGGATGCGCCATTTCGGAAGCGAGGCGTTGCACATGACGCAGACCAACACAGACTAAAGGCAGATCAGGCCAAGACAAGACTGAATAATCACGATCGCTGCCTCGCTTACTATATATAGGAAAACTCTGGCTTGGAGTAGCCAATCAGAATGTATGAGTCCGCCCATCCCCTCCTAGGTTCATCAATCACAATTCCTACTCCCGTCGCGAACTTTAACTAACATTCTCGAAGACACACGTTCACGAATCTTCCATTTCCAGAATAGTAAGAAATTCCAGAATAGTAAGAAAATTCCTTCTAGAAAACAACCCACAAAAGGCACACACCCTGTTCAACAATTTTCTAGATACTTCCAGTACGTACAGAATAGAAATCTACTATTTACAATTACATATGTTACAAATAATACACAGTACAGGTTAGGTCATTACAAATAAAACATTATATTATACTTTACAAATAAAGTCTTCAAAAACACTTTCCACTTCCACAATATTGTTCACCTGTGACAATATGTACACATTTCAATAACTATTAGTACATATAAATCTGTTCCCTGGTCATAACAGTACATTTTAATTTATTTTCCAGGATATCAGCTGGATAGGCAATTATCCTATGCATCCAAGTTTATTGGTTTGAATTTTAGCACAGTAGCTCAGTGCTGGGAAAGAGTTTTAAATGCAGGACATTTTCATCTATTAATACACACACATTACACTTCACCTTTAGGGCAAAATTATAGCACACTAGCCTCTGACCATCAGTAACTGTTGTTGTTGATGATGATGATGATGATGATGATGTTGTTGTTGTTGTTGTTATTTAATAATAACACAGTTTTAATAGGTAGCAGGTAGGGACCCTCTTCAGAGGCAGCCCTACCAAGGGAGTGGCGCCCCTGCCTATGTGAGTCCCAGAGCACACTGACCCGGTGTGTAACATCTGGTATGGGTCCCAGCGCAGGGTTACGAGTGAAGACCTCAACGGCATCTACGGCGGAGAAGGTGGACTTTGGTACGGTGGAGATGACGGAAGGGGCAAACCCGTAGCGTCTGTACTCCAGAGGAGCGGCTACGAAGGGCGTCTGTCTCCATGTTAGGGGCGGCCTAATTTTGAACCTGGCAGTAGGTATAAAATGCCTTTGGGTGTGGCGAGCCCATTGTAACAATAGCCTATATGGACAAAGCAGATATGGTGCCTTGGAAAAGGTTAGGGCGTCCCCTGCTAAAAGCGACGCGCAGCTCTTCAGGTGCTGCGGGAACTGTGATAAATGGGCAACCAGCACCAAACTACATCAAGATTGCAACAGTAAATGTACTGACACTGACGGGAAAGACAGAAGAACTGGTTGACTTCATGATAGAAAAAGATATAGCTATACTTGGACTGTGCGAGACCAAGAAGACGGGTACAGGGGAGATCCCTGTGAGAGAAGGATACAAGCTGTATTACAGCGGAGGACCTGAAGCAAAAAATGGAGTGGCCATCATACTTAGAAAAGAAATCCAAGAATATGTGGAATATACAAAATACGTCAGCGATAGGATGACGATGATGATGATGATGATGATGATGATGATGATGAGACTCCAGTTTGAAAATGGCGTGAAATATCTATTTCAGTTGTATGCCTCACAAACTGGTTGCATAGATGAACATCTAGAGGACTTCTTAGAGGAAGTGGAGAGACAGATAGAAGATAAGTACTACTGATGGGAGATCTAAATGCACAAGTTGGAATGGAAAGACAAGGAAAGGAAGATGTTGTAGGGCCCTTTGGATATGGAAATGTAAATCCAGAAGGCGAGTTGTTGGTGGATTTTTGCATGAGGAATCAAATGATTGTTGGAAACACCTGGTTTAGGAAGAACAGTCAGAAGATTACAAGGTATGGTTGGGGAGACAGACGAACAAAGACCATGACTGATTATATAATCATAGAGAAAGAACACCAGAAGAACCTTTTAGATGTAGAAGCCTTTGGTGGAGATCATAGGGAGTTGTGATAGGAAAACTGAAAGTCAGAAAGATTGAAAAACCCCCATTAAGAAGAGAGAAAAAAATTAAAGTATGGAAGTTGAAGGAGAAAAGCATACAAGAAGAATTTCAAAGGGAAATAATACCCTTGGTACCCAGGACAGAGGTAGGGAATGTTGAAGATGAATGGAAAAGATTTAAGGAAGCACTGGTTGGATGTGCAGAAAAGGTATGTGGTAGAACATCAGGAAATGTGAAAGACAAAGAGACACACTGTTGGAATGATACGGTAAAGATTACAGTGAAGGAAAAGAAAATGGCATGGAAAGCATGGAAAACACCTAAGACTGAAGAAAGTAGAAGAAAATATGTGGAGGCAAAGAATTTGGCCAAGAAAGTAGTGGAGGAAGAAAAGAGGAAAAGCTGGGCCTTATTCACACAGAAATTGAGAGATGATATGCAGGGCAGCAAAAAATTACTGTATGGTATCTTAAGAAACAAAAAGAGAGATCAAGTAAACACCACATTTGTGAAGGATGAAGGTGGCATAATATTAACAAAGCCAGAAGAAATAAGAAATACATGGAGAGAATATTTTCAGAAGCTGCTCAACATAAGAACTGATAACAGTTATTCAATGGACGACCAGGAAAGGCAATTAGTTGATGAAGAAATGGATAAAGAAATTACAATGAATGAAATTGAAATGGCAGTAAGAAAGATGAAGAATGGAAAAACTGCTGGAATAGATGAAATTTCAGTGGAGATGATTAAGGCAGCTGGAGCTGTAGGCCTGCAGTGGACATATAGGGTTCTCAGGAATGTCTAGGAGAATAAGGAGGTCCCCGAGGATTGGCAAAAAGGAATAATCATCCCAATTTTCAAGAAAGGAGACAAGAAAGTATTGAAGAACTACAGGGGAATTACTCTAATATCCCATGTTGCTAAGATAATGGAAAGGATACTGGAAAGTAGAATAAGGTTGAGGGTTGAGAATCAGATGCAGGAAAATCAGTTTGGTTTCAGAAGTGGAAGGTCCACAATAGAGCCCATTTTCATTATGAGACAACTAATGGAAAAGCAATGGGAGTACGGGAATGATACGGTGATGACTTTCATTGACATTGAAAAGGCATATGACAGTGTCCCCAAGACTAAAGTTTGGGACAGTCTGGTGCAAAAAGGAATTGAACAGGGATTAATAAAAATGATCATGGCAATGTATAAGGAGTGTTGTGGTTGTGTGAAAACACATGTTGGCAGGACAAGTTGGTTCAAAATAACTAGTGGGCTGAGACAGGGAAATGTTCTATCACCAATCCTGTTTACAATAGTAATGGATGACATCAGGAGAACAGCAAAAACAGAATATGGAGGAAGAGAAATGAACATGATGTCGTTTGTAGATGATATTGTGATTTGGGGAAAAGACGACAGGAAGGTTCAAGAACAGTTGAATGTAGTGAATGGGAAGATCGAAGAATGTGGATTGAAAATAAGTGTAGAAAAAAGTAAAACTCTTGTTATGACTAGAGGGGAGAAAGAAGGGAAAGGTCAAATTAGACTTGCAGACAAGCCCCTCGAAGTAGTGGAAACGTTCAAATGCCTGGGGAGTGAATTAATGGAGAATGCTCAACTGGATGCTGAGATTAATAAGAGGATTCAAGCTGGAAGTTGTTTCTATCATAGTGTAAGAAACATGTTATGGGACAAAGGTGTGCCAATGGAAGCAAAGGATACTATGTACAAGATGTATTACATACCCATAACAACTGACGGAGCAGAAAGTTGGACAATGACAAACAAGGATGAGAGTCGAATACAGGCAGCTGAAATGAAGTTCTTGAGGAGTATGATACAGAAGAGTAGAAGAGACAAAATAAGGAATGAGAAAATCCGGGAAGAAATTGGAGTGGAAAAAATGAATGATAGAATAGAGAAGAGCCGACTAAGATGGTTTGGCCACATAAAGCGAATGAGTGACGAAAGAACGCCAAAAAAGGTGATGGAAATGCAAATCCAAGTAAGGAGAGGACGACCACGATTGAGATGGAAAGATACAATTCAACGCAGTATTATAGAAAGAAACCTGGAGTGGGGCACAGTGTTGGAGGAGGAGTGGTGGAAAGACCGAAGAAAGTGGAGAGGAATCATATTTACCCCTACGCGGCTACAGCTGGATAAAGGGAAATGATGATGATGATGATGATGATGATGAATACAGTTTTACAAATCATCTTCATCTTCATTTTCAATTTCAAAAGATCTTGAGATGCAAGCACTAGCACAAACAATAATGAGCTAATTTATAGCAAATCAAACACATTTTAGAGATAAACATGAATATTTACAAATTTACTCGCATTGCATGTGTGAGATAATGCTGGCAGCAGCTCGTGACATTTGTAATGCATGAAGGTCACAACACTACTGGCTGTCACCAGTTCCGAGACAGGAAGCTAGGAGGGGAGGTGGGCTTCTAGCCTCAAGCAAGCTGAAGTTACAGCAAATAATGACCACTGTGTGTCTCTGAGATAACACGTGACTAATGCAGTGTTAAATATATGTATGCTAAATATAACTGGAAACATTTTACAACACTAGGATCCCTCTGTTCCCATTCTCCTCAAGTAAATCTTATGTTTGCTTCATTACAGAAAATATACAAATAACAATCTCTTATGCCAGTGCAATGCTGTTCAAGGGGAAGAACCATTCAGAATTTACAGACAGCACAACGTGTCACACAGTTAGCTAAGCAATAAGATATGAATTTAGACAATACCATTCTTTCAAAGCAAAAACAATGTTAAGACCACACTATGATTACACAACTAAGCACTAACAAGGGGAGCATGATTCATTTCATTTTGAAAACTGTAACGAGAATTAGATATACACATATATGAGGAGGACAGAAATTTGGCATAGAACTTGCTTGTAGTGGCAAATTTCTCTCTCATCTTAGCTATTGCTGCCCAAAGTACACATTAAAGAGTACTCGTAATGCTTTCAAACATTACAAGTAGAAAATTTCTTTACACTGCCATCTGTGACAAGATAAATAACTCAATTAGGTTTTTTTAGGAGATATAGATACTTAGGTGATACTGTAGAAGAGCTATGCCAGTTTTATTTGTCTTCTACGCTAGGATACAAAGCAAAAACATAATCCCAGTTACTCGTCATCACAGGCAAGATCAGTAACAAATTTCTCAGAAAACTCTTGTCAGAGTCATTCTTAGCCATAATATGGAAAAGATGTGCTCTCACGCATCATACCATTCACTGGTACATCAAGGCTGAGTGGGCCACAAATTTGGATTCAAAATTTTTAGAGGCAACTCATGTTGAATCTGGAGGTTATAGAGGCAACTCATGTTGAATCTGGTGGTTAAGTCAATTCTCCACAATCTCAGGATGAGACTGAATTGTTACTCACAAAGCAAAAGTGATTTTACCAGGTTACTTTAATTGCTCCCAACTGCACCAGTATTTGTGGTGAAGTACATCGCCTGTTGAGTGAGCAAGTCTAGGAATTTGGATTTGCCTCCTGGATGTTGGCAACAGTACCAATGCTGAAGTTATGATTGGAGCAGATTACCTGAAATCATCACTCACGGGCGAATGCAAGGTGTTGAAGATCAGATTGTGTTTAGGACTCGCTTCAGATGAAGAATCTTTGGGAAGAACTCTGATGCTGATTCCACTTCTGAAAGAAAAATAACCCCTGTTATGCTAAATACTGAAAAGATCAGCGACTTATGAGAGGTTCTAGAACTGAAGAACTTTTTTGCAATGGTGAAAATGCAGAAGTCAGAAGAGGAGTAAAGGCAATATTTTCTTTAAAATTTAAGAATTAGAATCAGATGGAAGATGTACAGTCAAACTTCTTTGGTTGGAAAACCACTTACCCTTGGATTCAATCTATGAGATGATAGTTAAATATCTTGAAGGTAACAAAAGAAACCTGATTAGTGAAAGATTCTCAACACATGAATTACTTTTTCAAAAGAATGGCTAAAAGACAGAAAACGAAGAGGTACCAGGTGTAGAAGAAAAAATCTGACTGTTAATCTCCTACATCAACATGCCACAAGTTCTTCCATCACTCATCTGGGGACAGCTTTTGATGTTTCAACTCAAAATGAAAGCAATCAATATTTGAAGAATTGCAAAAGAAAAGATAAATTCTCATTCAGATAATCCTGTACTGTACATCTATACAATAAAAATGAAAAATCAGTGACTTCAGTAGATGCACAGGAATATCAGTTTCTGAAACTCCTGTAGAGTAATTAAATTTTAAGGAACATACAAGGATATCATTTGGAGTTTTGTCACATTCCTTTCTACCTGTAGCTCTTGTCAAAGATCTCTTTAGGAGCAGGGCAGAATGGATGCCCAAGAGAAAGTGGAAACTGTAATATAGAAAAGAGCTGCTTGGTGGAAAGCGAGTTAAGCAATCTTGGATAAAGTCACAAGACAGATCATTTGGTTTGCAGGATACTAAAAATTAGGATTTTTTATTCGATGAACCCCCAACAGTGCTTTTGGAAGCCTAAAGCAGTGGGATAAGGGGCCAGGAAATAAAAGGAGCTTTTCAGAATAGCTTACTGACACCGCATAATGAATAAAAATAAATACACATAATCCTGTTAGGAGTAATCACCAAGTGACAATCCAGATACTATTTTTGATGCACTCAAGATGCAAACTAATGGGGTACTTGAGTTCTCAAATGTTGATAAGTACTATATTTAACTTATCCAAGCCAAATCAACAGTATCATGCTTGACACTGACCACAACATTGACCAACAATACCTTAAGGAGAATAATAAAAAAAAGAAAGGCTCTACAATTTAGTTCACTCTTCATGTTCCTCATTAGGAAAAAAACTGATATATATGGTTTCCAGAAAGTAGGATGACACTTCCACAGTCTGGATGATGATGATGATGATCACCTCCTAACACATGTTCTTTACAGAGACAAAGAAATTGTAATCTGAAGACCAGAGAAGCAAATCAACTGATAATTTGTCCGCCTCTGTAGCGTAACGGTTAGTGTTATTAGCTGCCGTCCTCGGGGGCCCGGGTTCGATTTCCGGTACTGCCAGAAATTAAAAATACTGACAGGAGGGCTGGTATGTGGTAGATTGATATGGTACATGCAGAGCTCACCTCCAATGGGGGTGTGCCTGAAAAGAGCTGCACCACCTCGGGATGAGGACATGAATTTACTAACTGATAATTTTAAAAACTGTGAGAGGCTCCAGACACTGTAACCTATGTATGTGAACCCATGAAGTAGACATAAGGTACTAGGAGATTAATTTTCTTCAAGTGAGTGTGGTTACCTGCTCTTCACTCTATGGTTTGAATCTAAGTTCCCCCATATGGTGATACTGTCCAGTATACTGTATCAACTTTTACAGTGAATGTATATCAATTGTAATTGCTAGAAAAAACAAACATGATGAATTGTAGACATAATATGGGTTGTGAAAGCATCAATGTTAACATTAGAAACCCCTATGGGGAGGATATTTTTAGAAAGGCTTCTAAACACAGCAAATTCAGGAGAAAGAAATCCATTCTTCTTTCTTCTTTATACTTTCTTCTGAGATGCCAGGACCGTAACACCATTCTCAACTGTGTGAAGCTGAAGCACACATTAAATACTCCTAAGGCCAGGAGAATATATCAGCGCGCTAGCAAGGCTCTTGCTACCGAGAGAGGCATCATACTCGTAAGGAACTGGACTCAGTCTCCTGAGAGTCGTTTCACTTACACCTGCTTTTAAGCAACACTCTCTCGAAGGAATCGTGGTTGTTTTTTGATCACGTTACTGCTATACAGGCTGAACAAAAATTCAACCAGGTGTCACTGAGACAGAAATCTAAGTTCCTCCGATTGGCTCAAAAACGGGCAATCTCTCGCACGGACCCGGATGCTAGCAAAATTGCCGTCAATCTTTCCAAGAAATCCTTAGAAAAGAACCAAATGGCAGTTCTAGCTACGGGACTTAATTCCACTGTCGCTCCCTCTAAAATTCCCACTGAAGAGGTAATTACTTCCGTTGAGGCAGCCATCCACAAACTACCAATGGATGAGTCTGAGGAAGTACGACAGAAATGTGTAAGACCTATAAGGTCTGCTGCTGTACACGCACCTAATTTAACAAGAAGCGAGAGGAGAGCTCTGAAGGAACTTATAGTTGACCCTGAATTGACCATTCTCTCAGCTGATAAGGGTAATGAGTCTGTTGAGAAATCAATCAATCAATCAATCAATCAATCACTACTGATCTGCATTTAGGGCAGTCGCCCAGGTGGCAGATTCCCTATGTGTTGTTCTCCTAGCCTTTTCTTAAATGATCGCAAAGAAATTGGAAAATTATTGAACATTTCCCTTGGTAAGTTATTCCAATCCTTAACTCCCCTTCCTATAAATGAATATTTGCCCCAATTTGTCCTCTTGAATTCCAACTTTATCTTCATATTGTGATCCTTCCTACTTTTAAAGACACCACTCAAACTTATTCGTCTACTAATGTCCTCCCACGCCATCTCTCCTCTGACAGCTCGGAACATATCATTTAATCAAGCAGCTAGTCTCCTTTCTCCCAAATCTTCCCAGCCAAAACTTTGCAACATTTTTGTAACGCTACTCTTTTGTCGGAAATCACCCAGAAAAAAATCGAGCTGCTTTTCTTTGGATTTTTTCCAGTTCTTGATCCAAGTAATCCTGGTGAGGGTCCCATACACTGGAACCATACTCTAGTTGGGGTCTTACCAGAGACTTATATGCCCTCTCCTTTACATCCTTACTAGAACCCCTAAATACCCTCATAACCATGTGCAGAGATCTGTACCCTTTATTAACAATCATATTTATGTGATTACCCCAATGAAGGTCATTTCTTATATTAACACCTAGGTACTTACAATGATCCCCAAAAGGAGCTTTCACCCCATCAATGCAGTAATTAAAACTGAGAGGACTTTTCCTATTTGTGAAACTCACAACCTGACTTTTAACCCCGTTTATCATCATACCATTGTCCACCGTCCATCTCACAACACTATCATGGTAACCCTGCAGCCACTCACAATCTTGTAACTTATTTATTACTCTGTACAGAATAACATCATCTGCAAACAGCCTTATCTCTGATTCCATTTCTTTACACATATCATTGATATACATAAGAAAACATAAAGGTCCAATAATACTGCCTTGAGGAATTCCCCTCTTAATTATTACAAGGTCAGATAAAGCTTCGCTTACTCTAATTCTCTGAGTTCTGTTTTCTAGAAATATAGCCACCCATTCAGTCACCATTTTTTCTAGTCCAATTGCACTCATTTTTGCCAGTAGTCTTCCATGATCTACTCTATCAAATACCTTAGATAGGTCAACTGCAATACAGTCCATTTGGCCTCCTGAATCCAGGATATCTGCTATATCTTGCTGAAATCCTACAAGCTGAGCTTCAGTCAAATAACCTTTCCTAAACCCAAACTGCCTTCTGTCAAACCAGTTATTAATTTTGCAAACATGTCTAATATAATCAGAAAGAATGCTTTCCCAAAGCTTACATACAATGCATGTCAAACTGACTGACCTGTAATTTTCAGCTTTATGTCTATCACCCTTTCCTTTATACACAGGGGCTACTATAGCAACTCTCCATTCATTTGGTATAGCTCCTTCAACCAAACAATAATCAAATAAGTATTTCAGATATGGTACTATATCCCAATCCATTGCCTTTAGTATATCCCCAGAAATCTTATCAATTCCAGCTGCTTTTCTAGTTTTCAACTTTTGTATCTTACTGTAAATGTCATTGTTATCATAGGTAAATTTTAATACTTCCTTAGTGTTACTCACGTCCCCTATCTGGACATTATCCTTGTAACCAACAATCTTTACATACTGCTGACTGAATACTTCTGCCTTTTGAAGATCCTCGCATACGCACTCCCCTTGTTCATTAATGATTCCTGGAATGTCCTTCTTTGAACCTGTTTCTGCCTTAAAGTACCTATAGATACTTTTCCATTTTTCACTAAAATTTGTATGACCACCAATTATGCTTGCCATCATGTTATCCTTAGCTGACTTCTTTGCTAGATTCAATTTCCTAGTAAGTTCCTTCAATTTCTCCTTACTTCCATAACCATTTCTAACTCTATTTCTTTCCAATCTGCACCTCCTTCTTAGCCTCTTTACTTCTCTGTTATAATATAGTGGATCCTTACCATTCCTTACCACCTTTAAAGGAACAAACCTATTTTCACATTCCTCAACAATTGCTTTAAACCCATCCCAGAGTCTGTTTAAATTTTTATTTACCATTTTCCAGCGATCATAGTTATTTTTTAAAAACTCTCTCATGCCTGTTTTATCAGCCATATGGTACTGCCTGATAGTCCTAGTTTTAATACATTCCTTTCTTTCACATTTATTTTTAACTACGACAAAAACAGCTTCGTGATCACTAATACCATCTATTACTTCAGTTTGTCTACAGAGCTCATCTGGTTTTATCAGCACCACATCCAAAATATTCTTCCCTCTAGTTGGTTCCATCACTTTCTGAATCAGGTGACCTTCCCATATTAACTTATTTGCCATTTGTTGGTCATGCTTCCTGTCGCGCATTACCTTCCCAATTGACATTTGGTAAATTGAGATCACCTGCTACTATCACATTCCTTTCCATATCATTTCCAACATAGCCGATTATCTTATCAAATAATTCTGAATCAGCGTCAGTGCTACCCTTTCCCGGTCTGTACACTCCAAAGACATCAAGTTGCCTATTATCTTTAGAGAAGAGCCTTACACCCAGAATTTTCATGTTTTTCATCCTTAACTTTTTTGTAGCTTACAAATTCTTCTTTCACCAGAATGAATACATCCCCTCCTACCATCCCTATACTATCTCTATGATACACACTCCAGTTCCGTGAGAATATCTCTGCATCCATTATATCATTTCTCAGCCATGATTCAACTCCTATTACAATATCTGATAAGTATATATCTATTAAATTACTTTATTCGATTCCTTTGTTTACAATGCTTCTACAGTTGAGCACTAACATTTTTATGTCATCCCTACTTGATTTCCAGTTCCCTGTTCGCTTAACACCGCTCCCTAGGCCACCCCGTTTCCCTGAATGTACCTGCCTATAACCGTTCTAAACAAGTTTCCTAACTTATATGTACCACTGCGGTTTAAGTGAAGGCCATCTGGGCGCAGATCCCTATCTCCTACCCACCCATTACGATCTAGAAATCTCACTCCCAGTTTCCCACATACCCACTCCATAGTCTCATTTAAATCCCCAATCACCTTCCAGTCAGTATCCCTCCTACAGAGTATTCCACTGATAACAATCTCCGCTTCCTTAAACTTCATTCGTGCTGCATTTACCAGATCCCACACATCCCCAACTATGTTGGTATTTATACTGCTTGCCTTACGTTGTTAGTACCAACGTGAAACACTACCACCTTCTCCTTTCCCTCTTCCTTCTCTTCTACTTTCCTCAAAATCTGCCTCAACCTAATTCCTGGATAACACTCTACCCTGGTTCCCTTTCCTCCACATGTCCAACGATGGAATCCCCCATGACCAGAGCCTCAACCGTACCCACCTCATTTGATCCCCTCCCCTCCTGGTCCGCCCGATCTTCTCTCACTGCTGCAGAAGCTACTTCCTCCTCCCTTTTCTCCCTCCCATGACCATGTTCCACTTGTCTTTTCCTTTCCACTACACTACATTTCCCTTTCCTACTTTTCCCTTCCTCCTACTTCCACACAATGTTTACTCCTTTGCATAAACCTCTTTGGGTTTACTATTCTGTGTATTGGTGTTGACATTTTGATTGTGAATAAAAGTTGGTTATGAATATTGAATCTGAGTAAGTTGTCACAGATAATGTGTATTTACGACCTAATCCACATATGGTGACCATGACAGGACTTTTTCCTTTTGCTAGTGGCTTTACATCGCACCGACACAGATAGGTCTTATGGTGATGATGGGATAGGAAAGGCCTAGGAGTTGGAAAGAAGCGGTCGCAGCCTTAATTAAGGTACAGCCCCAGCATTTGTCTGGTGTGAAAATGGGAAACCACGGAAAACCATCTTCAGGGCTGCCGACAGTGGGATTCGATCCCACTATCTCCTGGATGCAAGCTCACAGCCGCGCTTCCCTAAATGCAGGGTCAACACACCCGGTGTGACAGGACTCAATCTATATATATATATATATATATATATATATATAATAACTTGTCCTGACTGACTGACTGACTGACTGATTCATCATCGCCGAGCCAAAACTGCTGGACATAATGAAATGAAATTTTGGGGATATATTCATATTAAGATGTAAGTGCTCGCTAAGAGAGGATTTTTGGATATTCCGTCGCAAAGGGGGTGTAAAAGGGGGTTGAAATTTGAAAATGATTGTATCTATATCTCAAAATTTTAAAAGTTTACAGGTGTAAAAATTGGTATTTAGAATCTTCTTTAAAAATAAGGATATACGTATTTTTTGTTTTCAGAAAATCCCAATTGGAGGGGTGAAAAAGGGTGAGGAAGGGGTTGAATGCCTTCAATCAGGATACCGGTACTTACATCTCAGAAACTGAAGATATTACAGACCTAAAAATTGGTACTATTGATCTGTTTTAAAAATAAAGATACACGTATTTTTTTGTTTTTGGAAAATCCAATTAATGGGCAGATGAAAAGGGGGTGAATTTATAAAATGAGTGCACCTATATCTCAAAACTTTTAAAGTTTACAGATGTAAAAATTGGTATTTAGAATGTTCTTTAAAAATAAAGAAAAACGTATATTTTTGTTTTCGGAAAATCCCAATAGGAGGGGTGGAAAAGTGTGAAAAATGGGTTGAATGCTTTTAATGAGGATACTTATATCTCAGAAACTGACGATATTACAGACCTGAAAACTGCTGTTTGGGATCTCCTTTAAAAATAAAGAAACACGTATTTTTTGATTTTTGAAAAATCCAATTAATGGGGGGGTTGGAAAAGGGGTGAATTTTAGAAATGAGTGTATCTATATCTCAAAACGTTTAAGTTTATAGATGTAAAAATTGGTATTGAGAATCTCCTTTAAAAATAAAGAAACACGTATTTTGTTCTTTTCGAAAATCCCAAAAGGAAGGATGGAAAAGGGTGAAAAATGGTTGAATGCCTTTAATGAGGCTACTTATATTTCAGAACCTGAAGATATTACAGACCTGAAAGTTTGTATTTGGGATCTACTTTAAAAATAAAGAAACACGCATTTTTTCGTTTTTGGAAAATCCAAATAATGGGGGGGGGGGGGTGAAAAGGGGGGTGAATTTTTGACATGAGTGTGTCTACATCTTAAAACTTTAAAAGTTTACAGATGTAAAATTGGCATTTAGAATCTCCTTTAAAAATAAAGGAACATGTATTTTTTCGTTTTCTGTAAATCCCAATAGGAGGGGTGTAAATGGATGAATATTGGGTTGAA
The DNA here is from genome assembly GCF_040414725.1 of Anabrus simplex. Taxonomy (NCBI): domain Eukaryota; kingdom Metazoa; phylum Arthropoda; class Insecta; order Orthoptera; family Tettigoniidae; genus Anabrus; species Anabrus simplex. Next base: position 1,063,688,226 of record NC_090266.1, on the reverse strand, counting down.
TGCCTTTAATGAGGATACATATATCTCAGAAACTGAAGATATTACAGAACTGAAAATTTGTATATGGGAACTCCTTTAAAAAACAAACATGTATATTTATTTGTTTTTGGATAATCCAATTAATGGCGGTTAAAGAGGAGTGACAAATTGGGGTGAATTTTTTGAAAGACTATATCTACAGAATATCTGTGAAACGTAAAATGATACAGATGTAAAAAGTGCGCATTTGGAATCTCCTGTAAATGTAAAGAAACATAGGTGATTTGTTTTTGGAAACTCCACTTAAGGGGAACTCAAAAGGGGTGAAATTTTAAAATGAGAATTTCTACAGTATATCTCAAAAACTTAACATGTTACAGAAGTGAAAAATGGTATTTTTTTATCTCTATTAAAAACAAAGAAACATGTATTTTTATTTTTGGATATACCACTTGGGTGGTTGGGGGGGGGGGGTAAAAGTGACTGAAAATGGTGTTGAATTACTTTAATTAGGCTACTGATATCTCTAAAATGAAGATGTTACAGACGTGAAATTTGATATTTGGAATCTGCTTTAAAAGTAAGGAAACACGTATTCACAGAAAATCCAATGAAGATGGGAGGGGGGGTGAAAAAAACTGAAAAATTAATTGACTTAATTGTATGAGAATACGTTCATCTAATAAAAACTAAAGTTGTTACAGACGTGAAAATTGGTATTTATATCTCCTTTAAAACAAGGAAATACGCGTTTTCGGGGGGAAACCATCTTGGGGGGCGGGAGTGGAAAGGAGTTGAATTCCTTTCATGAGGACACATAAATCAAAAACTGCAGAAGTTAGAGTCGTGATAATTGGTATTTAGAAGATCCTTTATTATTAAAGAAACAAGTACTTTTGCCGGAAAATTCTCTTGGGGGGGGGAGTGTGAAAGGAAGTGAAAAATGTGAATTATTTTTATGGGCATACTTATATCTCAAAACCGAAGGTAATAGACGCGAACATTGGTGTTTGGAATCTCTTTTAAACATAAAGAAACACGCCTTCTTTTAATTTTGGGGGGGGGGGGTAAATAAACTTAACGGCGGTGGGGTGTAAAAGGAGGTGAGACCAATTGTTTTTACTGTTCACAGTGTACTTATAAGGAGCCTCCGTTGCTCAGGCGGCAGCGCACCGGCCTCTCACAGCTGGGTTCCGTGGTTCAAATCCCGGTCACTCCATGTGACACTCGTGCTGGACAAAACGGAGGCGGGGCAGTTTTTTCTCCGGATACTCCGGTTTTCCCTGTCATCATTCATTCCAGCAACACTGTCCAATATTTAATTTCATTTGTCATTCATCGATCATTGCCCCAGACGAGTGCTTCGCTAGACGCCACAATTCCTATTGTCGCCGCTAGATGGGGCTTTATTCATTCCATTCCTGACCCTATCGAATGACTGGAAACAGGCTGTAGATTTTCAATGTACTTATTCTGATCATAAACCGATCATTTTTAATCTTTCCTGGGTTCGTTTTCAAAAGCCATTTTTTCTTCGGAGAACGTTCTTAGATTACAGTAGATTCTCCTGGCATATAAATAAATATTTAAACACCCTTGAAATAAACGATAGGAATGAGATTGACCGTCCAATTGTTCACCTCTGTAATAAGGTCTTAATGCACGGAAGTATATCATTCGTATCGCCAGAAATCCCTTACACTTGCCTACGCGCGACAGTGGTGCTGGTCACATTGTCAACCACGACAATGGCAGCAGATGTAATTTACCGATAAGTAGCGGTCTTGCATCTTGCTATGGGGTGCAGAACATCTATAATAATAATAATCATAATAATAATAATAATATTCTGGACCGTCGTCAAATGTGCGGACCGCGCTGGAAACGGGTCCTGGACGGGTAATGACTAAGAATGCAGTCCGGCCGCGGGTTCAGTACCTCCAAGGCACCCAAGACCACACCACGCCGGATCTCCTGAAGGATTTGATCCATATTAAAAATGCTTATAGAAAAAGATGGGGATCGAGCTCGATAGCTGCAGTCGCTTAAGTGCGGCCAGCATCCAGTAATCGGGAGATAGTGGGTTCGAGCCCCACTGTCGGCAGCCCTGAAGATGGTTTTCCGTGGTTTCCCATTTTCACACCAGGCAAATGCCGGGGCTGTACCTTAATTAAGGCCACGGCCGCTTCCATCCACTTCCTAGGCATTTCCTATCCGATCGTCGCCAAAGACCTATCTGTGTCGGTGCGACGTAAAACAAATAGAAAAAAAAAAAAAAAAAAAAAAGGCAAACTTATCGGGGGCCCAGCTGATCGGGTGGAATACCTGGACCTAGCCCGGGAACCATGACATCGATTGCTGGAAAGAAAGATTGAAAAATGGGAGGAAACTTGCCGTAATCTATTAGAAAACGAGCCGGATCGCGAATTTTGGCGGATTCTCTCAGAAAAGGAGTCTGATCGCGAATTTCGGCGGATTATATATAAAACGCTAAGCATTCAATTATAAATTTCAGTATAATACCGTAGCGAAGCACGGGTATCTTGCTAGTATACCAATAAAAATGGTCCGTTATTGGACATTATAAATTTTCCAGCTAACTCATTCCTGGTTGCCAGCGTTTCGCCCCCGTGTGCTAGGTTGGTCTTGTCAGTTGGCACCCAGCACACCCACCAAGACGCATGGCTAGTGCATACCGTGGAGGACACTGCATAGGCTACTTGGAAGCCACCGGCAGTGCCAATGCACTATGAGAGATTGTCTCACTACCAAAAATTGATGCCTGCTTGGCTATCATATGATATAGATGTTGATTCCCATAGGGAATCTGAAATATTTGTCCCGAATGAGTAAATTTATAATACCAATAAAAATGGTCTATTATTGGACATTATGAATTTTCCAGCTAACTCATTCCTTGTTGCCAGTGTTTCGAATTATAAATTTACTCATTTGGGACAAATATTTCAGATTCCCTATGGGAATCAACATCTATATCATATGATAGCCAAGCAGGCATCAATTTTTGGTAGTGAGACAAAGTCTCTCATAGTGCATTGGCACTGCCGGTGGCTTCAAGTAGCCTATGCAGTGGCCTCCACGGTATGCACTAGCCATGCGTCTTGATGGGTGTGCTGTGTGCCAACTGACGAGCCCAACCTAGCACACGGGGGCGAAATGCTGGCAACCAAGAATGAGTTACGTGGAAAATTTATAATGTCCAATAACGGACCATTTTTATTGGTATTATAAGTTTACTCATTCGGGACAAATATTTCAGATTCCCTACGGGAATCAACATGTATATCATAGGACTTAATGTAGCGAGTATAACTGTGTCTGTATATCCAGCATACCGAATCCAGTTGCTTACATTCGTACATAGTAATTATGGCATCTACACAAATAACTAAGAGAAGACACATTGTTCACGAAAGCTTACAATGCTATAGACGAAATAGTGATGCAGAGGGATGCAGATATACAATTAATAAGTGCACGTTTATTAGTGCTCGAAGAAAGAATAAATGAGTTATCCAAACTGGACTGTCAGATTTGTTCCGATTAACCCAATAGGACACTGCAGGAGCAGATGGATAACTTAATGTTGTTTTTGAAAAGGGAAGCAGAAGGGGAGGAGAGAGTCGCAATGGCAAATGATCAGTCCCTTTCCTGCAGCTAGGTTAAGAATCTGGGGAAATCCCATGATACGGACAAAGTTAATTTTGCCTCTGCGATCGATCTTGCTACTCTTGGAATTGAATCTGACACTCAGAAGTGTGTATTTTGCAAAGGGGTGAATCATTATTCACCCGGTCTAGAAAGCCAAGAATAATGGCCGAGTGGATCCATCGTGCTGACCACACAATACCTCGTAATCTGCAGGCCTTCGGGCTGAGCAGATGTAACTTGGTAGGCAATGGCCCTTCGGGGCTGGTGCGCTATGGGTGCGCCATTCAACAGAATGGCTCCATGCACAGAACATGTCCCTTGAAGACAGAAAATCTGTTTAAAGTTAAGCGCTGTTTTTCTTGTGCTAAAGCTGAGAATTCTACCACCAAAAGAGAAGAGCTTTACTTGTTCAATACTTCATCTATTGATAGCAAATTGTCAGTTAGTTCCAAAACGGAGGTACATTTACAGACTCTTGTTAGTTTACCTTAAGAATAGTGAAAAAAATCAGGAAGGCCAGGTTACTAATAGACAGTGGATCCCAACTTTCGTATATTTCCAGTAGTTTGGTCGAAGAAATGAACTACCCTTCGACTGGAGAAGAGAACATTATCCACTCTCTTTTTGGTGGTAAGCCAACATGTGTAGTTAAGCACAGATGCTACAAAGTGCACTTACTCAGCTTAAGTAATGACTTTGCATGCAATTTTGTAGCGTTAGACCAGAGAAAAATTACAACTGCAATTCCATCACTAGAAGTCAGGGAGGAAGTGAGGGAAGAATTACTGAGAGACATTCTGATGTGCAGAGATTCTACGGCTCCAATTGACATCTTGATACGTTCTGACATCGCAGGAAAGTTGTGGTAGGGTAAAATGAAGACTCTACCTTCTGGACTGGTAGTCATAGAAATGTGTTTAGGATGGACAGTAATGGGGAAGAAGAAAGAAGTATAGACCATGGAGAAAAATGATCTAGCGAAGCATCCAAGTATTGCGAGTGCTGTCACTGCACCGAGTATTACTCAGCTACCTGTATCTGATCCGGGGAAAATGGAGACGATTAGGATAATATGAAGATGATATAATATAAGATAATATACAAGCACAGGGCTGGAGGAAAGAAGTCATGAGTAACATTTTGTGACTCTTCTTATTATCTTTTACTTCTACTTCAATTTTGTTCTCATACTCATGCTTTTTGTTTCCACTATTAGATCCTGGCTATACTTGTATTCTCCGTGAAGAAATGTAACGGATTTGTCAAAACTTCACTCCGTTTCCAGAAGCATGACAAATAGAACATCTGTCTTAACAAAAAATTTTAAGTATTTCCTCCAGCCATCCAATATTGTTTTTAACCGGGTGAGTTGGCCGTGCGGTTAGGAGCGTGCAGCTGTAAACTTGCATCTGGGAGATAGTGGGTTTGAACCCCACTGTCGGCAGCCCTGAAGATGGTTTTCTGTGGTTTCCCATTTTCACACCAGGCAAATGCTGGGGCTGTACCTTAATTAAGGCACCAGCTGCTTCCTTCCCACACCTAGAACTTTCCTATCCCATCGTCGCCATAAGACCTATCTGTGTTGGTGCGACGTAAAGCACCTGGTAAAAAAAAAATTAAATACGGTTTGACCCACACTTACTAAATTCGTCCAATTTTATGTGGGCCCTCCCCATCACATTACCAAAGGCTTCAGGAGTACCTCTGGCTCAACCTCAAAGACATTACCGACCTACGGTCGTGCAAATATACTTGCGCCTTGCAATATGTACCCATACGGTTGGACCCACACTTACAACTACATTCCTCCAAGTTTGAATCTACATACATTTTTCACACAGATTTCCATTGTATTTGTTGAGTGTATTTTAATATTGAAGCTATGTACATTTTAAACATAGACTTCCCTTGCATTTGTTGATTGTATTTTATCTCAATTTTTTTATGTATCACTGTTTTTGTTGTATGTCTTTCTTCCTTACGTTACTTTAGCTGATGATGACCTCTAGGCTAGGTCAAAACATGTCCTATATAGCATTTTAAACAACTATATAGCTTTTTAAACAAACCATTTATTAAATAGCAAACGTGTATTGAACAGGTGGAGTTTACACAATTAAGTTCTTTTAGAATTTCATCTTAGATGATGAGTCACCTCGGCAGCATGGAGAATATTCACTGCATGTATTCTGTGATGGAAGTCAGAATGCATATGCAGTTGTTGCCTGTATCAGAAGAGGTTACCAGGGAGAGATACATATTCGGTTACCAGTAGTTAAAGCAAGAGTAACACCGCTTAAGCACCTGACAATTCCTCAAGTGGAATTATCGGGAACTCTTATTGGAGCTCGTCTGCTGAAATTGGTTCAAGAAAGCCTAGGTTGGCAAGAAGCCCGTCTATTGTTGGACTGATTCAAGCACTGCACTAGCCTGGATTCTTGGCAATGAAGACAAGATGTACTATTTGTTAGGAATTGAGTAAAGGAGATAAGGGAGCTCACCAATGCATGAAGCTGCATACACATACCAGGCAATTTGAACCCCACAGACCTATGGTGGAAGGTGCTTAAGTGGCTTGCTGAAGAAGAAGAAAAGTGGTTTCTTCTAAAGGATAAAATGTTTGATTTCATGATATAAAGAAGAAAGAATTTACATAGCATACATTATGAACTTATTCGTAACGTCTTCATAATTTCCAATTTTGAGAAAATTGTACATTAGGTGAGTGTGTGTTGAGATATTTGTAGATGTTAAGGTTGGCAAGGTTTACTCCTTTCATAAAACTCTTTAGGTTCACTATTTTGTGTACTGGTGTTGACTATTTGATTGTGAATAAAAACTGGTTATGAATATTGAAAGCTGAATAAGTTGTTCACAGATAATGTGTATTTATGACCTAATCAACAGCAATGGTGATAAAGGACACTGGCGAGTATAAGTACAAGATCTCGGCTTTGTTGTTATAGCCTGTTTACAGACTGAGCTCACGTGATCCTACCACTCGTGTGTCGAATGCCACTGTGAAGCTCTTAAGACCATCCTCAATTTCGAAAGGAGGAGGCTAAATACCTGACTTCGGGGTACACAGTGCCTCCTAGATTATTTGAACTTCATAAAATCCATAAAGAAGATGTTCCCCTCAGACAAATTGTTAGTGCGATAGGTTTTCCTTCGTATGCTTTGGCTAAATACCTAAGCATTCAGCCACATAAAGGACGTACTGAATCATACGTTACGGACTCTCTGTACTTTGTCAATAAGTTGTCAAACATAACCCTTCAACCTAATGCACTTCTGGCGAGTTTTGATGCTGAGTTCTTGGTCACTAAAGTGCCGATTGAGTCGGTCAAGTCTAGCACCTGTTCCCTGAGAACATTAATAAACTATTTCACCACTGCATGACTTCAAGGTATTTCTTGTGGGGTGGGAAATTTTACGAACAGACGGATGGGTTATGGGAAGTTCACTCTCGTCGGTAGTGGCTAACTTCTTTATGGAGCATTTTGATAAGGAGGCTATTGCTTCAGCATCCGTCATTCTTATGATTTGGTGGAGGTATGTTGAGGACGCATTTGTGATATGGACAGAAGGTCCTGAGAAACTTCATGTATTTTTAAACCACTTAAATCAGCAACATCCTTCAATTACATTCTCTATGGAGATGGAGTCAAACGGATGCCTTCCTTTCTTGGATGTTCTAGTAAAAAAGAAACCGGACGGCTCCTTAGGACATACCGTCTATCGTAAGCCTTCCCACACAAATCGCTATCTCCATGCAGATTCTCAGCAGCATCTAGCACAAAAACAGGGCATTCTCACGACACTCACCATGAGAGCAACACGAATTTGTGAGCCATCAAATATCCAGGAGGAGATGGAGACACTCAAGTCACGTTCAAGGTTAATGGTTACAACGATGTACAAATTCTTAGAGCCCTGCATCCCAGAGGGACAACTAAGTAAAGCTCACAGACAGAAGTAGTGAAGGGAACTGCCTACCTGCCTTACATTCACAAGACCACAAAACGAATTGCCAAGGTTCTTCACAAGCACAATATAAAAACCGTGTTTGACACTGTCATCAAAATTGCTCACAGTTTAGGTAAAAGCAAGGACAAATTGTCCCCAGTATTACACCCTAGGTTGTACGAAATTCCCTGTACTTGCGGCAAGGTATACATTGCCCAAACATGCCGGTCCATTGACACTCACGTCAAGGTACATCGAAGAAATATCCGTCTCAACCAGCCAGACAAGTCATCAATAACTGAGCATGCCCTACCGTTGGGTCATAATGTCGTGTTCCAAGATGTTCGAGCCACACTAAACACTACAAGTCTAGGATTATATAGGAAGCTATGGAAATACATAAAAATCCGAACGTAAAGAGTTTCACCTTGTTTTCTTGACACGGCATAAGCCCAAAAGCTAAAAGGTAAATTCTTCCAATCCCTTATTCCTCTTCCATCCATTACTCTTCATATTATGTTCTTTCCTACTTTTAAAAACTCCATTCAAGATTATTCATCCACTAATGTAATTCCACGCTACAAACAGCTCAGATCATCTTGTCTCTTTACTCTCAAGCCTTCCCAGCCTACTGCTGGATTTTTTATTATGGACACTCAAGTTTAGGTGTTAATTACAAATGAACTGACAGGTCTATTTCAAAATGAGTTATACCAATATTTTCCTTGTTTAATTCTGCATTAGAGCGAGTAAGAAAATTTGTTTTTGAAGTTCATTAATTATTTTTTTATTTGTGGTTGTATTACATATTGTCCAGGTTTTTTTGGCTTCTTCTCTAGGAACCACTCACTTAGAAATATATACTTGGAAAACTACTTATCTGGTGGTAATGAAAGTTTTATATGTTATAGCTACATGTATTTGTAGTGTAATACCCAAGTCACAACTTTTTTCAACCACCCCAAAAAGAGTTCTTATCATTTTTCTAAAGCAACTTTTTCTTAGCCCACGATAAATGTAAAACAGGAATCTTGGGTTTGTTTTGAAGTATTCAGTTGTGGTTATTAGAAATCACAACGATTGTAACTGTAGAGTATACTACTGAATTTATGAAGAGTAATACTGATGGGAAGTTGTTTGTGCGCTGAACCGTGCGGTTAACAGAAGATGGGCTGGTGAAACCGCCTGCAGGGTCTAACTGCTAAGAGTGAGCTGCGTGTGGATGTCTTGCTGTTTACTGATCACCATGACTTAGGTTTTCTTAATGTTTATTTTGCACCCTGTGCTGCTGCAAGCCATGTTTACTTTGTCTAATGATACCTCAAGGTCCTCTGCACTGCCTGCCAACAACATCGTGTCAGCCCCGAAACGGAAGTTGTTCAGGCGCTCCCCTTTGATACTGATGCCTATGGTAGATGGTTCTTCCAAAGCTTCTGCAAGAATAGCCTCCCAATAAATGCTGAAGATTTACAGGTGATAATGCACTGCCTTCTTGAATGCCATGGGAGATATCTATTTCTTCTGACAGTTTTTCATCAATCTTGACTGCTGCTTTCTGAACCCAGTACAGAAATTTATTTACTTATTTATTTATTTATTTATTTATTTATTTATTTATTTATTTATTTATTCAGGATCAGCAACAACAAAACGCCGAATTACAACAATCCGAGCTATGTACAATAGATATGAATCTAAAATTAAAGATATATAAATATTTACAAAGGACACAAATATACACAATGAAAACTGTACAATCCTATATAATACATATTTACATAAACAACAATATCAACAAAGAAAAATACATTTACAGTAAATACAGGAGCAGAACGGGAAAGAACAAGAAGGAAAATTAAGTTATGTTAGAAATATTATGACAGAAGGAAGGAAACATTATGAAGAGATCTAGGTTGCTGTTGATAGATAATGTATTAAACATTGCTGGAATACGTATAGAAAGGGACCTTTGGGTGAGAGAAAGCCGGGAGTAAGGAATATGGAATAGGGTTTTCATTCCGGTATTACGGGATGGGACGTGGAGTGGGAATAAGGAAGCTAAATCTGAAGACCTAGACAGACCATTAGTTGCTTTGTATAGCAGCTTTAGGTCGGCTACTTTCCTCTGAGCAGAAAGAGTCTTGAGGTTCAGTTTCCCAAGCACTTGGATAGTGCTTAGGTTGCGACATGCAGACACTCTGACTCTGATGATAGCACAGATAAAGGATTGTACACGGTCAAGGTGGCTGAGGTTTGAAGAAGCAGAAATGGACCAGACTGGAGATGGCAATGATCCACATGTCTTGGGTGTCCAGTTTGATGTTCTGCAGAATCTCCAGCATTTTCCCAAGCTGGACTTCGTTGAATGCATTTTCATAGTCTATGAAGCATGCACAGATGTTCCTGTTCATTTTTAAGCAAGGCTGGACAAGCACTATATACACTGACTGACAGAGCAAATGCAACACCAAGGAGGAGTGGTTCGAAAGGGATGAAAGTTGGGGAAAAAACAGAGACGGCACGGACGAATAATTGATGTTTATTTCAAACCGATATGCAGGTTACACAATGCGCACGGCATCGACTCAGTAGGATGTAGGACCACCGCGAGCGGCGATGCACGCAGAAACACGTCGAGGTACAGAGTCAATAAGAGTGCGGATGGTGTCCTGAGGGATGGTTCTCCATTCTCTGTCAACCATTTGCCACAGTTGGTCGTCCGTACGAGGCTGGGGCAGAGTTTGCAAACGGCGTCCAATGAGATCCCACACGTGTTCGATTGGTGAGAGATCCGGAGACTACGCTGGCCACGGAAGCATCTGTACACCTCGTAGAGCCTGTTGGGAGATGCGAGCAGTGTGTGGGCAGGCATTATCCTGCTGAAACAGAGCATTGGGCAGCCCCTGAAGGTACGGGAGTGCCACCGGCCGCAGCACATGCTGCACGTAGCGGTGGGCATTTAACGTGCCTTGAATACGCACTAGAGGTGACGTGGAATCATACGCAATAGCGCCCCAAACCATGATGCCGCGTTGTCTAACGGTAGGGCGCTCCACAGTTACTGCCGGATTTGACCTTTCTCCACGCCGACGCCACACTCGTCTGAGGTGACTATCACTGACAGAACAGAAGCGTGACTCATCGGAGAACAAGACGTTCCTCCATTCCCTCATCCAAGTCGCTCTAGCCCGGCACCATGCCAGGCGTGCACGTCTATGCTGTGGAGTCAATGGTAGTCTTCTGAGCGGACGCCGGGAGTGCAGGCCTCCTTCAACCAATCGACGGGAAATTGTTCTGGTCGATATTGGAACAGCCAGGGTGTCTTGCACATGCTGAAGAATGGCGGTTGACGTGGCGTGCGGGGCTGCCACCGCTTGGCGGCGGATGCGCCGATCCTCGCGTGCTGACGTCACTCGGGCTGCGCCTGGACCCCTCGCACGTGCCACATGTCCCTGCGCTAACCATCTTCGCCACAGGCGCTGCACCGTGGACACATCCCTATGGGTATCGGCTGCGATTTGACGAAGCGACCAACCTGCCCTTCTCAGCCCGATCACCATACCCCTCGTAAAGTCGTCTGCCTGCTGGAAATGCCTCCGTTGACGGCGGCCTGGCATTCTTAGCTATACACGTGTCTTGTGGCACACGACAACACGTTCTACAATGACTGTCGGCTGAGAAATCACGGTACGAAGTGGGCCATTCGCCAACGCCGTGTCCCATTTATCGTTCGCTACGTGCGCAGCACAGCGGCGCATTTCACATCATGAGCATACCTCAGTGACGTCAGTCTCCCCTGCAATTGGCATAAAGTTCTGACCACTCCTTGGTGTTGCATCTGCTCTGTCAGTCAGTGTACATTATGTTCAGCCTTCAGCCCGAAGGCTGGTTGGATCCTCAACAGCTCTACCAAAGTTAGTTGTCATAGATGGCCCAGGCATCACTGAAGAGGCAAACCTGGGGAAATGAGTGAGGTAGTTTCCCGTTGCTTTCCTCACTGAACCAGAAGATGATATTACATATCAGTCTGCCAAGCCCACTGAAATGCATACACCATCCGACCTTGTGGGCAAAATTTTCAAACCATTTCTAGCAGGGACTGGCTGTGTAAGGAATGTCATTACTAGCACTAATTATAGCACACAGGAAAGAGCATGTCCAATCCCAAGATCACATTATATATACACAGTTCAAAAAAATTAGCGGAACATGTATTTGAACGTATGTCATGCTCCACAAAACAATACCTCACACCCAGGTATATTACCAACTAAACCTTTATTCTCTACTGTTGAAGCATACAAAATCAATGGATTAGCGTTCATTTTCAGAACACAAACGGAAATGTCCAAATAGGGGCGAACACAAATTGATAACAGTCCTCTAGGGTGGATTTTTATAACAGTTGGAGAGCTTCAGTATGGTGTATGTCCTCCACGAGCATTAATCACAACTTGGCACCTACGTGGCACACTCCGTATAAGTCGACGAAGGTCACGTTGCGGTATCAGGTCCCATTCTTCAATGAGAGCCTGTTTGAGGTCTTGGAGAGTCTGTTGTGGAGCAGGACGCCCACCAACACTTCTGTCAAGTCTATCGCACACATGCTCAATGGGATTAAGGTCGGGACTCACTGCTGGCCATTCCATCTCTTGAATGTCCAGTTCTCGTAAGACAGCTCTGGTGATGCGCGCGCGCTACATGAGGCCTGGCATTGTCGTGCATGAGTACGAATTCAGGACCAACAATGTATGTAGCAACCAACACATGCTGTAGCAGTATCTGCTCGATGTATCCTGCAGAGGTAAGATTACCATGGACGACAACAAGATCCATACGGCCATCAATACTGATGCCACACCATACCATCACAGAACCTTGTCCGAATCGGTCGCCTTCCTGGACAACATTTGGCATGTACTGTTCACCCATGGTGTCTATATACATATTGATGTCCACCACGCTGTGCCAGGGGAAATCTGGACTCATCTGTGAACAACACAGTCTCCACTGGCAAAGTTGCCAGTTGACGTGGTTATGGGCAAACAGAAGGCAAGCTGCGCGATGTTGCTGCATTAAACGGGGCACTTGAACAGGACTTCTGGGTCGTAAGGACACTTCTCTTAACCTGTTCCTTTACTGTGAGGTCAGACACCGTGACTCCAGTGACCCTCCTAAGGTCTTGTTGCAGTTTCTCTGGCAGTTGCTGAACGATGCTGCAACGCACAGATGGTCTATATAACGGTAATCCTGTGGGGTTGTCATGCATTCACAACCTTGTCCAACGCTCCTTGTGAACTGGCCTGTCTTATTGTAGCAATTCCACAAGCGATTGAAATACTGATGGAGACACATTGAGAACCACAACAACACGACGAAAAGTCCATCCTTCCTGGATCAAAGTGACGGCCCTTGCAACTTGAACCACGTTAAGATGTCTCATGGGATGTGCTGGTTTTACACACAACGTGCTCAAATGACTGCAGCAGTCTGTGTACCTCACAACGACACATGGATGCACCGCTATTCACCTCGTTTTAATGATGATGCTTGTTGTTTAAGAGGGGCCTAACATCTTGGTCACCGGCCCCTAATGGCACGAAATGAGACGAAATGTAATGACAAATTAAAAGTCCAAATTCCTCCACTGACCAGAATTCAAAACGTGAGGACAAAGAATGAATGGATGGATATGAATTTAAAACAATCAGTGGATCCGACCTGCAATGCTTCACCTTCACAGAAACTGACATAAAACAATAGTATTACTGACCAAGGGACTGTTTCTGTAGCATAATACTGAATCGATGATGCTTGTAGTCTAACGGATTTCAAAATCCAAATCATTGGCCCCTCATAATGGCACTTATCGCTAGGAAAGTAGAACCATTGCATTTGTCATGTTGCGGTACTAATCAAAAACCAGCGTAGACTCGCGGTATTCCACTCATTATGGTACAAACTCACAGGTAATGAAATTCGCACATATAATACAGACCTATGGTGTTTTGCACATTGCGGCGCCATTTACAAGCAGCGCAAACCTATGGTGTTCATCACATAAGGTGTACTAACAACAGAGACTCTCACTATCCCGTGGTGTTCCTCGTACAGTGGGTACTAATCATAGGCAAGCCAGAACCATGTGTCGCTCCTAAAGGTGGTACTAATCACAGGAACTGTAAAAGTCATCAATGCACTCTGTTGCTACTAATCACAAACCTATTTTGTACCTAACCCACAGGGGGGTTGTGTGTTTGGTCCACAAGAGGTATTTTATTTCCCTCAAGTCCGCCGGCAAGCTGGTTAGGATCCCGCTAGTCCGCCACTTGGGACGCACCACGTGGGAGTATCACCTCTTCCCCTGCTACGCCAGCGTATAGTAGGTTCGTGGCACTTCGTTTTGA